>NW_027466126.1:2500000-2590749 GCF_046127955.1 Nelusetta ayraudi | reverse complement strand
CCTGCGACAACAGTACGTTTATACTTCCAGCTCACACTGATGCTTTGTCAGCGAGTCTAATTGTTTGGAAAGAGACAAAAACAAGGAGATAAGCTGATAGCGCAGAGCAAAAGTCTTGTCGCTCACCTGGAAGAGGTGCCCTTTGTGACATCACAATGTTCTCAATGAACAAATGACATCACAATTCATAAAGCTGCGTCTTTTTTTTCCCTTTTTACACGTTTTCTTAAAAACTGCAGCAAAGCAAAGAAAGACTTTTCTATTTTCCAACAAGTTCATTGACAACAACAAAAAATGCTACACACACACACACACACACACACACACACAAAAGTGACATAATGGAAAGCTTTTCTTTGTTTTTCCCCTCCCCCCAGGGCGTGACATGGTGAGCTCCACCCTGCCGGGTTACCCTCCTCACATCCCATCTCCGGCCCAGACCGGCTACTCCACCTCAGCCATCACAGGCATGGTCGCCGGTAAGATTCTACGCCGACTCCACCCGCTATTTTGATCGCAGGGTGAAGAGTTTATGGAGAGAAATAAGGGGAAATACCGACCGAGGCTGTCAGGCAGACAGGTAGACTGATGGGAGGGGCATTGAGGAGCGGGGGAGAGTAGGTACGTGATGATGAGAAAGCAGCAGGAGCAACGGAGGCTTGTCCATTAACGGCGCCGGTCAATGAGTAGACAAGGTGCTGAACTCTGACGTGCGCGTGCGAGTGCGCACGGGCCTTAGGGGGGTACGCAGGGGTTCCGCCCTGCTGCCCTCAGCCCGCTCCGCCCTCTCCCCCACCCCACCCAGACACCTCTGACCACACATCGCCATGGGAACCAGGGGGCCCAGGAGGGAGATGCAGGGGAGGGTTGGGGCGGTGATGGTGGGGAGGGGGGGGGGGGGGTAAAGTCTGAGCGTGAGCAACGAGGAGGAGGAGCTCTTTGTGGTGTGTGTGTGTGTGTGGGTGCGAATGAGAGAGACAGGATGCCTGCATATGAACGGAGTGTTTAAGCGTGCGTGCGTGTGCGCGCGCCCGTGTGTGATGTGCTTTTTTTTTTTTTTTATTTGAAGTCTGCCCTCCGAAGCGCGAAATGAGAGGGTCTGATTTATTATTTTTCTGGTGGGCTCGCTGTGAGGAAGCATTGCTACACAATTACTGAGTGAAAAAAGGAAGGGGTGGGGGGGTCAGAGCGGGTGGTGGAGGAGGAGGAGATTGGGGTGGTGTTTTGGGGAGTGGGGGGCGTCTCAGGGATTCATTCCAGCTAACATAATTACCAATTAGATATTGGAATGTTTAAGAAAATAATAATAATAAAGGGAGGGAGGGGTTTCGAGAACAGAGCCAAGGCTGAAGCAGGAAGTGCAAAGGGAGATGGCAGTGGGGAGGGGGGGGCTGAGCCACGCTGGGAGGTAGGGGGGGGGGCAAAGCACCGTGGGCGTAGAGTTTCATGCACGCACCACTGGGCCGAGGGATTTCACCCTCGGCCGTCCACCTGCACCACAGATTAATGGTTTACAGGCCTCGCTAACTGTTGTTGAATTATGTGCTGAAGCTCTGCAGAATCTGACTGGCACGCAAAAAAAATACACACAAGCACGCACACAAAAACGCTGCTTCAACTACCCGAGTTTGTGCCCCTTTTTTCTCATCCTAACACATCCTAACAACTAATAAAGCCCGCGGGGAAAACGGCGTACTTAGCCCTCTGTCTCCCGCTAGAACTGGTGCTCTGTTGGGCCTTGTTGGATCCCATTTTGAGATGTTAGAAGCAGGAACGAGGGTCCGCTGCATCTTTGCGGTTCTCATCCTGGCCTCCTCTCTTGCAGCCGGCGCAGACTACTCGGCTCAGACCTACAGCCACTCGCCCTACACCTCCTACAGCGACGCTTGGAGGTTCACCAACTCCAGCATACTGAGTGAGTTGCTGCTGCTGCTGCTGCTGCTGTTTGTTTGTTTACGCCGTCCAGCACGTCGCCTCCAAACACATTCAGTTTACACGACGAGTCGATAAGTGTGACCTCGCTAATGAAGGTGTTTAGATGCCGAAATGATTTTCAGGGGCGTCATCTGCATAAATGAAAAAGAAAAAACAACAGCAAACAAAGTCACGGCTCCTGACTGCAAAGCTGGAATTTAAATAAAGTTCCGCTGGATGCCACATCACATTATAACTGAGAGCACTGAATGGACTGCTGCATTATAGTTAGTATTTTTTTTAATGCTAAATGAGATCAAGGAAGACGATTAAAAAGGAATTCAATCAGTTAGGATTATTTTATTTTATGCTGCACCAAGTACATCACCAATTGGAAAGAAATGATTGGACGGACCTTCTGTCCAATCGGACCAATCAGATTTGAGACTGAAATTCTAGCAAGGTAGGTTGACCTTGATGTGCAACATTAAAGCAAACTATTGCTACCAATGTGCTTCTTGAAATTTGGAACAAAGAAATTGTCCAATTCAAGATTAAACAGTCGCTACAGCAGTGTATACGCTAATGTTTGGAGCCTTGACCAGGCTCGCAGCAGTTTCTTCTTCTCGGGTTTTTAACCGCAACTCTAAGCAGTTGTTTCCTGGTTTCATCGTGACTGAAATGACTCTGGCTGGTTATGGACTCTTTAGACTGACTTAAAACACTTTCTATTAGCACTCAGAAGACGGTTGAGCGCGATTTCAGAGTTAGCCTGACATGATAGCTAGCCAGCTGCCACGCAAGGTTCTCACCCCGTGTGATGGTCAAGAATAAACTCTTGATTCCAGGAATAAAGTCTGCACTCTTCCACTCCGCTCACACTGGTTAAAAACCCTCTCAAAGTTGATCCAACTGTCCGTCTGAGGCTCTGACATCCTCGTCTCCCTCCGCAGGTTCTCCCTATTACTACAGCTCGGCTTCCCGCGCAGCTCCGCCATCAGCGGCCGCCTACGACCACCTCTAGTCTCCGCCCACACCAGAGACACAATCAGTGCTGAGAGACTCTGCAAGAGCATCCTTCTGGATGTCGGAGACACTGGGTGTGAAGTGGGTGTGAAGTGGGGACTCCAGCAGCAGCAGCATCAGCAGCAGCATCTATTTATTAGCCACCACCGCTGCCGTGGCCCAGGGTAATTGACGTTTACACAACGCCACTTCGACAACTTCGAGCCTGCACACGTCATCTCGTCCAGGTGCATCGTTTCGGAACACCGAGCTCTCCGACTGTGTTCTCGGCCAAAGACTTTGTTTTTTGCCCCTCCCCTCCCGCGACCCGACGCGTCTGCAAACGCCACAGGACTGATCCAGCCGACATGGATATGCAACGACTTTGTACTGAACTATGCCTGCTTCTGTTTACAACGTCCCGTCGCCGCCGCCACCACCACTCGCGTCTCGTCTCCTGTCCCGTGTCTGCTTGCCGGTTGGTTTTTGTGACTTTTTTCCTTCACTGTAAATTCAACACATCCAGCCACGCCCCCATGACACGGTCATTGTATTTGTCCAGCAATATGTAGATACTGTAAAATGATGAATGACTTCCTGGGTGGGGGTGTATGATGCAATTTTGACCCAGAGATTTACTAATGAGGACGGGTGTTTGGGGATGGGGTGGGGGAGGGTGGGTTGATGATTGGGCTCCTTAAAACCAACAAGGCTTGAAATGTACTGTTTTGTTTTTTGCATCAGATATGTTTAGTTTGTCGTCATGCTGATGTTCTGATGTTTGGTAAGAACTGTGACTATTTTTTCTTATACTGTTATTAATATTATTGCAAATGTACATATTGAATTTTTAAAGAATTATTTTAATTAAAGCATGACAAATTTACTGTGTTGTTGCAGTTTTGTTTTCTTTTTGTTTCCTTTTTTTTTGTTTTGTTTTGTTGTTGTTTTTACCTCGTGGACACTTATCCTTAATTACTATTAGTTTACAACTGCTATTTTAAAACACACACACACACACACACACACACACACACACACACACACACACACACACACACACATAATTATGTCTTGAAAGTTTAACTTAAAACAAATCATTAATTTCCCTGAAGATAAACTCAATGTTTTTTGCAATAAAGTATTTTCTGAGACACAGCTTCATGCCGTTTTGCCATAAAAGTCTGATTACCTCAAGAAAATGCATTTTAATATTTGTCACTTTTAGCAGAAGTATTGTGATCATTTGCATTATAATAATCATAAAATATTTCTCATGGGTATTAGTAATTAGAATTCGTCTTTGTCATAATGCGCAATGCTGAAATATTTCCTCTTTTTTTTTTTCCTGCGAATCTCAGCATTTCAAAAGGACAAAAGCAATGATCCTGCAAACACGCGCATCTGTTTACTTCCCTTCTTTATTTTCTGCATCATGTACTTTTATTCGCAATTATCGCCTCCCTCTTTGTGGCCCGATAATTGCGGCGCGTTAACGACGCCACGGTTCGGC
Source organism: Nelusetta ayraudi (assembly GCF_046127955.1). NCBI lineage: Eukaryota > Metazoa > Chordata > Actinopteri > Tetraodontiformes > Monacanthidae > Nelusetta > Nelusetta ayraudi. The sequence continues at coordinate 2,586,317 of NW_027466126.1, read as the reverse complement.
GGTGCCCCGGCCCACCTGGTGCCGCCGCGCGGGACAGCGCGTGGGAGGCGGAGGCAGGCCGCGCGCTCCACGTCAGTCTGCCGGTCTGGGGCTGCGGCTGTAGCTGCAACTCGCGACCAAAGCTGAAATGATGCACTGGAGATAATAATAATAATAATAATAATAATAATATTAATAATAATAATAACCAGCTGTAAATATAAATATAAAAAATATTCAGTGTACAGGAAAAGGGTTTACTTAGCATAACTGACATCATGATAAGGTCCTAATTGTCCCAAGGTCCTAAAAGTCATATTATAATAATCTTAGAAATATTTGTTATCCCATGAGGCTGGTTGTTTTTTGGTGAATAAAACTGATTTATTAGTATTATTAAATGTAAGCCATTCCTACAGTTAAATGTTGTGTTTTCCCGTTTTCTTGATTATTTTTTGCTCTTTAAAATTTTGTTAAACTCAAACTCTGTGTTTATTGTTGAAATTTTAAATGAAGACGCAAGTTCTTATGTTGTTGAAAATCAACCTTTTCTTTATGTTTTCAATGTGTAAGTGGGAGATGTGAGGCCGAACAGCTGGACAAAACCAATGTGAACTTGAATCTCTCTTTCTCTCTTTAGCTGTTTAGTCTCAATAGAGCAGTGTAGCCGCTGAATGAATCACCATGTTTGCAGAGGGGGAACAAAAAAACAAAACCAGAATACTTCTGCGCGGCCCGTGGCCTAATTAATCATTAGAGAAGCCCACCAATCTAATTGCATAACTTCCTGAGTCGGACAGCGCCGTGGCCTTTTGTGCGACTCGGCAGACGCTCACTTAAAGTCTTGGATATCACTTCGTCTGGGGTCGTCTCCGGCCGCTAATGAAGATCAGCCCTGACGTCTCTCTGTTTACAGTATGCGCTCCCCTTTTCTCTGGGACTCGCCAAGCCTTCACTCTGCCACTCACCTCCTCGCTGCAGCCTCTGTCTGACTGAGCACACCGGACACACCGCCCTGTAAACTTTGAACAATAGCCGCAAATCTGTCCCATTGTTTTGTTTTATATTGTTTTGTATTGTTGTTTTAGTCCCCCCCCCTCCAAAGTGGCCACGGCCCTCTCCAGACATCCCATCAGCAGACTGGACACTCTCCCCCTGCAGCAGCCCTGCTGCTCAGGCATGCATAAAACACACAACCGTATACAATCATACATGAGGAGCCTTTTAAGTCAATGTGCCCTGCAGCTGATGGAGAAATAACAGCCGCAAACGTTAAACATTAACACTCTCGCAGTCAAAAAGGACAAAAAAAAAGATTACACTGCAACACACAAGCTCTCTCTCTCTCTCTCTCTCTCTCTCTCTCTCTCTCTCTCTCTCTCTCTCTCTCTCTCTCTCTCTCTCTCTCTCTCTCTCTCTCTCTCTCTCTCTCTCTCTCTCTCTCTCTCTCTCTCTCTCTCTCTCTCTCTCTCTCTCTCTCTCTCTCTCTCTCTCTCTCCTTGGGCCTATTAGAGAGGAGGTTTTGGGCCACAGTGCTTCTGGTCTGATAATGAGCCCAGCAGCACAATACAGGCACCGGGCCGGAACAGCTGAGGACAGACAAAGCTGGCAGGACGGGGGCAACTGGGACCTACTACATTTAACACGGAGCCATTCTAACACCATGTCTGTGTGTGTGTGTGTGTGTGTGTGTGTGTGAGAGAGAGGGAAAGAGAGAGTCATAGAGAGAGCGAATGTATGCGTTTGTGTGATATAACTACACCCAAGTGTGTGTGTGTGTGTGTGTGTGTGTGTGTGTCATGGAGAGAGAGAGAGAATGTATGTGTTTGTGTGATATAACTATACCCAACTGTGTGTGTGTGTGTGTGTGTGTGTGTGTGTGCGTGTATGGAGAGGCATGCGTCCCATTACCATTATGGGGACAAATTCAAAGACAGAAACAGGGGCCCCTGGAGAAATTGCTGCCAAAAAGGCAGCAGAGGAGTGTGTGGCAATCAGCGGGGATGACGGGTCGGGGTTGTCCCGCGCCAGTCATCTGGAAAGTCCTCCACTTATCTCTGGGCCCAAGCAATTCGGCCCCGCTAGATACACAACTATGCGGCGCTGACAGAGCTCGTCTGTCCAAACGAGAATGAAGAGCACGCCGTTGTTCCGGAGGGCGGTCAGCGGATGGCGGTGGCGGGGTCCGGGGGCCCTCCGCCCGGCTCCCGCTGCTTTTGGTGGCCCTCGAGAAAATGGCCATTAAATGAGCGAAAGTAAGAAATGTCTCCAGGAGATTCTCCTCCTCCTCCTCCTCCTCCTCCTCCTCCGCCTCCTCCTCCTCTCGGTTTGCAGCTGAGCCGCTCGTCATTCTGATTTGACCGAAATGAGGGCGAATAAGTGGGTTTGTTAGACATGCGCTTCAGTAAATCAGCCCCTTGTGATGTCACAAAAGGTGCTGATAGATTTTCTTTTCTCACAGGTTAATGAAAACCCACCTAGCCAGATGTTGGTTTTTACCTCGTCCAGACGTGGAAGGAAATTATACTGTCTAGTATCAGGTCTAGCAGGAGGTTCTAAACAAAGGGCTAAATGAACTGTTTACAGTGAATCTGGAGCATTCAGGATGTATCTGGTTTTGAAGGGCGGCAGCACCAAGGCCAAACACACGAGCACAGAGATCAGTTGCTACTATTTGATGATGAAAACTCTTTGGCTGCCAATATTGTCTTTCTTTTAAAATATAATTTCTTATAAATTCGAAGAATCTGCGATAAAAATCCACATCAATCATAAAAAAGTGATTTCTATGGTTTTTTTTTAATTCCATGCATCACACCGCTGCTACTTCTTACCATTGCCGGCGTGGTTTATCTATGGTGTCTCACATGACTTAGGATTCAAATTCATGAATGTTGATAGAAAAGTCAGTGTCTGTGAAATATCAAAAAAAAAAAAAAAAGCCAAGACAACTCCTAGAGCAGGCATGGGCAAACTACGGCCCGGGGGTCATATACGGCCCGTTAAGCTTTTTAATCCGGCCCACTGAAAATAAATAAATTATATTGATTATAAGTCAATTGTAAAGTAGCAGAATTTCATGAATTTTTTTCAGTGTTATAAGAGTCATTTAAATAAAGAGCTAAATACCATGGGGCTTCAAAGACATTGATTTTGTTGTAATGCTTTTGTTCATGTTCAGTAGACATTCAAGCACATGTTTTCTACATATCCCATGATATTTTTTTCCTCCTTTGAGGTGGGTCACCCAAACACACCATCCATCTGCTCCTGCTCCGGCCCCTCTGTCAAACTTTAGAACCCATTGTGGCCCCACCAGTCAAAAAGTCAAACACCTGGGAGCTGTCTCTTCTCTTCCTTTGGCCAGTTAAAGAACAAAAAAAAGGCCTCTAAACACCTGAGCGGACTTCAAATGACACCAGCCCATCCTCGGATTTCCACACGCCACCCAATCTCCTCCGCCGCCGACCATAATGCACCTGGAACAATCGTGCCAGTCAAACAGGAGCAAAGTGGTCAAACACAGGGTGTTTGTGTGCGGCAGTGGCGGCGGTGCAGGAGGAGGAGGAGGAAGAAGAAGAGGAGGTGGAGGAGGAAACACAGGTGCCCTGTGTCCTAGCGGCCTATTAAACAACACGCGAGCCCTGCAGGCAGGAAGCCACTGTTGACTGGAAGACATCAAGAAAAACGCACCTTTCAAAGCACACACATTCAACACTACACACACACACACACACACACACACACACACACACACACACACACACACACACACACACACACACACACACACACACACAGGCGGGGTGGATAAAATCTTGCAGGTATCAGGTACTGCCCTGAGGGTGGAGGTTGACCTGTGGAGGTCTCGGGGTGTCAAACACACAGCTGATTAAAAAAAAGAAAAATTATCTCAAAAAATTTTAAAAAGCGAATGCTGGATGGTCATTTCTGTGTGTTTGAACTGATTCTGGAAGATTGGCTCGGAAACATTCCTGGCGCCGCCCTCGGCGTCATGTTTGCCCCTGCGTCTTGAAAGCTGCGCCCGAGGAGAGTTGTCAGAGGCGGGAGGAGTGTGTGTGTGTGTGTGTGTGGAAGAGAGGAGAGGCCGAAGAGAGGTCATGCGTTGAAATGCCCTTAAGCAAGGCACTCACTTTAACTCCAGCAATGAATGAGGGGTTCTTTTGCAGTTGAAAAAAAAAGGGCCGGCCTTTGTGGAAGAGGCTAAGAAGAGAGCGCTTTTCAGAAATCTTACCAGCGATTGATGATTGGACGGGTCCCGATGGAAATAAATTGACAACGTGTGGCCGAGGTGGAGAGCTGAAGAGTGAGCGCAGCAGACTGGAGGAGACATAGGAGATGCAGGATTCCTGTTGTAGCATCGCCGCCATTCTAACTCTTAAATCTTTGTGTTTTCATGTTATTTGGGTTGTGCTAAATCACAAAACAGCTTCCTTTTTGTTTTTTTGTTTTTTCAGAACCAGGAAGCAGTTGCTGCTTTTATGTAGAAGAAGAAGAAGAAGAAGAAGAAGAAGAAAGGAACTAGGAAGAAGAAGAAGGCTGAGACAGGAAGAGGACAGGAAGTGACATTTGGCCTAGTTGATACTAAAGACTCTGATTAGTGCACATGAATGTGATTGACAGGGGGTTTATCCAATCACCTTGCAGCTTTTTCTTTCATACATGAGATAAAAAAAATTATTTAAGAAACGTTCCTGGGTACTTTGTTGCTGTTTATCTTTTTTTTTAAATCTCCTATTCAAATATTTATTTATTTATTTATTTATTATTTTTATTTTTTACTGTATTTAACTCTTCACTGAAGAAATGTTCAGTGCACAGACGCTGGAGTGAAGTGGAAGAGGCAAATGGAGCTAGCGCAGCTAAACAAACCCTTCAGAGAGGACGGCAGAGAGTCTTCGAGGGCCTCTAGAAGATCTCAGATCGCAGCAGTCAAGAGCGAAAGAGGGGAAGGAGGACAAGACAATGTTTATTTGAAGAGGCCAGAGCGGCAGAAATATCAAGTGCTCGTGAGCATAAGAGGGTGGGAGGGTGGACGGACAGAAAAAACAACAACGAAAACAAATAGAGCGTGCGAGGCGTCAGCAGCAGATGGAGAATATGCATCAGCACGATGAGTGCGAGTCAGTCCAGAAAAACAGGAAGGAAGTCTTTACAGTTGACTTTTTTTCTGTTTCTTTTTTTCATTTCAAGGCCACAGCGGCGGGGATTAAACAATGTCCAGTGCAACCGTGTAACGCCAGCAGAGCGGTTGAAGAAAAAGGCAAGATATGGACTTCTCCCTTTTTTTTTCCTCCTTTTTTTTAATTTTGTCATGGTGGACAAACCCCCCTAATGACCACGACTTGAGCTCCTGCCTTTTTAATTACCCACCCAGGCCTGACTGAGTCCCACAAAGCTCCAGAGTGGAGTGGTGCAGAGCAGACGGCACAGAAAGGGAAGGAGGAGAGGGAGGTGGGTGGGGAAGAAGAGAAGAAGGAGGAGAAGAAGAAGAAGAAGAAAAAAAGGAGCCGGGCCAGCTCCTTGGCGAGGGTGCCCTCTGAACCCGGCAGCTAATGCGGCGTCCCCCCCACCTCCCACCCGCCGCTCCACTCACTCCTCATTGTTGTTGGACGGGAACGGAGAGATGGCACTCCAAAAACAAGGCCACCGCCGCCGCCACAGTCATGGTCCACAGGCCAAGTGAGAAGAGCCTCGGGTGGGGGCAGGGGGAAGGGGGTCTGGTTGGGTTAGGTGGGGGGGCTCCTCCTGCGACGCCGGCGTGCACGCGGCGAGCACCTTTGGAGCAGATTAAACAATTCAATTTGATTGGGAGGAGGAAGGAGGAAGAAAAACAACATGACGAGCTCCACTGACGGACGCCAAGCGTTTGGTCACAGGCCTGAGAACATGTAGGTTAGCGGGGACGGCGTGCCCACTTCCTCCCCCTCCACCTCCTCCCTCTTCCTCCTCCTCCTCCTCCTCCTCAAGGTGCAGTGATGGGCCCCTCAGGCAGGGGGCCCCTGTCAATCACGGTGGCCCATCACTCACCTTCATCTGCTGAATCTGACTTTATCTTGACGAGCCGCTGCTGCCGCCGTCGTCGTCGCAGACGGGACGCGAGCCTCACCGCATTAGCACGTTAATGAACCGGCTGCCTCATCTTCATCCTGAGGGTTCACCTGACGCCGGCCAACTAGTGAAGCATCTCCACAGCGGCCGGCGTCTTGGTCCGACCTGGACACCCAGACAGGATGGCGAGGGGCCCCAACGCTGCCCGCTCGTATTGTCACATCACATTCCTGAGTGAGGAATCTGTGTCATGGATGTGACTCTTGAGTGTGTGTGTGTGTGTGTGTGTGTGTGTGTGTGTGTGTGGTCCACTCGACTTTTTGCACTGGGGGGGGGATCAGGAGATTCATGACACACTTTAATGTCAAAAATGTAACAATGTGATTCTTTCTTTTAAAAGTAAATTATTGTTCTATTTCTATGAAAAGCTTTTAATATTTCTAGTTTCTAAGTTTCACCATTTTCAGTAAATGTGCAATCATTTGGTTATGAAACATCTTGCATGTATGACACCAACAGTAATGTTGGTATTCTTTCGTACTGTTCTTCTTTAATACTGTTCTTATGCACTTTATGCACAGTGTGCGACTGTGATGCAGCTGAGGAACTGAATTTCCTACAGGATTAATAAAGTACTAATCTACTCTCATTATAATCTTCAGCAAATGTGCAACAATTCGGTTATGAAACGTCTTGCATGTACGCCACCGGCAATAATGTTTGCATTATCCTCTCCAACTGTCAGATGCTGTCTCTTTTGTTGGAGTTTAATTGCAAAGACTGTGAGTCAATAAAAGACCAGGAGGGCTGCTGGTGAACACGGGTAACGCTTTATGAAAAACAACATTCAACATTGCAAAAAACAGGCCCTTCATTTGGAACAAAAACATACAAGAGTATTCACAGAAAATTCACAATATCTAAAACAGATAAAAGTGCCTCTGGTATTTTTTTATAAAAAAAAAATCTTAACTACTATATTAACTACTTTAATACTACACGACAGCAAACGCTGCGGTTTCAGCTGTTCAAACTGGGTTGTGTTGTTCTGCAGCACCCCCTTGTGGTTTACACATATAAACGCAACATCTGCACCTCAAGTAAAAAAAGAAACAGCGCATGAACATTTTCCCTGACTTTTAACATGCTTGGTCCTTCAAGAGTCCAGAGTGGCAACAGTAACAAACTAGTAGTTTGGCCCTTAACTAGTGAATCCCGGTGAACGATTCCCTGAGGTTCACACATGAACTTTCTCTGGAAAGTGCAACAACATCAACAGCTGCAAGGATACAGCGTGTTCATCCCAGACTTTTCTCCCTCCCGCTCAAGAGTCTTTGCTGCTCCGTGGGATGACGGGCCTGCGGTACGTTCGCCTCTCCGAGATGTTGCGTTTGACCTTGACAACGGTGGAGGGAACGGCCTCCAGCTCCAGCGCCGGGCTGGAGTGCGACCGTTTCAGGCCGTCGTCCTCCTCCTCCTCCTCGTCGCCCCCCGTGGAGTCTGCGCACACTGCTTTGTCAAACAGGTCGAGGTCGGCCTCGTTCAGACGGCCGCCGTCCGTCTTCTTCACGCTCTTCCAGGCCTCCAGTACTTGGACGTAGGTCTCGTAGCGGCAAACCTGAGAGGGGATGAGACGAGGATTAGCCGGTGAGGTGCGTTTTTCACGCTGGTAGTGAGCACGAGTTCCCTCGTCAGCGCCGCGGTCACCTCGTGGTGCAGGTACTCCGCCCGAGTGCGATGCTCCTCCAGGTCCTTGGCTTTGGCTTTTTTGCCCTCTGGTGGATTGCTCTGCAGGTGTGACAGGTCGGTCTTGAAGGACTCCAGCATTCCTGAGTAAGACTGCAGCTGGCGCTCCTAGGCGGAGAGCACGACAGAGGAGGAGCTGACGCAAATGTCTTTGTTGCGCAAATTCAGAGACTTCTGACAGCGAATGATGAGAAGGTTTACAGCAAACAGCAGAGAAATCAGCGTCAGTGGATTCAGTTTGTTTCCTTTAGAACGAAAACGATGGAAACAAAGCAGCAGAACAATGACGAACAAGTAAACTGAAGATTATGCCGGTGCTTCCCATGTTTTATATCAGCAGGAAGTGAATTATGGGTTTAGTTCATCGGGCTCATCTGGTAGACAGCTCGGATCTCTTAAATCTCCTGGATATTTTCAGTGCATTCGTGAGCAAGTGACTGACAGAACACAAAAACTAATTCAAAAAGGAATGTGCATCAACGATATTGGACTGCACCAACAAAGCCAAGCAAAAAAAAAAAAACAGTTGATACCAGAGTGTGAGCAGACTGCGAGGAGGGCAGGATGGGCCTGGAGAACCTCCTCTGGGATCCGACAGCGGCCGGGAAGGGAGGTGAGGAGTGCAGGGCTGAAATCAGGTTGATGCGGCTGATCCACGAATACATCTCCAACTTGCACCTGATTGGAGGAGGCGGTGGAGGGGGAGGATGAGAAGGTTGAGGATCAACCCCGGGCGCGGTGTCCTCACACACCCAGCGTTCCGACCGGGCTCGACTTACGTGGCCTGGATGAGGAAAACCCTCCAGTCGGCCGTCTGCAGCCGGAAGACGTGCGGCTTCTTGGTGTAGTCGGCTGCGCGCTCGGCCAGCGAGTGGTGCACGCTGATGACCTCCTCGGTGACCTGCTGGTCGCTCCTGTAGTCCACCTGACAGACACAGACACACACATACAGTGTTAATACTGCAGACAGACCTAAAAACAACTTGATGTTGGAAAACTGCACGGCGATGGTCACGACTCTGACCTTCTGCAGGTAGAGGACCATTCCTCTCAGCACGCCGTTGAAAGTCTTCCAGCCTCTCTTCCCCCACGGAGCTGCCACGCGCAAAAACATTCAGTGGCGAAATTAGACGACAGAATTTCAACGGACTGACGAGAACCAAAAAACATGATCAGGAATTATCACAGAAAAATGAGCTGTGCTTAATTAAAACCTTAATTTGTATTCATTGTGAACTCCACTTGAACATCCTTGTGAAAAGCAATTATATTACAATTTAGCCCTCTGTTTACAGCCAGATAAAAAAAAAAGCGCTAAATTTTGTCTTCTTGCTAAAATGATGCATCGTTGGATTTTCCACATGTTTGCATAGCAGGCAAAAAAAGGCGGTCTCCAACACACAGGGCGGAGCCAACACCTTTTAAATGGTCACATGACACAATCAGACTCAGCGCAATCACAAGAGTCAGACAAGGTAAAAACCAAGTTTCTCCCAGAAACTCACTGCGTTTTCCGTCAACGTCGGCGTGTATTTTCCTCTGAAGCAATCCCTCTTTGACCTCCACGGCCTTCCTGTCGTGAGGAACGTCCTGGAACGGGTTGGTCTTTGAACGCAGCGACACCGCGTCTGCCGAGCCCTCGTCAACCGACAAGCCCATCAGTTCCCCCTCATCGCTGGGAAATCACGAAGACGCATTGAGCACATGAGAGTAGATAAAGACGACGAGAGGAGCAGATTGGGTTTTTTTTTCCCCACTCACATGGCCCACTGGAGAGGTTCACTCTTGATGGAATTGTACAAGCTCTAAAAAAAAAAAGAAAAAGCAGAAGAAAAGATTGAAATTGTTCTCAGCGACGCACAAGTGACAACAAGTGACAACAAGTGACAACAAGTGACAATCTTACCTTCAAAAGATCCTTGCCAAAGTTTTCACCTTCGTTCATGCCATCCAGGTTGGACACAAACTTGGAGGATGACATGGATTTGCCCACATTCTGTCACACACACACACGCACACGAGCACACACGCAACACACGTTAAGGCTGTGAGCGTCGTGTCAACACAGCTTCAGACGGCGCCGCGTCCCTTTCAAGTCACAGCTGTTTCCTACCTGTCCGTGCAAGTCGGTGTTGAGGAGCATCAAGGCACATGTGAGAGCCAGGACGGGCCCTGAGGATATTTAAAAAAAAAAAAAACACACACACACACACACAGAGTGAGACGCAGTGAGGGAGCATGCAGGGAGAGTGACACTCATCACAGCATGCCTGCAGTTTACCTGGCGAGGGGAAGGACTCGGGGTTGCACTGGTGGAAGCGGCAGGAGAAGTGCTGCAGCACACGCTCTCGCTCCTGCGTCTCTCCGATCAGCACCACCACTTTAAGGAAAGACCTGAAAGAGCATCGGCGTCAGAGAGAACCGATTTGAATCCGGACGACGAGATTTTTTTTACGGGCAGACTGAGACTGTCGGTACACGCTCTGCCACGTGCTCACCTCAGGGCACGATCCAGAGTCTGTCCCGCAAAGTCGAAGAATTTCAGGTACTCCTCCCCGACCGCGCGACTGAAGTCATTACTGAAACACACACAAAGAGATTTTTTTCTCCCCCCCAATAAAACAGGTAAAGTTCTCCTTTGTCATGGACCAGACCCCTGACGTACCGGTATTACGTACTGACTTAATTCAAGCTGGAGGCAGAGAAGGACGATGTCATTAGATGGAGCACCTGATGAGCCTTAAAGTCTTGTTTTATGTGCATGTGTTTTCAAAAGACATTCAACAACAAGATTTTTCTCTTCCACCCTATTTTCCTGATGGTTGCTGACACTATTTAACTTCAGTTTGTAGCAATACTGGCATTTGGAAACGGTTTACTGGCTTATTGGTAACTTTTTAACACTTTATTATTTATTGTTTTTGTAAATTAACCTCTAACATTTCTTGTGTAGAGTTTCCTTGCACTTTTTTTTGAAAACTCTTTTAGATTGCCTGACTGCACTGTAGGGGGGAAGCTTTTCAATTTCGTTTTACATTGTACAATGACAATAAAAGGCATCCTGATTCTGATTCTGATTGAACTTCTGTCTATTCTGTCTGTTCTGCTCCATTATCTCAGCGGGCTGTACGTTGAAAAACAACTCTTAACTGACCGAGAAGCTGCATAAAAAAATAAAATGTCCTGCGGCTCGACCAACCACTTCCCCCACTTACTCTTTATCCACGTGCTTCACCACGTCCACGCGCTGCAAGCCGTCTAGGTTAAAGAGGCGCTCGGCGAGGCGGCGAGCGCTTCCTCTGTCCACCTCGGCGCCGTTAGCGAGGGGGGCCGCCGTCTCGGGGCCCTGCGGCTGCTTCCCATTGGCCAGGATGGTCTGAAGGGAGCCGGCGTCACTGCCGACCGCCACGACCTCCGTCCGGTGCTCCGCCTCCTCCTGCCGTTCCTCCACCTGAGCGACCTGGTGCTCCGCCACAGCCTCGGCGGGCGGCTGCGGCTGTGGCTGCGGCTGCGGCTGCTGCTGCTCCATCACCTCAGACTCGTCCGCCTCCTGCGGCGCCGCAGGCTGCAGCTCCGAGCCCGTTTGCTCTTTCCGCTCCGCTGGCTCCGTCTGTTCTCGCCTCTCCGTCGCTGCGGGGTGCTCAGCCTCGGCGCAGATTGCGCGCTCCACCGCCGGCCAATCTGCTCCTTCAGGCCGGGCCGCCTCCTCCTCCTCCACCTCCTTATCCTCCTCCACCTCCGTCAGCGGCGATGGCTCCAGATGTTGCTGCCGTCCTGACGGGTCCCCAGAGTGTCGCTCCTCGGCCGGGTGCTGCCGCTCGTCGCTCGGCTGCAGCTGCTCCAAGAGTTCTTGCTGCTGCAAACAACTCGTCTCCTGATCTTTGGCGTCCGCTGCCACTCCTGAATTTTCCGTTATCGCCAAGTAGTCGACCGCCTGCGTCACCACCTCGAGGTCGTCCTGCGCGCCGGCTGCTGAATCTGCATCTTTGCACATTTCCGACTCTTCGCTCCGTCCCGCAGCAGCTTCATGCGACCCCTCGGGCGCCTCTGCGTCCTCGTCCGACGCCGAGCACCGTCTCTCCTCCGAGGGCTCTGACGGCTGCGCGTCAGTTAGCGTTGCGCGGTCTGTCGGCGGCGCCCCGGCAGCAGCGTCCCTGAATGCAAGCGGGGATATTAGAGCATAAGCTGACACAGTTGTGATTCATAAAGTGAAAGTGTCTGCTGCGAACACACACATCCTGTTCCCCTTTTCTCAAGTCAAGGTCGTGATACTCACACACTGACGAGCAGGCTGGCTGAGTGGTCATCTCCCCCTTCGTGTTTCTCCTCCAGTTCGCTTCTTTCCACCTCCTCCTCCTTCACCTTTTCCCCCTCTGCGTGCTCCTCCTTCTCCTCCTTGTGCTCCTCTTTCACCTTTTCCTCATCCACCTCTTTCTCTTCGTGCTCCTCCTTCTCTTCCTTATGCTCCTCTTTTACCTTCTCCTCCTCCACCTCCTCTTCGTGCTCCTCCTTCTCTTCTTTTTCCTCCTTGTGCTCCTCTTTCACCTTATTCTCCACCTCCTCCTCCTCTTCGTGCTCCTCCTTCTCTTCCTTATGCTCCTCTTTCACCTTCTCGTCCTCCACCTCCTCCTCTTCGTGCACCTCCTTCTCTTTCTCTTCGTCCTCTTCAGTTTCCGGACCCTCCAGTGGTGGCGGAGGCAGCGGCGGCTCGTCCTCTGAGTCTTCCTGTCCAGTCAGCAGAACGTCTGGTTCCTCCCGTTCCTCTTCCAGTTTCAGATGCACGAAGCTCAACGCCCCGTCCTCGTCCTCGAGGATGTCGGTGAAGTCCGCGCTCCCCACGCTCTCAGCAGGGTCCGAGGCTGCCGAGCGCTCGACCTCAGGTTCTACATCGGCCGCCGGGGGAACTTCTGTCAACGCTGGTTTAGATGAGAGCGCACGTTAAACTCATCTCCAAACTAGAATTATTTGTTTGCATTGCACGAACCAGAGCGAGAACCAAACTGGAAAAAAAAGCAAGAGGTGATTCTGACTAGTTAAGTTACTGCTTCCAGTGAAACATACCGTCTAACAGCTCATGTGTTGAGGCTTCCTTTTCCTGTGCCGGAGGCCCCTGTTCATCGACAGCATCACATGCCTGGAAATTGCAACACAGGCGTTACACGGCGCACATGAAGCGAAACTTGTGATCTGACCAACGTTATGTCCGCACTGTTAGTCCCACATCTCAGAGCAAAGACGGAGAAAAAAAACCCTGTGTCTCTACAGAGAATAAATCTGAGGACGTTCGAGTCGACGGCGTGGGCCAGAGACACAGGAAGCCGCACACGGAAATAGTCTACGTTTTATAAATACACTGAGACCAGCATGACACTAACACACCTCATTCACACTCTCTCGCTCACATATGGCACCTACCTCAGGGTCATTTCCCGTCTCCTTCAGAACTGAGGCTAGAAGCGGAGAATTAATCCAGTTTTTTTCTTCGTCTTCGCCTTCGTCCTCGTCTTCTGCTCTGCCCGCCACCGCGAGGAGCTCGTCGTCCGCGTCTTGAAAATGGTGAAGTGAGAGAGAAGCGGTGTCGACACGCGCCGCGCCCCCAGCGTCCAGCTGACTGGCCACGCCGCAGCCGGTCACATGCGGGCCGGGCACGTCCCACTCCACCGTGGCGAAAGAGAGCGGAGGGCTGGTGCAGGACAGTGGGCGCACCGGCCACATGATCTGCTCCCACTGCTCCGTTTCCTCGGGGGAGTCTCGAGCCTCTGTTTGAGACGTCTCACGTACCTGCTCCATGGCCGCCTGCGTCTCAGCCCACATGTCAGTCGGCTGGTTCCCAGTGGCATGCTGGAGCTCTAAGGGGGTCCATGAGTCTTGCTGGGCCAGCTGAAGGACCGAATCTGTGAGGGCGAGCAATGAGGAGTACTCGTTTTCCTCCTCCATCACCATGCGTCTCCGTCAGTTCCGTCTGTTGGGGCTTGTGGGTTTTGTCCTCCTCCACTGTGAAAATAAACATCACCCTGTAAGATCCCATGCATGTGAGATCCAGGTGCCAACAAGACTCTGGCGCAGCACTTTACAATATCTGTGAGAAAGAAAGAAAAAATGAAGTTTTTGAAGGAAAACAGAATCAGGCAACTGTATGAAAAAAGAAAAACAGCTGAGGGTGAAGATTTAAGCAACCATTAGGCAGGAATTACAGAAATAAAACTACCATTTGGTTGTGAGAGAAACACTGCATCTTGGCTTCAGCTCTGATTCTTTTTCCTTTGTTTACGAGAATAGAGTCTGTTTACAAGAGACCTACATGTGAAATTACACAGAGCTGCAAGCAAGAAGCAGACTGAAATAAAAAATCATTTACAGCCCAGCGCATAAAAAACTCACCACTTGTTTGCAAACATTATCCAATGGCCCGTTTTGTTATCCCACGCTGCTCTTTTGCCTGTGCTAAACTTCTTGCCGGGGCTCCGCAGGCATGCATTGTGAAAACACTTTTGGTCTAATGTCAAAGAAGTTTGATTCTATTTCCTGACCGCAGAAAAATGAGCCCAACAAATGTGCATGAGAGAAACTGTTTGGAGGGCGGAGCTCTGCGCCGGCCAGAAGTTCAACAGTTTTTATGTTTATCTTTCTAAAACCACACCGCAGTCAGACGTGACGGGAGGGGGAGACGAAAAAGCATAAAAATCCAAAAGGCACGTTGTCAGAGCAAACAAGGGGCATCTCTGAGCAACACCAACAACAACAGAAGCAAGACAAAATTATTACACCACATACTTTTCTCCGCTTCCCGACAGCATCTAGTTCCTTGTGCTTCTTCTCTATTTCACTCTTTTTTTCTTTATTCGCGTCACGCAACCAGCATCCGGGACTGATCTCAAAACCACTTCCTGTGTGGGTGCTCAGTTCCTGTCAGGGTGCAGCAAGTGCTGCAGACAACTCACGACTGGGCTTCATCAGTTCAGAGGATGCCATATCTGTAACTACACGTGTTGAAACTGACGGAGCCAAATATTATTAGATATTATTTCTTTTGTTTTATGAAAAAAAAAAAAAAATTCCCCCACTACCATGGTATTCCTTCAATTCATTGATTTGTATTCAGTGCTGGGTGTATTCTCTGGTTGCTCTTTGATAAGACACAGTGTGTCATGTCACAACATCGCTGGTCCTCTGACTGTTGTCATCTGCGGCGGCAATGTTGATGGTAACAACCGTGGAGGAAACGGCCATATTACAGAAGGAAATGTTGAACCTCATCGAGAAGAATACACAAATAAAAAAGGATGTTTTGATTTAGAATTTTCTGGTTTCTAAAAACCACAATCAGAGTGGAGAAAAGCAGGGCGTTTATAATGCCTCAAAGGTTTCTGACAGACAAAAACAAGGATGGTGAACTAATAAAGACAGAAGTATACCCATTAGCAAAGTAAGGGATAGTAATAAACTCCAAAGAGCAAGAAAGCCAAATCAGTTAAATGAAGTTAACAGATAAGTTTGCTGTATTTTGTGGGGTTTTTTTTACATCGCAAGATAATTGATGGTTTGGGATAAACAATGCCCCTCATTCATGCACGCTACCAATGGAAATCAAAGCTGAAAGAGCCAACAGAAAAAAAGGTCTCATTAAAAGGCCTCTGTTTGACTGTGAAGCATGACTTACCCCCTCCAGACGCTTTAAAGCAGCATCATATGATCGGTTGGCTTGTGAGGACTCAAGTCTTCTGTGTGGCAGAGGCATACAGCTGCGTTATGTCGGGTTTACGCCGCTGCAAAAGAGCTGTGCATTCTCAAACAGACACACAGGCTTACAAATAGCCCTCAGTCCATTAGGTCTGAATCTGGTGCACACAACAAACAAGCCTCAGATCCGCTGTACTTAAACCCAGCTGAATTTAGCCTGCGGTGTTGCTTCAAGATGCACGCCGGCCACAAGTCCCGCTCTCTGGTCCGAGGTCTCCTCCTTTTGGACTTTTTATGACTCGCTGTGCTGCTTTACTCACGGCAGATATGGCTGAGGGACAAGAGAGAGAGCGAGAGGGAGAGAGAGAGAGAGAGAGAGAGAGAGAGAGAGAGAGGAGGAACAGTCAGAGGAGTGGAAGCTGCTGTGTGGCAGCAGAGCGGAAGAAAAGGCACATTGTGATTGGCAGATGACTTAAGAGCAAAGAGACACCTGAGAGGCCCAGATTCACGCCCACTTGCCTGAAGGCATGCAGGCAAACATACTCGGTCATAATAGGGGAGTGGCTCAACTATGTTCCAGTAAAGATGTGGCAAAACCAGAAGGTTTTTAAATTCAATATGCACAACACCTGTTTCTATTAGTGTGCTGGCTTGTAGCCTGCCTGCCACAAACCAGGAAGTCTTTCATTGAAAAAAAAATTAATAATAATACATGCAAGTCTACAAGCATGCACAATTTTTTTTAAATGTATTACTGTGTTTTTGCCGCTAAGACATTTATTTCACATATCAAACTGTATTTATAAAGCAGTTTTCATACAAAAAAATATATTCGCCATTTGAAAGTAACTCACCAATGCTCCTGCGTCAGTCAATGATTAGTGCAAGAGCCTACGCACTTAATAGTGCTTAACATTTAACGAAACCTCATATTAACTTTAGTCATTAAAAACAAGAAACATGGAAATTCTTTAGTTCTCAAAATGACACCGCCAACTATTACATAACGAAGTTAGCTTTGAGCTTCTCCTTGAGGTTAATTAAATGTTATTAGCATTGGGCTAATAACTGTTAGCCAAGGATAAAATGTACTGAAAGGTAGCGTTTAACGGGATGCAACTAAAAGAAAACGCAACGTCGATGTTAATATTATTATTTTTAGGAACTTTAACGTCCTAATTTAAAATAGTAGCACGACTAGCATACCAAGCAACCTTATCAGCACCTCATTGTAGACGATATCGACGTATGACCCAAGTTAGTATCTCTCCTCAAAAAGTCGGTGTTTCTCTACTGTAATGTCCTCGAGGAGAGGTGAAACAACAAAGGCGTTCGAATAAATGAAAACGTCAGCACTACCTAGCATTGATGTGGAAAATATTGTAGTTGTAATATGAATCTGTTGGGAGTGTAGCTGCAGTGGAGAATGGTTGTTACAAATATATATATATTCTTAATTCAGAGTTCAACATGCCTTCTTCCATTTATACGAGACGCGACGTCTGAACTCGTCACCATGAAGTCTGTGTCGACACCAAAGTGTGTCTGGGAGAAGTCTGTTACCAGCTCACACCGGCAGGGGCGTTACAGACGATAATTTGACAGCAGACTATTTTTTAAGAAACTTTATTCGAAATTGTGAATATACAATGACAGTCGTATACAATTACAATATGCCTTATATATTGATATAGCGCTGAACGAATAAAATGAGAAGCAATTCCACACTTGATTGTTAAAAGAGGATAGTAATTTAAGGGCACAACGCCTGTCACATCTACCACCCACGGTCAGAACAGAACTTTTAAAAGTTTGAGGCTAACTCCGCCTGTTTCCTGGGAACGTCATTTCCCCCCCCTAACTACGGACACCGATGTGCATGCTAATAAATGCAATGATACACGGATAAAAGAGCGGGTATTTAGTTTGTGTCGACGAAAAAAAAAGAAGCAAAACATTTGTCATAGGAGGGAATATTCAGATAGGTAAGGAAACACAATTCACTCGTCATCACTGATAAAGAGTATACGATGAGCCTTACGCACCCGCACAACCCAAAAACATTTGCAACTGGAAAACGACAATGCAATTGATAGAACAGAAACATGGACATTAAAAACGTTATAATTAATTTTTTAAAAATCCGATACTAAAAAAAACATTGTCCTTTGTCTATTATTGTATGAAATTAAAGCGTTCACTCGGTTGTTGTTTTGTTTTTTGTTGTTGTTGTTTTTTTACTTTTTCAACTTTATTTAAATTCAACAACATTGACAATCGAATATAAATAATCAACAAAACAGCCCCACTTCGCAAAGTGACTTCGAAATGACGTCTTTTGTAAGTCATTTTTGGACCGCCAAAATGTTTTCTCATTTCAAAATATGAAAAGGAAAATAGGAATATTAATTCAATCGTTTTTTTGTTCGTTCTCTTAATACATCCATGACTGACACGTCTAAACTCAAGCGTACCGCTTGACTTGACGTCATTTTCGTGCGACGGCCTTCGCTTTGTTTGTTCCGTCCACGGTAGCAGAGCTGCACACACCCAGATCTCTCTGGATATTTTAGACATTCTACACCCCACTAACTGGGTGACAGATTGTTGCCGCACTTTAGCAAAGGGAGGATGGCGGGGGCTATGGATTTGAAATTCCTTCTGGAGTCTTCTCTCAATGAGATCTTCAAGGCGACCGTCACTGACATACTGGACTCTGTGGACCGGACGCTGTCTGACTACCAAGGCACAATACGCAGGATCGAGCTGGAAAACGAAGACCTGAGGCGGCAGCTGTTTTCAGTGAAGAGCACGGAGACTGCGGCGAGAGGTACGATCGCGTACAACAGGTCGCTGATGAACGGCAAGTGTTGACATTGAAGCAACGCAGATTAGTGCAGCGTTTGTATCCTGTTAGTCAGGGGCGATGTGTGTAAAGAAAACAAAAGAACTGGACAATTACAATCAGTTTGCAGATTACATGACACACAACACGGGTTATTAAGTATATATATTACCAAACACAGAAGCACGTGCACCTAAGACTGTCAGTATTTTAATAAGGCTGCATAAACATTGCATGATTGGTGAATTTCCATGACCCTGAGTGTGGAAACTTTATTGATCCATGTTGTTAAACATTTATTACTTTACAGATATCTGTGAGGAAGATGCCTTTGAAGAATTTGCACCTCCTCCATGGAGCAGTTGTCCCACCACGTCCACGCAGGGCATTTTCAGAGTTTCTATATGCAGTAGCGACAAGAAGAACCTCAGGAGGAAAACCAAGGACAAAATGAGGAACGGCTCGTCCTCAAGCATATCTTTCCTGCAGACGGATCGCATGTTGGATAGACCATGTGTGAGTCCAGTGAAGGAAAGTGTTTCCTCTCAAAGCTCGATAGCTGTCAAACCCGAGCCAGACCTGGACGACACCAGCGCCATTGACCTGTCGCAGCCTTCGACTTTCCTCCCTGAAGTGACAGGGTCAATGAAAGAAGAGGGGACAGGGCTGAGCTTTGAGGATCCTGAGACCTACACGCCTCTGCCGCCATCTGCAGGCCTCGAACAAGACTCCAGAGACGGCGATGAGGAAGTGAACGGCTGCAGCAGCTCTGAGACTTGCACCCAGGTTGAGCGCCTCATCAAGACTGAGGAGGAGGAAGAGCTGCAGCACAGTGAGCAGTCGGAGAATGAGCTGAGCCATTACGCTGAATCAGCAGACGGTGCCGAGGAAGCGAGCTGCCAAGTTGAATTTGCGGCGCCCGAGGCAGACGACTCGGCCGGCATTCCCTGGGATGACGGGGGCAGAGATTTGTGCTGCCCCACGTGCCAGAAAACGTTCAGCCGACCGTCCTCGCTCTCCCTCCACATGAGGACGCACAAGGAAAAGACCCACACCTGCGGCTACTGCGGTAAACGCTTCGGGCGGGCCGACCTCCTCAGGTCGCACAAGAACACGCACACCGGCGAGAGACCCTACGTGTGCGACATCTGCCACAAAACGTACCCCCACCAAAGTCAGCTCAGGGTCCACAAGCGCATCCACACGGGCGAGAAGCCGTACTCGTGCACGTACTGCGGCAAGCGGTTCACCGAGCACAACCCGCTCCGGGTCCACCTGCGAACTCACACGGGCGAGAGGCCCTACGGCTGCCAGAGCTGCGGCAAGACCTTCAGCAACGCGGGGAACCTGCGCATGCACGAGAGGATCCACACGGGCGAGAAACCGTACGGCTGCTCGCAGTGCGGCAAGAGGTTCAACAGCCAGGGCGACCTCAAGACGCACTACAGGATCCACACGGGCGAGAAGCCCTACAGCTGCAAGCTGTGCAAGAAGACGTTCAGCCAGGTGGGCCACCTCACCATACACATGCGGATGCACACGGGCGAGCGGCCGTACAGCTGCACGGAGTGTGGCAAGTCGTTCACGGTGGCCAGCAGCCTCAAGCTGCACCTGAGGACTCACACGGGGGAGAAGGAGTACCCCTGCTCCTACTGCACCAAGAGGTTCGCCCGGGCGGGTCACCTGAAGAGACACGAGATGGTCCACACCAAAGAGAAGGTCTTCCACTGCAGCACATGCGGAAAGAGCTACGCTGATAATTCGTCCCTTAAGAAACACATGAAGGTGCACCAGGTGCAGGAGCAGGAGACCGAGAGCGCAGCAAACACTAGTGGCTGGTGAGACCAACTGAGCTCCGCCGCCGAGACTCTTTCACTGACTGAGAAATTTAAAACCAAAAACATTGAGATAAAATACCTGTGAATACCAAAAGCATGTTCTTCAAATGGAAGAATGTTTTTGAATGAAAGGCTCTGCAAGCGTTGAAATCCAGTTGCCTACAAAATAGCACAAGACTATGATGACCTGGACAACTGAGAAGTGATACAGACTTAGTGCTGTGTATAATTTTACTCAGCTGTTTTAAATAACGTTTGGCATATTTGAGTGTTTTAGAGCTTCGAAACACATCTGGCAGCATATATTTAGTGGACCTGACCATTTTTTTAGAGCTGTATTCTCTCTAGTCTCTACTGTGTCTCCCCAGAAATAAGAAAAGTAACTTTTTCGCTCCACCTTTCAGAAGGTGCATGTTAAAATGCATAGTTTCAGTTCGTTGTGGTCTCAAAAGAGGGCCAGATGTGATTATAGGACTGTTTTTAGCCTGTAACCCAGAATTGGGTTTCCTGTTTTATCACAGCAATGTTTTGGTAGATTGGCGCAATGTGCAATTTAGGCTGAAAGCTACCGGAGAAACCTTGAGATTATTTGGGTTTGCACTCGCCACCAGCCACGGTGCAGTAGGCTGCTGTCTAATTTTCAGTTGGTCCAAAGGTTTTAGCAATATGTTGTATTATTTGATCTGGTACACTTTAAATATTTCTTTTGTTTTGTTTTGTTTTCTCAATCAAAATGTTACTGAAGGAGGACTTAATTACACCAAATTGCACATTTGCAGTGCTGCTGCTGTTGTTTTACAGCACTTTAAAGATTACAGTGTGTTAAATATGAGGTGTGCACAGCAAGACTGCATTCCAGCTTCCGTTGTTATATTTGACCCAAATGTGCTTGTAATAATATTTTCCCCCAATAGGGGTCTGTGCAAAATTTTAAGGTGATTTTTTAAAAAAAGAGAACTCAATCAGACACACATTTCCACGCTGATCAGGGCACAGGTCCAGTGCTGTGTGTTGCACCTGTAATTTAAGGTGAAAATCTTTATTATATTGCAATATTTTGTTTGAAAGTAATATTGTGTTGTAATGGCGTCACTGCAAAATGATCAGTATTGATTTTTTTTCGACCTTCTGTGTTTTAGTTTTGTGTAGTGGTTTTACCAGGAAACCTGAGTCACACGTTCAAATGTCATGTTTATAATGATAGCTTTACCGCTTGTTGTGACAACTGGTTTATACGCCGACCTGGTGATGTGTGTTAAACTGTGTGGTCGCTACCGGCAACATGCTGCTGGTAACATTTCTGTTTCTGTGTGTTTAAATTAATCAGAGCTGTTTTCTTCTTTTACAGTCAGTGCAGACAAAAGAAAAAAATGCAATTCAGTAAAAGTATAAATTATGAAAAAGTGGTTCCTGAGATTTATTTATTTTATTCATCCTTCTTTTCAACATGACAGTGGGAATCTCTTCATAAGCAGATTTTAAAAAGCTTAAATAAGCAAAATGCACAAAGTTAATATAATAGTTTGGTAATTGCTTCCCTTAGATCAGTGTTTCTCAAAGTGGGTGGCGTGCCCCCCAAGGTGGGGCGTGACAGAGAAAGTTTGAGAACCACTGCCCTAATGCCATGCAAGTCTATGGGGTCAAAAGTCAACTTTGTCCTAGAGATATGGGGGCCACTTGCAGGTTCATCGTGATCCCTCAAGACACAGCCACGTCAAATTTGGAGGAGGAACCCTGAAAACCTAACCCTAATTCTAGCAGTAAAAATTTTCTTCCTCCAAGGCTGAGAACCCCTGCCTTAGATAAACAGAACTCACTAGCCCAATTAACAATATGGCTACTTAATGCTATATTTATTATTTACAAATGACTCTTTCCAAAGTCTAGACCAAGTTTCTTCCAAATATTTCCCATCAAATGTGACCAAAGTCACATTCCCTCCCTAAAATGTAAACCTATTTCTTGGGGAGGGAGGTTAATGTATGACGTACAAAGTCATTGTCAAATCAACAACAAAAAAAATAAAGTCCTCAATTTCAGCTCTCAATATTCAAAACAGTAACTCAGCATCCACGCGTGATGGCATCATTTATCCTCTTATCACATCCCAACATAGTTTACCCAGAATGTGCATTGCACTCATTTACTACTCACCACTTTGTGGCTGACCTGTGGCTTTCTATTCTACTTCAGCATTCAAACCGCCAGACGGCGGCGGCAGCCGTGTACTGGTCAGACATGAGAGAAGCACAGCAGCTTCTCTCCATGCCGCTCCAGTGGCCTTTTCTACTGAAGCGGCGACGCTGTAGCCGCGTTTGTTGCCAAAATACTGGCCAGCGCGTGACGCAGCTTCCTGTGTTCAGAGAGATTTAGAGGGACATGTGATTGGGAAACGTTCAATGATTTCACCATAGAGGCTGAGCATTCGCTGTGTTGGGAAGTTCAGACCTCCCCTAACCCTAACTGTAACCCTAATGGGACATTGGACCAATGAGACAATTTGTTGGACTAATGGGAGGTCGGACAAAAGAAATAGGGGTTATTTATCAATTTCCAATGAGCTTTCCCTTCAAATTTCTCTTTGCCATTGTCTCGTGGCCCCCACTTGGTTTAGCTCGTGCCACTCTGGCAGCAGCAGATGCTGCTGGGCTTCTCCTTGGACAGGTAGAGCATCGGTTGGATGCTGCTGCTGAAGTCCATCAGGCCGAAGGCAACGTAGTGGATGTAGCAGCGAAAGACGTCAGAGGAGAAGTAGTCCTGGAAGGGGAAGAGCGCCACGGGTGGGAAGTAGTTGAACACTATGATGCCCAGGATGATCAGGACCGTCTTGAAGGCCCTCTTCTTCACCGGGTGCATCTCGTCCCTGCCGGGCCCCGACTGCCTCAGCACCCACAGGATGGCAATGTTGCAGAACACCATAAAGGCAAACGCCGCCAGGATCATGGCGGTGAAGACCTTCTCGAAGTTGATGATGTTGCCCACGCACTTGGCGGCAGCGTAGCCCAGGGCGAACAGCCAAACGCCGAGGGCCAGCACGGTCCTGTGCCAGCGGTCCTTGTGCTCGGTGAAGGTGAGCGGGTGCACCACAGCAACGTAGCGGTCCAGGCAGATGCAAGAGAGGAAGAGTGGCGAGGAGTCCTTGATGCCGTAGAAGAAGCGCAGAACGTACCAGGTGCTGCTGGTGGTGAGGAAGACGATGTTGGCCAGCTCCAGCGGAGGCATGAGGCAGAAGAGCACGTCCAGGATGGCCAGGTGCATGATGAAGATGTCCGAGGTGGACGAGTCGCCTTTGTTCTTGTGGATGAGCCAGAGCACCATGAGGTTGGCGGGGACGCCCAGGAACATGTTGATGAGCTGGAGGCTCAGGTACCAGATGAGGACGCCCGGCATGTCTCTGCAGAGCTCGTACACCGTCCTCTCCACGGCGGTGTAGTTGAAGGGCCTGTGGGAGACCAGCAGGGCCGAGGAGTTCACACGGAGAAGGTCCATGATGCTGCCAGTCAGCGGTGGAGGACGCGAGATGGCATCAGAGAGAGCAAGACTTGCCTAAAGAGAGGAAAAACAAAGCTTCGGATGAGAAATGAATTTCTACTAAAAAAAGTTGTTTTCCAGAGAACAGTGATCAGAAGGCCATCAGAGACAACGAATGACAACAAAACAACATTGAACACAGATTTTAGGCTGCGTACACAACAAACTTTTTCCACAGACAAATTTCCCAGGAAGTTGAGAGACTGACTCAATCAACCTCCGGGTCCACGTCCCTCTGCAGCAGCCAACCTCACGTCTCAAAAACTTCTCACCCCAGGAGGTAGTTCCTCCACGTAGAGGTGCCCACAGGTGCGCTGCATTTTGCCCATGATTTGAATGCGCTTGGTTTTGCTGGGAGTTTGCATGTTGTCGCGGTGTCTCCTTGAGGTGTTTGCGACTTCCTCCCACAGACCAAACACATGCAAGTCAGCCTGCCTAATCTCATTATCTACAGGTGTTGCCCAGTGCCTCTGTTTGTCAACCCCGGGAACAAATCTGACGTCTGACGTCACTGGACCTCAAATCAGATAAGACTATTAACATACGCAATGACTCTGGCTGCTTGACTTTTTTCTTTCTTTTTTTTCTAGGTTTTAGTTTTCATTTTCACACACACTTCCATCTTTTAGGAGCTGTTGGTAAAAAAAAAAAAAAAAAAATCAAATACAAATGTATTTTCTGTTTACACAGCCTTTCAGTGGATTTGATAAATTTTAGTAAATTATCTTCCTCTATTTATTCACGAAGATAGCCTTTAGATATAAATAACCCAAGAGTACATTTATCTTTCAGGAACTTGCGTTTTTTAAAGATATAAAACCTAAAACGGACAGTAAAAGCCAAAATAAGGGTGAGAAGTTTTCAGGTCAAACACACTCGTCCCTGTGAATTCTACTAAGTCACCTATTAAAAACAAATTAATAAAATTGTTTTTTTTTCTTTCCTTACTGTACAAGAACATGCAGAAATATTAGGGGGGAAATTGGGTTGCTGTGTCAATATCATCAGCACTATATGATATTTAATCAGAATGGTATTGATTAGCGTGTGTTAATAACATGTTTTCACTCTTCCTTCAGATCAAGAGGCCAAGTAAACAAGCAGTCACACGCGCCAGAATTCTACAAATTTATCTTAATTTACTTTTTGTCAGTTTATCACACGAGTAAAGTCTCTTACCTTGAACTTCCAGAACGCTGTTGTGACTGTGTGCGCCCTTCTGCCCTCACCGCTGCCGCCCCCCCACCTCAGACAAGCACTTCACCTACTTCCTTTTCTCTCAGGCGCGCACGCTCGTGCAGAGCCGTCTGGTGAAACCACACACTGATACGCACCGTGTGTTGAAAGTGGCCTTATGAAAAGGACGGAATTGTTTGCATGTGCTCCTACATGTTTTCCGCCATGTCAACAAACAGCCCCCTTCCCCTATCTGTGTATCTAAGGGTGACATGTAAACGCATGACCGGACTGTAAAGGGGCACCTGCAGAGGATGTAATTACGTCCAAGCAAATTTCCATGATAAGACTGTAAGCAGTACGTGCTGTTGGGTTTTTTCTTCTTCTGTTAAACTCATAAACTGGGTAGTTCCTATCTCGCCACAAAGGTGAGACTCACCTGTTCAAAAGGATGCTGCAGCAATGGTCCGTGCCCCCGCTCCACCTCGTCGTGGAGAGTCGCGCAAAGCCACGTCTGTCCCAGTCTGAGCTCTGGTATCACAATGGGCGGAAAACATCATTTGGGAAGATGAACCAAGGTTACAGGGTTTCTGTTCCTGTCCGATCATCCAATTAGACGTGAAGGCGAGGCGTCTCCCCCTAGAGGCCACAGGCTCTTGGTTCGGGGCCCCCCGCCTGCACGTACAGAACACTGGAACGACCAAGGAACAGGGGGGGGGGGTTCATCCGTTTGCACTGATTGGCAATGACGCAACCGGCCGACGGAAAAGTTGCATCAGTAAACAACTGATGCAACATTCCAACAAAAACCACCTTCTGATTCCATCCCGCGCAACCACTTGTAATACGTTACATGAGGAGCACATGCGAGCAGCTCGAGGTGCAACACCAGCAGGCAGGCCACCAGCTTGAGGGACAGACGGTGGGATCCCGGCTGAGAGCCGCGGGGTCCCGGTAAACACTTGACACCGACAGTTTAATGAATCCACAGTGTTTCAAATCATCACGTTTACAGATTGTTGGCTATCGAAGGGGTTTTTTGGCCAACTGCAATGTATTCTTTAGGAACTTTAATTGTTCCTTAACACATCACAAATAACGGAGGGCCAAATTGGCAGCATTCTGTACAACTAAACCAACCAACGTATTATGATCAGCAGCATAATATGATCAATTTCTGCTAAAAATCCACCCGTTTTCAAAAAATTGAAGTTGGTAGTTTTGTATCCATTACTTCATGTATTTGTTTTGCGACGTGTGTGTGTTTCAGCAGCTTGCAATGACTGAATGCCTACACCAACACTATTTCAGTTGGCGTCATGTTCCCAACAAATGTGCAAACCTCAACAACAGAGGAAGGATTGGCTAAATTCTGCACCTCAGCAAAAACACACATACAACAGCTTTTTTTTGTCATCACATGCGTCATGTGTGTTCCGCTGCCTCAAACAGGAGGACAAAGATTTCAATATTTGTTCTCTTGCCACTTGTTTGCCTCAGTCTGCCGTGCACTGATCCTAATTATGCACATTTCTTTTGTATCGACTGGTTGCTGATTCCGATGTTTGGTCAAACTAAGCCTGACATGTTTGTAATGTCAACTTGCAAAACCCATTTCATTAAATAGATGGGGACAGAAATGGAGCAGGCGCCGCACAAAAGAGGACATGAGGTTGGGCCTTAACATGACTCCGTTGTTTACTAAGAAAACACACTGAAACACTCAGATTGCCAGTTCATTTTTTTTCTTCTTTTGTTTTTTAAACCAAATCAAAGTCTGACAAGTTTTCCATTGTGATCGACTGTAAGTGCAAAAGCAAAGTCTATTTGTTGTAAATGTGCCCTCCCCCTTCATTGTACTGTTTTAGGACATTAAAAACGCAACATAAAACCCACTGGGGCACAAATGTCACTTGTTTTGGCTGTGTTTATTTTTATTTTTTTTCATTTGGAAAACACAAGTCAGAAGGAAAAAGTGTTTCACTCACACATAAAGTTTGAGCAGCAACAAACAATACAATCAAACAAAAAGGTAAACAGACAATATGATAAGTGCGCTTCCCCCTCTCATAAAACTACTTTGTTGACTATGTGACCACCCACCGACTAGATATCACTTTTGTAAACTTGTGGATGGCTTAAAAAAAATTTGATAATAATTAAAAAAAAAAAAGTGTTGACACTTTTAACCTAAAGCAAACCTGGTAAAGACACTTGGGACGACTATCTTTGTACTAACGCTTAATCTCCAGGTTTCAAACAGAAATCTCTCTTTTCATGCAAAGAATCCACTGTAAAACACAAACAGCGAGTGCTGTGCAAAAACAAAACAAGAAAAAAAAAGCCAAAGTGATGATGTGTTGTTTTTGTTTTTTTTTCTTTTGTTCTCTCGACCGAGGAGCTCGAGCTCCGACACATTCATCTTCTGCCATGTTGGTTGGCCCCCCGCCCCCCCGACTGCTCCCATCCTCGTGCAAACCTCCAAACTTGTCTTGTCCGTCTCTACCTAAAACGTGACGATGGCTTGTAGACTGTCCGCCCGTTTCATCTTAACTATCGAAAAAAAACAAAAAAACATTGCAAGATCCAAAACAATCCATGACATTTAACATGCTACTATAAAATACAACCTTCCTAGTAAAACTTCACATGGGGTTTAAAAATTAAACACTGAGATCAAGAAAACCTTATTTTATGTGCCTAGTGAGGAAGAAAAAAGTTTTCTCATCTTATTATTGTTATTAAAAAAGTACCATAAAGGATGTTTTTCTTGAATAAAGGTGATGTACGGAAGAGGATTAGGGCCACAAGAAGAGAAAAAAAATTAAGATGGATTTTTTTTTTCCAACTTCATTTACGATATTTCAACTTCATTCACAAAAGTTCTTTTTTTTTTTTTTACGTTGACTTTTTCCACAAAATTTTGACTTAATTCACGAAATTTCAACTTTAAACTCGAAATGAAAACTTAAATAAAAATCTCCTTCCTGTAATATTTTTTTCTCTTTGTGTGGCCATGATCCTCTTTCGCCATGAAGTGACTGATAGGTCAGAGCGAGCACTTGCAGGTGTTTTCTGATGATGGAGGCATTGTATTCCAGCACTCGAGTGTTTCTTTCAATTTGTCGCTTCATAGTCAAGCAGCAGAAGAGGAAATCTTTTGAGAGCAAATATTTTTTGGCGTAATTTAATCCTGCAAAGAATGAAGTGACTGCATCTCGACCGATGTTTGGAACACATTTTCAGCTCATGTGCTTGTGCAGGAATCGCAAGAGTCCACAGAGCTCGTCTGATTTTTTCCTCGTGGCTTCCGTGTGTAGGTAGTGCATGTTTCGGAGTGGTCACGTGCTGCTTCAGTGCAGTATACTGGCTACAAAGGTGCATCACTGAAACAGGTTGCTGGCAGACAACTGTTGGATTCAGTCTTAGGAAAAAAAAGAGGAGTTTGGCTCTAGACCAGAAACATGATTTGACTCTTAGCTGGAACAGAACACCGTAGTGGCGGAGTGTACTTGTTCTCAGATGAAGGTGGAGTCCAAGGTGCTGGTGTCCTGCACGCTGCGGGCTCGCGCCTCGAAAAGCTGCTTTATCAAAGCCGACTTCTCCTGCTCCAGCTGGGCGATACGCTCGCTCTTCTCCGTCACCTCCTGAAACCAGCAGAGACAGAAAAAAACAAACAAACAAACAAACAAACAAAAAAAGGAGTGAGACATCTTCACTCATCTAACGGGAGCTCTGACAAACTTGCAGGTTTCCCTGTCAGCGGGTTAAACCTGTGTGAGAAGTCGGTTCTGGTCCTTCAGTCTCTGGATGGCCTGTGGAGGAGCCGGACCTGGAGGCTGAGGGTTGGCTGAGAGGACCGCCGTCTGAGCGGCACTGGGAGAAAAAGACTGCTGGGAAACAGAGAGACACCAGAGTCAGTGCATTAACCTGAATTAAACTTTAAGATACATATCATCCAATATTTAAACACCCTAAACATTTATCCTCTGACTTTAAGTTGACTTCTACTTCTTTTAAAAGTTGTTTGAAAGTAACTTGTTCTAGGTATATGATGACCATCGCAGTATCTACAGGTGAATTGCTCTTTTCTGCCACTACATTGTTATAATGATATCAACTACCCATGTAAAAAAATGTTCAATCAATTGAGACCGATCTAATTTATTTTAATCGATCAAATTCTTAACATCCACAGTTCAAATACAACACTTACAATAGAACATTACAACAGAGCTATTTAGGAGTAAAAGTAAAGAGAACGTGCAAAAACCAAAAAATATTACTTTGCATACTCACTGAACATCCTATCCATTAGCATCATATATTAGAAAAAATAATCTACTCAATATCAAACTCTGAGCCTGAAAGAAGTCAGATCAGCTGTACAGCACTCACCCCGCCATTGCAGGTAATGAGGTCGTTAAGGCAGCGGTTGACCTCCTGCAGTTTGGGGATGAGGACATTCATGCGACTCTGACTGGCCTCCGTGAAGAAATCCTGGAGGGAGAGAAGTGGATGAGTTGGAATACACGACCGTGTGCACACAAGAGCTACAACAGCCATAAGGTCATTATGAGGCCATAACGGACTGATGAGGGTCTGTGCTTCTCGTTACCAACAGCGAACCTCCGTAAACAGGATTTAAACATTCCCGGGGGGGGGGGACCACAAAACAACTCATCATGATTAAATCCCACTTTCATTTTAATGCCTTTTTATACTGGCAGCACAGAGGCCACCTGTTCAAAGACCCCCGGACGGACTGACCGTGCAGTGGGAGCTCTGGCCGACCTGCCGCTGTCTCTCGGTCACATTGTGGATTTGTCCCTGGTACCAGTCCCGGGCCCGCTCCACCACCTCCAGGCCGGCCAGCAGCGAGTCCTTCTCCTGCTCCAGCTCTTTCATTTGCTTCAGCTGTGTGAGGGTTTTCAAAGAGGAGAGAGAGAGAGAGGGAAGGGGAGAAAGGAGAGGGGGGTTAAGAAAAGCCCCCAAAAAAAAGAGAGCGAGAGAGAGAGAGAGGGAGAGAGAGAGAACATTCAAACTCTAAATTTCCTCCTCATGGCAGCGCCGAGGCAGCTTTCAAAAGTGCTGCCAAGACTTCATCTGGTGGGTGATTTCAGGGCCCGCCGGCGCTGGAGACCAGCTCCATCTTTTCATGAGGGCATCTGCAGCGAAAACCCCTTTTGTGCCGCCAGAGACAATGGCGCCGCTGCGATTATGCCCCGTCTCTCTCTCTCTCTCTCTCTCTCTCTATCTCTCTCTCTCTCTCTCTCTGTCGACCTCAACAATGTTTTAGAGGAGCAGTCAGCCTGGGCGGCATGGCAACCACACAGCCAGCTAGGAATGGGGTAAACAGCAGAGCCACTTCAACTGCGGCCACCCCAGTGGCTCTGTGTGTGTGTGTGTGTGTGTGTGTGTGTGTGTGTGTGTGTGTGCGTGTGTGTGCACCCCAGCAAGGCTGCATTGAGTTGTGCTGACCATGCTGTCCATCCTGCACACCAGCCAGAGTCCAAAAGGCCTCATCGCTGGCATTCAGCCACCTGATGTGTCATCTTTCAGCTCAGCCTGTCCCTCCATCCCTCCATCCTGCTGTGTGGACCTCACTGCATTCCAGTCGCCGTGGCTCACCGGCTCGGTTTAAAACCCAGCGAGGCTCAGAGGGGCTGGCGAGCAACACAAATTCATCCTGTTCTGCCAAGAGTCGCAAGAGGGAGGAGCACGTGCAGAGAAAAGACAGGGGTGGAATATCAGGGAGGAGGAGAGGTGGGAGGTGTGTGGGGGGCGGGGTGCATGTGTGTGTCGGAAGCAACATGAATATGAGGTCCCACCCTGGTGAGGGGGAAGAAACCTGCTTTTTTTTTTTTTTTTTTTTACAAGGAAGTAGTTCAAAAAAGGAGGAAAAAAGGGGGGAAAGGGAAAAAAAGGGGGAAAAAAGGAAAAAAAAAAGGGGGTGAAACAATAAATAAATAAATGAATGAATAAAAAGAAGAAGTTCATGGAGAAAAATAGAGTGTGGAAAAGTGTGTGTGTGTGTGTGTGTGTGTGTGTGTGTGTGTGTGTGTGTGTGTGTGTGTGCATGTGTTGGCAACATGGGGAGCATGAACACACACACACATGTACACACAATGGTCATACAATAACTTGACACCTATGGCAGAGGCTTTTAACTAAAACACAAAGGAGCCGGACAGCCTTTAGAAATGAGGCCGAGCAACAATAACGCAACAGCAGCACTTGGGCGTCATCCACATCCAAAAAAAAACACAACCAAGGACAACTTTCATTCTGGTGCGATTCTATGATGATGAATGTGAGAAATAATGAGACGCTGCCAGTTATCAACAGCAGGAGTGTCCGTCTGATGCAAGATGTAAAAAAAAAAAAAAAAAAAAAAGGACATTTAAAAACGAGAACCGTCAAGCGACATTCGGTTCACCGCTGCCATTAGTTTTGAAGAACAGCTTGAGATGTTGTCATGACGACATGACACCCGAGTCTCCAGCACCCTCAGCTTTCCCACTTAAATCACAGAAGCGTTCTTACTCAATACACTCGCAAATCTCAGAGAGACTTGAAGGTCTTCTGCCGTCCACAACTCCCTCCCTCCCTCCCTCCCTCCCTCTCTCTCTCGCTCCCTTGCTCCCTTGCTCTCTCGCTCCCTTGCTCTCTCGCTCGCTCTCGTCCTACTCACCCAGAGGAAAAAGTGCAGGGCCTTGCTGCTGTAGAGGCTACTGCTGAGGGGGATGAAGACGGTTGTGTAGGCCGCCCACACAGCCATCCAGGCTGGGCCGGGCCGCCCCAGCGAGTCTTCCACTTCCACCAGGCCCCGGGGCCCGACCCGGCTCACTACCATCAGGACAGCTGCGGGGCCAATGCGGCCTGGGTGGGAGGGCCACACAGGGGGACGGGGGAGGGTGGGAGGCGGACAGGGGTCAGGGAGGGAGGGACTGTGGGAGGGAGCCGGTCGGTCTGGCCGAGGGAGGAGGGGGGGAGGGAGAAAAGACAGAGACGGCGACACAAACGGGAGAGGAGGCCAGTCGGAGAGGAATGGTGAGGCAGGGGGAGAGACGGAGGGTGAAGGGAGGCGCGAGTGTCCTGCAGGAGGGTGGGAGGGGCAGGCTGGGGGGAGGAGGGGGGAGGCGGAAAGATGGGAGGGGAATGTGGGAGCCAATAGGAGGCAGCGTGGAGAAGCCGATACCAGCAAAAAACTCTTGACAGTTTCCAGGAACTTGGAGTCGTGCGTCTTCACCGGAGCCAAGTTTACCCAGCACAGGCAGGCAGACCCCTGGCCCGCTGCTAGCAGCTCAGTTCAGATATTGTTTCAAGATGATCATAAGGAACACCAAAAGTTGAATGTATTAAAACATGGAAATTGCAAAACCCTTCAGTCACAAATGAGCTTAAATCGAAACTGATGTGAAAGCAGCCAAATGCAGGTGGTGTTGCAGGGAAATCAACTGAAACCAGTGGAAAAGTGTTGCCAACTTTCATTCAGAAAAATAAAGGTCATGACCGCAGTGGTCGGGGTCATGACCATCACAGGCCAGTGGCTCGCCAGTAGTGCCAAGTCATTACTTAAAAAAGGGTTTCAAAAAAGTGTCAGGTTCACATAGTTTGAATAGCTTTGCTACCGAGAGACATTAGAAATAATGTTTAAACTGGATTGAAATCTTTTGATAGAACGTATTGTTACACAACAATCGACAAAGTGCAGCATGAAACGGTTTTGAACGCAAACTCTAATGCCATGCTATGGGGTCAAAAGTCAACTTTGTCCTAGAGACATGGGGCCACCTGCAGGTTCATCGGGATCCCTCAAGACACAGCCATGTCATGAAAATTTTTCTTCCTCCAAGGTGGGGCGTGACACTGAAAGTTTGAGAACCACTGCTCCATGGAAACGAACCTGAATTACGTTCAAGACAACTCAGAAATACGGGACAAACCCCCGTTACCTATCGATTTAAAACGGGACGCTCCATTTCATTGTCAAATACAGGAAAAATCTGTATTTTCAAGGGACGGTTGGCAACTCTACAGTAGAATGAACTCAAACACACCAGTTTCGACCTGTCCACAAGTCATGAAGTGGAAAACTGCATGGTTGACTTTAAATAAAAGGCGACTCACCAAGGCGTGACACCCAAAGAAAGACCTTTTACATACTTTCAACAAACCGCTGAGGTGTGTGTGTGTGTGTGTGTGTGTGTGTGTGTGTGTGTGTGTGTGTACACTAACCATTCCATAATCCACTCCATTGGAAATGGTATGCCGCCTCTGCTCATCCCGACTCCTCCCGTGCCGCCTGGAGCCGCCGGAAAATCCTGTTGCAGATTCACTCTGAGATCTTGGTAAACCTGATTTTGCAACACCTGGACAGGAGTGAAAGAGGCTCAATAAACACACAGACACTGAAAGCATAAAAAGTGTTTTGAAAAATAATTAAATGGAATGATACAATTATTGTGAATATGAAAAATAAAGTGAAATGTTTTGCTCTGCAGTGCGAATATTCATGGCGAGTGAGTTAAACGCTTCCAGATGTCGAGAAGACATACAGTAGATTTGCATTCTGACAAACTACCACAGGAGGGAGCTATATCACGCACATTTTTGCCCACAGTGCTTGAAGACCTTTAAGAAGGTGAACGGAGGAACAAAGACCGTTTCAAATATACACATTTTCAAACATTTAGATTTTACCAAGCCTTCATCAAAAAAGTGACTCTCAAGTATGTGAACGATTTTCATGTTTTTCTGTAATTAGGGGAATCGACAAGAGTTCAGCAGAGCAGAAGGAAATATGTGAGGTATGCAGTCGAATTACTTTGAGGAGCTCGAGCAATTCCCTGAGGATCATTGTAGGAGTGCTCACTGCCGAGGCAGGACGGGCAAATGGTGAGCAACGGTGCGATAAGTATATAATAAATAATTAGCAGTGAGCAACCTTGAGATAAATAGAGAAAATTGTTTTCAATTTGGAATGCAAAAACCTCCTGAAATAGGT
The DNA here is from genome assembly GCF_046127955.1 of Nelusetta ayraudi. Lineage (NCBI taxonomy): Eukaryota > Metazoa > Chordata > Actinopteri > Tetraodontiformes > Monacanthidae > Nelusetta > Nelusetta ayraudi. The sequence continues at coordinate 2,552,440 of NW_027466126.1, read as the reverse complement.
GAGAGATTTGTTCTAGTGGAAGTCCTAATGTTTTGTGGTACAAACTAGGGACGTGAACAATTTATTGATTATCGATTAATTGTCGATTAAGAATTTAATTGATTAAATTAAAATAGTAGTGCAATTAATTGAACATTTTTTACACGGGTAGTTAATATCATTATAACCGTGTAGTAGCAGGAAAGAGCAATTCAATTCAATTTAAATAATGTGTTTCTTTTACATATTCCATTGTGAAATTTAGGTTCTCAGGAAAAATCGCTGCTTATCAATTAATCGTTAATCGATCGATAAGGTAAATCAACGAACGATTAATGAATTCATCGATAATTTGCATCCCTAGTAGTACAAACAGATGTACTCAAGAGCAACAGATGAAGGGACTCAGAGTCTCTCTCGAGTTGAAGGGGAGAAAATATTTTATCACTGCCGTGATTTTGTGAGAGCCAGTCGGTTTGCTGTAATCTGGCCTAATCCAGCAGGGTTTGGCTGCATGCATGAGATTACAGCACAGCCACTGGTGGGCCACCTCCCTGTCTAAAACTGATGCACAGGGCCAGAGGAAGAGAACAGATAAAAAAAAATTTAGAAACAAAAAAAATGAGCCCATCAAAGAAATTATTTAATGCTTGACAAGTAAACTAAATTGATGATTTAGCAACTCAGGACAACTAATTTTGCTCATTTTATTTGAAATTTGTTGGACAGCTTTAAGGATGTGAGGCTTTATTTGCACAAGGAACGTTCTGTTATTACTGAAGTCCCTATTAATGCAATGAGTTTTGCTCTCATTCAATTAAGAGGTGGACAAATGTGCACAGAAGTATGCAAATTCTTGGCTTTCTGAATTGTCTGCCCATGCGACCATCTATGCGAACAGAGACCCGGCACTGCATACAAGCGGAGTCAGTGGGAAAAGCCCTGAGGCCCAATGCAGTTTCACTCTTATAGCTTCAGACAGGCCTCGCTGAAGAGATATCAGGCAAACTCGGAGAGACTCTCACTCTCTAAGTGAGCGCCTCTGTGTGTGTGTGTGTGTGTGGGTGTGTGTGTGTGTGTGTGTGAGGCAAATTAAAAGAGAAAAGAGGGGATGTGAGAGAACTCTGCTATGACTGCGAAAGAAAAGTGAGTTTTAGAGCAAGAGCTCAATATTTATGCACAAAAAGAGGACAAGCAAACATGGGAAATTCCCGACAGCAACTCCAACAACCACTAACCCCCCCGCCCCCACCAGGAGGAGAGCTGAACAAGCCATCATAAAAAAAACAACCCTCCAGATAGATATACTTCTGGAGGGGTTTCTCACATGACCTCTGACCTGACCTTTGGTTAACAAAGGCAATAACTCAATCCATGTGGTATAACACTGATATGTGCATGTGGCTTTACAGACATCCAGGTAACTGTTTATGATGTTGACCAAGGCCAACCTGCTTGCAGTGTGCAGAGTTTGTGCACAAAGTATTTTACATGGATCTGTGCATCATGTTTTGTGCTGCACGCTCACTTGATGCAACAAAAACAAGAAGAAGATGCAGATGCACAATTTGCTGCAGCACAATAAAATTCAAGGTAGCAATGAACTGACATCAGTTCCTAGCAGGCAATGTCCTGCTGACAAGTTTGACTTCTGAGATGTTGGCAAATCAAAACAAACACTTTGAAAACCACACCTTAGGCACTTTAAAGACATAAAGCAATGTCTATATAAGTTTCTATTAGCTGGCGTTTTAGAAATGAACTGTTCATAGAGGTGTGTGTGTGTGTGTGTGTGTGTGTGTGTGTGTGTGTGTGTGTGTGTGTGTGTGTGTGTGTGTGTGTGTGTTATCTGATAAAGAGGAGTTTAAACATTATCAAACAAGCTTTCATGAAACTCAGATGACGTGCAGATACCAAACATGTGACTCTCACGGTACCAGGTCCACTTACTCGCACCGTTGAGTTGCGGTGCCTCCAGGGCCAGCGACTCGACGGACCTGACCCGGCTCTGCTGCGGCTGGCTAGGCTTGGTGGAGTGGCACGGCTCGGCCCGGTAGCACCCTCCACCTGGGGCCACGGAGGTTCGCTCCAAACTCCGGCCGGACCTTTCCGGTGGCCCCCCGCCGCTGTAAGGGGCCGCCACGGGGTACCCGGAGCTTTCCTCGGGCCGGGCTCGGCCATGGAGGGAGGAGGAGCGGTGTGGCTGGGTGTTGGTCACATTGCTGGGCCCCAGTGGTCGCACCTTGTTCTCCACCCGCGTCCCGACGCTGCATGTGGACAGCGGGGCGGGTTTCTGGTGCGCCTGCTGCGGGTGTACCGCCGCCTGGGCCCGGTACTGGTAGCTGTTCTCCGGGTTGAGCATGGAGTAGCGCAGCCCCGCCACGAAGCGCTCAAAGGTGAGGCAGCCATGCGGCGGGGTGACCCTCCGGAGGCAGCCCAGCACCCCGCCGGGCAGGTCCCGGGTGTCCGCGCCCTGCCAGCGGCTCTCGATCTCCGAGATGTGGACGTAGCCGCGACCGGCGTCGTCGAGGATGTCAAAGAGGGTCCTCAAGCTGTGCAGGAAGGCTTTTGGCAGGCCATCTGTTGAATACTCCGACTCCTTCGGCTGCATTTTGACAGTTCGGAAGCCTTCGGCTTTGCCCTGGAACGCCTCTTTCCTCGTTCCAACTCGGCCGTAAATCGCCGACGCGTTGTTCAGCTTGCAGCCCTGGTCAGCGGCGATCAGCGCCATTGGAATGAAATGCTGATTGCCTCAGGTTTATCAATCAAAAACACGGTCGCACCAGTTGACTAACCTTGTACAAACGCGCGTCTGGAAATTAAAAAAAAAGAAAAAAAAGAACGAAGGATTAAACCAGTTCTCTAATATCCAATTTACATAACTTTTTAAAAATAAATTAGAGCCAGAATAAAGCAGAAATACTGCCTTGTGTGAATGGTTTGCGGAGTCCACCTCTCTAGTGAGACTTCTCCGTCGCTGCTGCTCCTTCATCCATACTTTCCTTTTTCTGCCCAGGACCGCCCTTCAAACGGCTGTGCGCGAGCGTCCCGCGAGCAGCCATTGGCCGCGGAGTGCACGAGCTCGGCGCTGATTGGCGCACGTCCCAAGAAGGCTCCGGTTTGAGTTGTGCTTTTGTTATTAAAAACTTACGCGGAGACGTTATTCATAAAGTCGATACGTCATAAGCCGAGTCCGACCTCCGCCATCTCCAAACACAGCAGCAGTCTAATCAGAACGAGCTGTAAGAAATAACGTTAACTCGCTTTAGAATGTGAAGGATTCTTGTCACCCTTCTTTTAAGTTTAGCAAAACTCATGATTCTACTAAATTATTGTTTTGTTTTGTTGTTTTGTTTTGTTGTTTTTTTTTTACTGAAATGACCGCATTCGTCAACACAACTAGAACAAACACTTCATTCTGGTAGTCAAGTCCTTGCTAGGACACGTGATAAACACTAGGCTTGTTTAAAACTGCTAAATAATCGTTTTTAATTATAATACTTAGTACATGTAAATGTTATGTACATGGTTTGCTCTGAAAGGTTCCACATAAGAGTTTTATTATAGTAATGCAATGGTCTATTATTGTTGAATGTTGTATATGTTTGTTTTATTCATTGTTTAGTTCCAGTTGTCGCCATGCAAAAGATGTGCATTTTGGCCCATTAACTCTTTCCACAAAACACTTAACAAGTAGGTGTTGGTTGTTAGCTTAGCTTTTGTCATATGATGAATTTGAAGCGATGTGCCTCAAGTCTTTCAGGCTTGAGGGCTATTTTCCTACTTTTGTCCACTTACAAAAGACTCAAACCATTCCAGCCACGCTCAGAGACACTTTTTCTCTGCCCGCTGTGTTGAGTCAGAGAATGTCTTTGTTCCAGCACAGCCCTGTGTTTATCTCCAACCTGCCTGGACCTGAACTATTTTCCTGCTAAAAAGCGTAGGCAATGATTGATGTTGACAACAGTGTCACCTTGTCACCGGGGACTCCCTGCAATTTGGCAACTACTGAATTATGTTGTTATTTTTCCCTTAGAAAACAGACTGACTCATACGCCTTGTGGGTTTATCAAGTGCACAGTGTTTTTGTGTCATGAGGGGAGGTTGAGCTAGGGGAGAACAATCCATAATCCCTCTCCCGACAAACTTGACAGTCAATTGCACCAGTTGTGCTTGTTAACCCGTTCATTTGAATGTATTGATTGTAGAGTTGGTGGCAAAAGTAGATCAGATGTTCACATTATCAACAACAGTGGTGCACACTAGACATTTAGACCAAGACCAGTTTGCTTTTGGTAAACAAATGTTTTGAATGTGCTATGTCTATGTGAAATGTGGTCTTGGATTGCATTGAAAGACAGAAAAGGGCAGAAAGAGGACAGACGAGCCACACGCATGCATCGTCCAGTCCTACTCGGCGCTCTCGCTCAACTGGCAGGGGTCAGACAAATGAGCATTCACTCCTGCTCTCCTCATCTCCCTTTATCATGTTGTCACGCACATGCACTGCACTGCGCGCACTGCACCGCCGCTGCACGAATTGGACAAACACACGCACTTTATGAGCCATGCCAGTGGTTGCAGCGCATGCCAAAAGGCTCGTCCCTACAAATGTTCACTGCAGATATTTGACATGTACTGAACTGCAGTTGCACGGGCCAGTCACTCCTCGTAACACACACTCAGAGCTGCAGTCTACCCTCATTATCTCTTATTTGCTCCCTGTTCCTTCAAGTCTTCTCCCTCAGTGGCGTCAGTGTGCATGTGACAAAAGATTTGAGGGCTCATTCAATTCATGCAGCCTTTTTCTGGGGTTTTGGAACGGGGAGAGGCACAAAAAGGGAATTTAAACCCTTCAAATCTTGGAGGTGTTAAATGAGATTTGAATCCGAGTGTGAGGAAGCCGGAGTGGGGGTGGATTGGGATTAAACCAAAACTAAAAATTTTTTGCTTTTACTATGACATGACAAATCTAGGCATTTTTCTTTTACAAGCAATGTTATTTTTAGCTCCAGGGATAAGTGTTTAATTTCCATGGCATGTCCTCAATGAATCAAAGGTGTGAACTATGACCACTTAATACACTCAAGGTCTTAAAGCATACTTGAAAGATTCTATTGTTTCATTAACCTGAACTGCATGCTTCAGACTAAGTGCTGCTGACACATTTTAATAAAGTGCTTTAGCGATGAAAATGAGTGCAGATTCACGTTTCACATTTAAACACACTCGCAATAATATTCCTCACTGCCTGAGCCTCTTATTTGTAGATTTGTATCAATACAGAGTGTTTCACTGACTTACTCTATTTGCAGACTTTTTGGACATTCAGCAGGAGAAATACTGAGATTTCTCTATATCTGAATATAGGGCAAGGACTGCAGTCAGTCATTCCAAGTAGTCACGAAAAGATCAACAGACCCAAACAGACTGATGAAAAAAATATGAACACAACCTAATGCAGCTTTCAATGCTTGCATCACTCAATGAAAGTATTTCTATAATGACCCTTATCTATATGTAGATTTGATTTTTGAAAACTGTCCCATTTACTGCACCTAGTTGGCGTCCTATTTGAAAGCTGACCATGTGGCATACAATGACCACTAGTGGCACGTTCTGGTAATGTGGGTTTTAATCCTGTTGCATGTCAAAACAAACCCAAGCAAATGAAAAATAATGCTGGATCACAAGCTTAACCCCGGATTCCTCCTAAAAAGCCAAACTAATTCCTGACCTCTGTTTCTGCACACAGATGTGTTTAGCCGCGCAGTAATGACGTTACGAAAAGCAGGTGCACCCAGACAATGACACTGAAAAGGGCACTTTTGTAGTGTGAATAAAGTATTAATAAATACGAAGAAATTTAAAAGAGGAATTACACACAAAGTACATTGAATTGATTAAATAGAATTAATTATTATAAATGTTTATTCCATAACGTCTCCATATTTTGTCTTTGCAGATCTTTCTGATTCCTCTGGCTTGGACACTGAAACAAAAAAGCAAGACATGGGGAGACACATCAGCTTTTGGCAGAAACATGCAAGCCTGCAGCCACACATCATACTCACCCTGTGGTGGTGATCTGTCAGGGACTTTGCCCGTTTCTAGGAACATCCACAGGTCTGTACATTTCTGTGTTTCCCAGCGAGTCACCGCATAACTTCCCACTGATGATGCCACTGAGAGCAAAGAGACGGACATAGTCAGAAAAGAAAATTGTGGTCTCACACGTTGGTCTTTGAACACCATCATCAATTTCCCCCACCTATCGAAACAAGGAGGTTCCACTGAAGAGGGTAAGGAAGCCTCTTCTGGAGAACTTTCTGAGCGCCAAACAAACTGATGGCACCTGTAAGGGCAGCACACAGCAAATTTAGTGAGGAACCATAAACTATAAATCATTTTCGATTCATGAAAATCTTCAATCGACAGTCGTTGCATTATTATCTCAACTGGTATAAAGTGCTATTTCTATAGTTTGTGCTTACCTGAATTTACCTGCAGTGGCAGGGATTTTATTAGGATGCATGACACATTATTACTCACCAAGTATGAATGTCCCGGTTCCTTTCATGAAGGCGTGAGACTGACAAGCAGCATAGCTCTGCAAACCCTGAGAGTGACAACGAGGGGAAATGCTTACATTAGACATAGAGGTTACGATTATTAAAAGGGATTTAAATGGCGACATAAAAAATAGTAATAAACATGCAATGGAATTCAAAATAATAGACCACAACATTTGTCCCAAACGCATGTTTAATAGATGACTTGTGTCAACAGCCGGTAGAAATGATGAATAAGGCTGAACAAACCAACCGGATGTTTCGCTGCCACTGCATCGTCCACTTTGCTGAGGCCGATATTCACCATTCTTAAGGTTTAGGTTACTGGAGGTTTATTAAAGCCTTCCTCACATTCGCTCACGCTTGGAGCATACACATGACAACATACACATACATAACTGGCTGCTGCTGTTACAACACTTCCGTGTTGCGAACAAGGACGCACAGAAAACAGAGCGGAGCTTGGGACAAAACACTGGCGACATGCAGTGGAGAGGAGGTAGTATTACAGATTCTATTGTGGAATTCTTCCAAGACTATATGAATGTCACAAAATAAGGCAAATTTTAACGAAATAGAATCACCACACATATAAAGATATTGGCATAAGCTAAGACATAAAACCTGAAAATGATATTCATATGGAATGTTGATTTATTTATTGTTATTTTCAGAGTGAGATAAAGGAAATGTAGCAATCCAGAGAAAATGAGAACGGAACTGTAGATCGAAGTATGATGGGGCAGTAAACAACTTCTTAGATGTTAAATAGTTGTCATTGTCTGTGTGTAAATCACCTCAGGTCAGGAACAGCACACAGGCGTGCTCGACCCTTGTGGCCCAGCAGGGAAAAATTAGAAGAGGCGGACAGAGAGAATGCAACTCACTAAACATATAAAATTTAAACCGCTTAAAAATTGGACCCTTTCTGAAAAGTAACACAAAGTAAAGTAAAATATTGTTCTAGTTATAAAATATCAATTAAAATGTTAAAATCAATGGCAAGTATCTATTAAAACCTTTAGCCCTCCATTTAAAGTGGAGTGAAGTCATAAAAAGGGGGGTTGAACTCCAACCGTCTGCGCTGTATGTGCTGGTCAAACCTTCGACCCTCAACTTTAGGTCAACCTGCATCTCAAAAGGACTTCAGATACTCTCTAATAATTTTCTTACCCTTTTAACTTTATGATATTTGGATTTTATTTAGGGAATTGTTTTATTTTAACAGCATTTGCCTTGTTGTATCTTGTTTGGAGATACAAACTATAGTTAATGGATGGAAATCCCTCCCAAAATTGAATTGAGTTCTTCTAATTGGTCTTATTTTGAGTGCAACAACTCAGAGGCTCAAGTTTCCAGGGGACCCCAGCAGAGTGGCTGGACATCTGTTCCTTGTTACACAGGATACCAGAGAGAAAATGTCCACGAGGTACAGCTGATTTAGAGACAGACGTTGAATTACAAAAAGAGTGCACACTCCCACACATGTGGTAATGGAAGGTTGGATGAAATACATGAAAATAAATTTTGTACATGTGACATTTTCAAGAATTATCCCCCCCCCCCCTTTTTTTTCAGACTCAACCCGTGTTGTTGAAAATCAAGTATCTTAATGTGAAAGTCTCAGTTTTTTAAAGGAACAAAGGAAGGTTTAGTTTAATTTGAAAACATATACACCTCTTTAGCCATTTACATGTACTATGAAAAGAAGAACAAAACATATCTCCAATAAGATCCACTCACAGATTTCTCACTGATTTGAAAAACTCCACAGGCCAAGTCCAACAACTGAGATTCATTTTATTTATCATTTTACACTGGAAAAGCAACTGTCTGTTATCCCCAGCTGTACTTCCATTCACATATTGTAGCTCTTTAATTTCTAGATGATTAATGTTTTATATTCTTACAAAACAAGAGAGATCTCAGACACAGTCCGCACACTCCAAATCCAAAAATCACAACCGTCCCCTTCAGCCCGTCTGTGACAAACACGCTAACATTGGGGCCAAACCTTAGTGCAGTGTTGAAAACCGGTTCATATACACACATATACACACACGCACACACACACACACACATACGCGCACACACACGGCAAGTTAAACAATCAGAGTCCAACATACATCTGGTGAATTACATGCCAAGTGTCTGGACTCACCTCATCTAAGACACATGAGGACACAATAAGGGGGATGTGCATTGTGGGTAATAGGTGGAAGGCAGGTGACGGAGGATCCAGTCTGACACAAAAAGCATTTTTGCTCGTTGTGTCGTCTCAGCAAACGAAAAGCAGATAAACGGTGGGGTCGAGGTCAAAATCAAACCAGTGCGCGCAATAAATACTTATAGAAAGGTATGAAAAGACGGTGATTCAATTATGACCCTCCCGGGAGTCTCTCAAATGGAAGCCTTTGGTGACCGACAACATGTGTGGAACAATTTTATCTGGGAGGGCATCAAGGGAGGATTCATTCATTTACTCAGGACCAATATTTAAAAGGAAACATCAAGTAAAATGGTTGAAAACGTTCAGTTCCCTCTTCCCTGACAAAAAGGACGCAACGTTCAGGTCCAAAATCGTCCACTTTTTACCTTCAAATGTCACCAGGATCACCATTTTTCACAATCAAACGTTTTAAATAAATAGAGCTCCACTGATAATTTCATCCAAACAATAATAATAATAATTAAAAAAAAAAAAAAAACAACAACCGTAGAGCAAAGTTACAAGAAAAATAAAATGAGCACAACCCAAGCCACCCCACCCCCAACCAGAGCAGAACACAGGCACGCACGCACACGCACGCACACACAATCGCGCACACACACGCAGACCTTAATAGCCCAGCAGATACAAAAATACAATTGGAAAGATGTTGGAAAACCGTAGCCAACTGGAAGAACCTCAAGCGGTTCACGCAGGAGTCAGCGAAGACTTCAGTGGAGAGCACTGTCGACAATTTGATTACATATGTTCAGTAGAAACCCCTCAAATTGATAACTTACATTTTAAGAATTCAGACTCATTATTCCACGCTCGAGGTTGATTACAACATGTGGTTGGGGCCGTCTTAGTACCAGTAACAACACCAGGACTGGCTTAATTTAACAGTGACCAAATGTTTTCTACACGTCATCCTGTATCTTGTACAATGTACCTCTTCTCAAAGGCCTAATGTGGAAAATAAAATGTTTGCAGAGCGTTGAAATCATACAGCCTTGTCAGTCAGATTGCAATTCATCTTTCGTTAGCGAACGCTAACGTGACAACATGGTCGTGGGCACAATGTGCAATGCACTTTACCACTAGATGCTAGTAAACCTTACACACTGGGCCTTCAAATTTAAATAGCGCTAAATATAAACTGATCAAGAGGAAATATTTCATGTGGTCAAGGAAAATTAAAGGGGGAAAAAAATTATAAAGCCTTTATTTGACACCTACTTTACTCAGAGAACAGTGAAAAGATTTTAAATTCACCGAATAAAATTTGAATATGAAATTTAACATGACCCCAGGGAGAAAAAGAAGGACATGTTGACCGTGACCCACGCTGACTGTTTTCAGAGTCCTTCTGTCCTTTACTACGCACTGGCAGCCCAAAACAGACACAGACAACAGGCATACACACACACCCACAACTCAATACTGGTAGTGTGACTCAGTAAATTCTATCTGAAGTGTGTCGTGGTCATGTGATGGAGCGGTTGACGAAGGTGGGGGTGTTGGTGACCGTGGAGACAGCAGCCAGAGAGGTCAGAGAGGGAGCGATACAGTGAAAAGGTCCATGTCCCATCGTACCAGCTGCAACGGTGGGTACTGCAGGCTCTGGCTCACTCCCGCAAAGCATCTCTGAGACGTCCCCGGCCCCCAGCAGCTGAGTGGAGTTCGTCCGTCCGTACTGTGGTCCAACGAGATGCCTGTCCGGTTCTTCAATGAGACGACGACGACATTTTCTCCCTCACGTACGAAACCATAGCAGCAGGTAGAGCTCGAGGGTCTCTCCCTCGAGGGAAAACGAAACAAAACAATAATAATAAAATAAAAAAATAAAAACGACAACAAAAACGTTCCCATCATCCACATGGAGAAAGCAAGCTATGGAGATTTGAACAGTTCTGGGAAGTGGCGGATGTCTTTTTTGCGGCACACTCCTTCCCCCTCCTCCATCTTCGCCTTGATCCATCGAACGTCGCCAACATTGTCCTCCCGTCTTTTGAGTCTCATAGTCAGCCGCTGACGTGTTCTTCGTGCCCCGCTCCCATCCCGCGAGTCTAACCCTGTTGACCCTCCCCTCCCGTGTTCCTCCCCCTCCTGCCCTCGCCCGGGTGAGGGCAGATCATCGCTCGGGCTCCGACTCGAGGGCCAGCACTCGCTTGCGCTCGCGACACTGCTTCTTGTGGGCAGGCCAGTCCCGCTGCTGGCACTGGGAGCCGCAGTAGCGTGCCACCTGGCAGCGGCCGCAGATGTTGAACTCCCGGAGCTGACGGGACACGGAGCGAGAAACATTCAGTTATGAGCCAGAATAAATAAAGAAATGAAATACTGTATTTTCCAAGACTATAAGTCACACTTCCTTTTCTCCTAGTTTGGCTGATCATGCGGCCTTGTTCTGACTGCCAACTAAAATCAGATTTTCAGCCCATCCAGATTGAAACCGGATGGCTCTTTTGTAGTCTGAACAGTCACAAATCACATGAAATACGATGTTTGCAAAACGGATTGAAACCACCTTTGGGAAATAAGTTTCAAATCGCATTTGGACAGATGCGTCTCAGTCTGAACAGCTCGAAACACACCCATCGCTTTTGACTGTCCACTAAAAACCGTGTGGACAGTCAGCCCTATTAATCGGATTTGAAAAGGAATCTGATGTGAATCACATTCACCTGCAGTCTAAACGCAGCCTTATACTCAGGTGCGACTTGACACCGTGACACCAAGGATGAAGAATTCAATGGATTCAGTGATTTGGAATGAGATCGATATTGCTATTAAATGAGTGTGTGTTGTTGCGTTTATATAATAATAATAATAATAATAATAATAATAATAATAATAATAAGTTCTGTGTACAATTCACGCCATGTTTTGTTTGTGGCTGTTCAAACTGCGAGTCAGTGTGGACTGAGCCCCTGGCCAGCGCCACATTGGGACGCATCAAAAGACTAAATCCAACGGCTCGTATAGTTAATTTAAAGAATGGCCACATTAAATTTTGCCTTTCCAGATTAAATGTCTGTTCTTCGCCTTGGACTTGCGATGTACAGTCCAGTGAGACTTCTGTGTTTTTTTTCTTCTTCATGATGCATTTTTTGACTGATGCGACTTATAGTCCGAAAAATACGGTAATAGAAATCTTAGAGCGGACCAAATTTCAAACAAACAAGTGTACACATGAATGGATGAGAGGCTTTATAGTTTCCTCCTTCAGTTAAAATAAATGAAATACTCATTTTGCAATGCACTCTATTCACGTGCCAGTTAGACCACTTACCCTCCTCTCGATGAGTGAGCAGGGAGGATAATGACACTCATAGTAGGTGCAGGAGCACTCCTCCTCCTCCACCAGCTCCCCATTAGCGTTGTAGTAGCGTGTGCGACTAAGCTCCAGATACTGCTCCTCCACAGGGTCGGCCGGTACCTGCTGGATGGCCAGCCAGTACAGAGACTGCTCTCTGAGGAGAGGAAAAAACAACAACAGAAAGTCACATTAAGCGGAAAATGAAGGATTTCTTTCTTCTTCTTTTTTTAAACAAACAAAAAAACAACTACACCGCAGAAGAATCTTCCATCGTCTTTGTGTAGCAGCTGCTTTGATACCTCTGTTTGCTGGAGATTTCCTCCGGTTTGGGGCTCCAGCCGACTGGCACCAGTCGCAGGTTGTCTAGCCGGTTGTCCACTGTCACAGAGTTGATGTGGATGACTTGAAAACTGGGGGCAATGCCTCCTCTGTGCTTCTCCCTGCGACGACAAATTACAAATAAGCATTTAAAAAAAAAACGACAGCAACTTTTAGAGATAAATAACAGCATTTCTGTTACTTAACCGTTTATTTTCAGTCTTGTTGACTGAAACAGAGACTGGCCGCAAGACTACAAGCAAAGCAATTCAATTTAACAAGTGTAAAATATTTAAAACTTGACTTTTTCTTGTCATCCACCAATATTGTTTTGCCAGAGTTTCCCACATTAGCTGAAACATACATACGTACATCTGGATTCGAAGGTCTCATACATTCAGAACATCAGGGTTGTTTCTGATCAGTGGATTCCATCAAGGAAACGCTCACAACATAAACACACCAATTACTCACCAGAGCAGCTCGTGCAGTGGCCTTCCTGCCCAGCGGCCCTTGCCGATGTCAAAAGCGTAGGCAAAGATCTTGGCTCCGTTGCCATCGGCGTCAACCTCCATACGTGCCTGAAAAGAAACAAAGCGATGGGTTAACAGCAAGACAATAACATGACATTCATTGAAAGAGCAACAATCTGTAGTTTGATTACCTCAAAGGCATAATTCTCCACAAGTGGTATGTCCTGTTCATCAATCAGTGTGTATTTTGTCTAGAAAGAGAAAATGTAATTCACGTTAGCGGCTTGCCGACAAACAGAATCCACAACTTGTCAACTCTTCAAGGGTCAAAGGTCATAAAGGAACATTTGAACCAGGATCCCAATACCAATGTCTCCAAAAATAAACATTAGGAAAAGAAAAACACTGCACGAACTGTAAGAACTAAGTTTAAATCAACAAGATTCTCAAAGATGCAAAAAACCTGACACATAGTCACAAAACTGGAAATTTGTCAATATTGAAAACAAGAAATTAGGTAAACTAATAATTAATACACACACACACTTTTTTTTAATCTTTACAACTTTCTACACTGCAGATAGATACTGAAGATATCAAGGAAATGAACATGATATATGTATTTATTAACAAATAAAAACACATTAAATAACTAAATATGCCTTTTATAAAAGGTGGCTATTTTGAAATATTTAAAAATAAAACGTGTTTTTACACTTTTATTGTTTCCTACATTATTCTATGTGTGTTCATACTGCTATATCAATAGTCATGACGCTGAAAGAAAAGACATTAAATGTATAGGGTATGTCCAAACTTTTGACTGGTAGTGTACATACATAAACACACACATGCATACATAAATCAATATACATAATTTTTAATTTCTTTTCTTTAAAAATAGATACATTTGTAAATTCAACTCTGAGCAGACGTAAACAGGTTGAAAACTCCAAGTGAGCTGTCAAAACTCGCCTGCAATCTAAGAAATAATCTCGATTGCGGTTAAATGCAACTCGAATACTGACCGCAAAACACTGTACACTTTTCCCCTCGACGTAATCCGCGAGCAACATGTGCACACAAAGCTACCTGAGCGCTACGTCACGATGTAGGATTTCCGATTTCACGTGATGCCAAAAGTCGCCCCCACGTTCCAACGCTGTAGTGTACACACAACAACACGTTCGACACATGCAGTGTGACACTTTGATTTTCACTGACAGTCAGGCCGCTCCGAATAAATAAAAAAAAAAAACAGATACATATGACGTGTAACCGGGTGCATGCATGTCAGAGAGGCTGGCGATCGGGAAGAAGGAAATGAAGAGCGAGGGCTCGAACAAAACGGGATGCGACCCGGTTCTCCGGAGCGTGAGTGTCTTGTGAGGCGAGCCGGGGGCAATTTTTGACCATCAGACAGCGAGAGCGTAGCATCACATCCGAGCCGTGGAGTCACTAACAAAAACATGGCAATTTCTTGACCACAGATGTCGGTCCTTTGTCACGTTGCACAAAAGAATCAGTAGATGGGACAATGGCTTCCTCATTAGCACACACTTGGCCATATAATCCAAACACCGTAGCTAGCTTGACGCTGCTAGCCGACATACCGTTCGTTTAAAAAATAAATAAATACACAAAACCGCAAAGTGACGAGTGGTTTACTCCCCATCTGAACAAACGGGCAACTAACTCTCAAACAATGCCTTACTTTCACGACAGCGACGTCGTTTGTGCGCTTTGCTCGTGAAAAGACGGCAATGTGACGGGCGAGATGCTAGTTAGCCTTAGCTCCAGCCGCCAGATAGTGCGGTGGCGGTGGAGGAAGAGAGCCAGATTGACTCGTCGCGGCCGGCTTCTCTAATCCCTTCAAATGCGACTAAAATTGGCAACGGCTAACCAGCACCGCGTTGGAATAGGTGTGACGGCTGCCGAAGCGGTCGACCAAGCGCCAACACAACGTGCCAATGCCGTATATATGTTTTTTTATCGTCTTGGTTAGTCCCAGCGGGCCCTTTTTCCCTGGCTTGCACATGGCAGCGCTGGAATCCAGCTCACCTTCCCGGCCACACGGCCGAGCCGAACGATCCCGAGCTTGAAATCCGACATCAGGAAGACGGAGCGGCGGACAGGCCAGAAGCGAGGCGTTGAATATCCGACGCGGGTTGTGTTCTCGTGTGAGATTTCGCAGGGGCACCCCCTCAGCCCCGCTGCGATGCCAGTGTTCGGAGGCTGCTTCACGATTCGCCCTGACCACGGATACGTTCGGCGGCAGGCAGCCCAGCCTTGGCGACACACCGCTGCTGCTGGTGCAGGGAAGCCGAAAAAAAGAGCCTTGGCGGGGCGGGGCGCAACGGGCCACGAATACGGTCGTCCAATCAGCTCAGACGTCGTCGTCGGAGGCGACAGACGTTCCATCGCTCTGACCAATAGAAACGGGCCATTTTAACGACCGCTTGTTTGGATTATTACGTCACTGCCTTCTCGTGACCACTTCCAGCCATTTTCGCGCGAAATGCTGTGTGAAGGCTCGGGCATTATGATAAAGTTAAACAGTGGCCAAGTTCTGGGGTTTAAACTCTTTTTTTTTTTTCATGCGAAGAAGAAACATTTTGATATCAGTGCAGCTGGAATACAGTCGAAACACGTAGACGCACGCTGGGCTGTAAATTATAAAGTCACGTGGATTTTCAGGAGCCCCAACACAACAGTCAGGTGTCAGGCGTGAGATGGAAGCGTGTGAGCTCCCTCTGTAGTTAAGGCTCTATATTACAATCAGGGGGTATCGGAAGATGTAGAAAGATTTAGAAAGCTCAGATTCGGTCCATTTGGCCTACTTTTAGAATGAATAGCAAATATCTATTTCTTTTTTAAACAAACACAGAATCATTTTCATGAACTTGCGCAGCTTAATTAAAAATGACCCAGTCCCTGAAATTAAACGAGAATTGGCAATCGGTCTAAAGACACGCTACATGCATTTTATCAAACTTACGTCTTACTTGAGTCTCGACAAGTAAACCACTAACTTGTGACCTAAGGCATCGTTATAGTTGGGTATAACATCTTATAAAGTTAATTCTTTTTTTTTTTTTTTAATGTTGTCCTTTTGTTTTTATTTCTAAGTCGTAAACAGTGATTCAGTTTGACTGCTCTGTTCTTTGTATGATCTTTATATTCTTGATAAATCTTTGCTTCATGACCTCACGTACAAATAGTTACTCTCATTTGGAATATAAAACATATGAATAGACAAATAAATAATGCTATAAGTAAACACGCTTGGATGCTTCTTTTCTCTTTTCTCCTCTTTTTTTTATTGCATTTTCAAAACAGCTTCTCATGTTGGATACAATGACATCCCTGTACATCTGCTCTGCTTCTCAGTTCACCGATTTGAGAAGAAAAGCCTTTTGAACCAGCCAGGGGGCCTCTGTCAATCACTCCTATCCAGTTACTCTGAAAATGCATGCAGGGCTGAAGGGGGGAGGTGGTCTGCAGATCTTTGTACTGCTGTAAATTTCTTCTGTTTCTTTCCAAACACACATGCCCCCCCCCCCCCCCCCCCCGGAAAAACAGAAACACAATAAAACACTTTATACTCTATATAAAATGGGATGTCCATTATATGGATAAACTGAAGATATTTCAAAAACATATGAAGATGATGCTTTATACATAGGCAAAAGGAGGCTCTCATTAAAATTGATTTTTCGCTCCCCCCCCCTCCCCCCAAGTCCTCAACATGCATGTGCACGACAGTGGGATGCTTTTTGAAATAATTATAAGTCTGCAGTCTGACTTTCGTAATGTTGGGGGTTCTTCCCTGAGGACTGTGCGGGGGCTTTTCCAGACAGATGGGTGTTGCTCAGTTGCCAAACAGTGCTGTTGCTGAGGTGTGGCTGCATTTCTGATCCAAGGCCAAACCTTGTGAAACCGGGAATGGCAGGGACAATTACTTTTCTAATGATCCGAAGTAAATCACTCGTATGCAGAAGTTTTGGCAGAAATCATTTCAAGAGAACTGGAAACATGTTCGTGAACTGTTAATTCATGATACATTTCCATCATGATGATTCCATCATCATGTTAGGATACGCAAGAATTCTTCTGGATGAAATGTCTACATGTTGAGAGACCTCAAATCCATTAATGTTTAATAAGACATCATTGACATTAATAATCTAAAATACTATAATAAATGAAAGAATAATATCCCCCCCCACACACCCCCACTGCCTGCAGGTTACTATAATGTTGTTTATGTTGAGTTTCAAATGGCAACAAGTACAACTACATGATGTTAAAAACTAAGTACAGTCAGAACAGATACGGAGTCTTTTTGTTTATGGTGTGACATTATCAATGCACAAAGGGGCCCAATTAACAAGGCTTTGTCTCAAACTAGGAGGAGGCGGTCAGTCAACTGACGCCCAGATCAAACACCTGAGAAGAAACAGGGTAATAAGAGTCGAGCCTCTCTCTCTCTCTCTCTCTCTCTCTCTCTCTCTCTCTCTCTCTCTCTCTCTCTCTCTCTCTCTCTCTCTCTCTCTCTCTCCACTCGCCCGTGACCTCCGATGTCCGCCCTATACTTCCGTGTTCCGCACTCACCTGTTACACCTGTATTACTGCGCCGTCCGGTATTCAAGCGATTCGCCTCCCTGTTCTCCAGGTGCACCTGTTGCACTATCCTGCCATGACGGCGCAGCTCGTAAACTGCGCGCTGACAAGCCCGTCTTCACCCGCCGCCGCCGCCGTCGCTAAACTGGGCCAAATGGACCGCGAGTTGCCCATTTTCTCCGTAATGGAGCGGCACCAGGAGGTCGAGGGGGACTCCGCTGGGAAAGCCACCGACGCCGAGTCCGGGATCGACGCCGAGTCCGGGATCTCCGCCGGGGAGAGCGAGCTGTGCGTGGAGCACGAGACCGAGTTGGACTGGTTCTGCGGCACCGAGCAGAAACTCATCTGCTCCCACTGCGCCATCGTGGGCGACTGCCGCGGCCACAGCGTGACCCCGCTGGTTGAGAGAGCAACAGGAGTCCGGGTGAGTGCTGGGGATAGTTCACAATAAATCTATACGCCACATAAACAAGAAGCAGGTCTGTTAATCCCTTGCTTGGAAATGGTATCAGCAGACTTGTGGTGGCTACCTTTCACTTTGTGTAAGAGGTGCTGCCCTTTTGTTGATTTATTTACCCCTGTACAATAAATTTACTTATTATTATTATTATTATTATTATTATTATTATTATTATTATTATTATTATTATTATTTTTATTTTTATTATTATTATTTGAAATAATAAGGAATCCTTGTATATGATTTTTGTTTCGGGTTTCAACACGTCATTCTTGTTGAGAAATCTTGCCAAGAACATGTGTGAATTTTGTTTGCATAATTCATGTAATAGCCAGTCCTTAACTAATAATCTCTCACTTGGGCGAGTCACGTATTTACATGCATTTTTAGCCTACCCAGGATCTTTGGATAGGATTTTAAGACAGGATTTTCCTGTTGCGTTACCAGCTGATGTTTTTTTTGTTGGGTTTTTTTTTTTTCAAACCTTACAATGTGCTTACTCATAAACCACAGAACCGACTGGTGGATGTGTGTGAGAAAATACAGCTGCAGGCACAGAGGATTGAGAAGTTCATCGACCAGACGTTGTCAGTTAAAGAACAGAAGCTGCAGGTGAGATGTGACACCCAGCCCACAACTCTCCAAAAACACAACAACAGTCACACTTCCTACAATGACACCCAAATGTGTTTGCTAACCGGCTGCCAGGTTTTAGTCAGAAAGGTCCCGTGCATAGTACACTTTTCGGGTTTCGGTTCGTAGATCCCTGCAGTTTGCGTGAGCTCTGTTGCAGTAGTACTGCTTTAGGATATTAGGTTTGTGAAAACAAAACTGTTCTGCTCCTTGGTTGGTCATATGATCGTGTTAAAGAGGTGGTTAACAGCCTCCCCAACTTCTGAAACTGTGAATGGCAAAAGGACACCTCTCAATGCTAATAGCATAGTGTACATAACTGAAGAATGTGTCCTATGAATACGCAAAACGAAACAACATCTTCTGATGAAATGAAACTTTAAGTTGGTAATATTTAAAGGCAGCCATTGGTTCCGTCCATGCAACCAATTGTTTTTCTTATCATGTGTCTCAGTAGTCTATCTTTTACTTCTGCTTTCTCCATTTGTCAGAGTCAGCGTACTAAGACACATGGTTGGGAAATCAGCCCTGTGTGATGTCACAGAGGGCACGGATACCACCAGATTGTGACCCCACCACGCAAGAGTTCATTCTTCTGGCAGAGACACCATTTCGCAGCAATGTTGATGCCGTAATCTGCAAAACGTGGAAGGTACGAGGAGGAATCGGTTTTAGCAACTAGCTAATTTTGACTGGAGGCTGTAAACGGCAGGCTAAACCTGGTGGGATTTTGTTTTATAGTCAATAATGTACGTCTGCTCCACTGGAGACTGGGGTGAAAAAGAAATCTCTGAAAATGAAAAAAGAGTCCAATATGAGAGGAAACGGTGAAAACTTCACTTATCAGCTCTCCCCGTGTTGGCCTCTGTGCGGATTCACTCAGCGGAGCTCCACCAGGCAACCAACCAAAGGTTGCCTCGTTCAATGCGCACATATTTATTAACCCTCGTGAACGCGCTGGGCGTCTAAAGTGGCCAGGGGTGCAGTCACGCATGTGTGCTTTTGTAGATAACAAGCCATCCGTCACACTTTGAGCAAACATGGACCCAAGAGAGAGACTTTCACCGCGCCGGAGGAATAAAAATCACTGAATTTACTCCTCTTTGTTTACTGTTTCGCGTGACGCATGATCCTCCTCCTCGTCCTTTTTGCCTTCGCTCACAGACAGCGGCGAGCAGAGCCCGGGAGCAGGTGGTGGCCCAGGTCACGGCGGCGCGCGAAGCCCTGGAGGAGGAGGAGCAGCGTCTGCTGGAGGAGGTGCAGAGGGAGGAGGAGCGGGTGGAGGAGTGCCTCCTCACCCAGCGGGCCCACTGGAAGCAGGCACTGGCCAACCTGTCGCACACCCGCTCCAGCCTCGTGCACATGCTGACGCACGCTCCCGACACGCAGCTGGCGGTGAGGGGTGTTTTTTCGCATGGGGGTGGAGGTGGAGGGGTGGTGGTCGAACCTTTCAAAGAATAGAGGTAACGGTATCCTGCGTAATGGCCACAAATGACTAAGCAGCGAGTGTCTTCCTGTCTTTTCTTTCAGAACAGTGCACAAGAAATAGCTGACAGGTAAGAGGGAAAACACGCACGCACGGAAACAGTGTCACATGATATGCTTGGGAATATATTTTATCTTGCACAGGACGTACCAGGCAGATTACTGAGCTTCTTCTCTTGCTGTCAGGGTGGAGGAGTCGGAGGGGGTCGGCGAGCCCTGCGACACGGACCAGCTCCAGATGAAAGCCGACTGCGGCGAGAGCAAGCTGCTCAGAGGTCTGTGGGCCACTGCGCTGCTGCTGGGCCCCAACGGTTAGTATCACTGTCACTCAGTGTTGCCACTGCAGGTTTAATAACAACGGGGGGCGAGGCGACGAGAGCCGTGTGGAAAAGGATTCATTTGGGACTTTTTTTTTGGGAGAATCTTGGTAAAAAAATAATTTTACCACCAGGCCAAATTCTTGTTTTCTTTTCTATCATAAGGGCAGGAGGGGGGGGTGTCACTCTGGGTGCCACAAATAGAGCGTAAAACGGCGGCAGCCGAATTCTTTATTTCCGTTATTATCTGTCACCGTAGTGTTGGCTGAGTCTTGACTGGTCTTGATCAAAAATCCTGAGTCCGACCGAGACAAGACCGAGTGAAAATGCCTCAGAGTACAAGACGAGACAGAGACCCTTAAAAAGTGGTCTCTAGACCAAGACCACTCTGGAGTACTGCAACATTACTCTAAGGTCCAATCTGCTTTGGATTACGGGAAGGTCGGCAACTGCAGAAGACTCGGCTGAAGAGAGTCACTGAACTGAATCTGCCTTCTTCCCCGCAGCCTTCGGATCGCCCAATCTGATGTTTGACGAACGCACCGTGAGCCCCCTGCTGTCCCTGTCCGACGACTTCCGCACGCTGACCTTCCTCCATAAGAAACCCCGGCATGACCAGCAGTACGACCCGGCGCGCTTTGACTCTTGGCCCAACGCGCTGGGCTCCCTGCTCATGTCGTCCGGCACCCACAGCTGGGTGGTGGACGTCGGCCAGAGTGCCGCCTTCAAAGTCGGCGTCTGTTACGCCACCCTGGAGCGAAAGGGCAGCGGCAACGGGCCCCGTCTGGGCTACAACGGTCAGTCCTGGGTGCTGTCCCACTACGACGGGGACTACTCCTTCATTCACGGTGGGAAGAGCGTGCCTCTGCAGGTGGTGAAGAGACCCCAGAGGATCGGCCTGCTGCTGGACTGGCCAAGTCAGACGCTGATGTTCTATGAACCAGACTCCAGCGCTGTGCTGTACTCCGTCACGCATCTCTTCAGTGGGCCGCTGCTGGCGGCATGTGCAGTGACTGACCAGAGTGTCACCATACTGCACTGACAGAACGGGCACACTTCGAAAAAACATATTTGAAAAAAAGAAAAAAAGAAGTTGTGCACATATGAAAAAAAACAGAAGGGAACATTTTAAAAAAATATATATATTCATATGATCAACAGCTTAAAATCCCTTAGCTGTTCAATTAAAATGACATTTCTATTTATTTAAGGCCTGTTTGTTCAGTAACTGTTGATTTAGAAGTGTTTGTCATGATTCATTACATTTTCTTATTATTTGATCAGTTCTGGTTCATATGCCTGTCTTTTTTAAAAACTAGAATTAGAACCTGGTTGATCCAGGGCTGTTTTTTATTATTATAATAAAGTCACTTTTAATCATTTTGCATCTTATACATACATATATATCTATTTACGTTCAGAAATAGTTTTATTTTGGCACTCTTGGAGAGTTTTGTCATAGAACCTTTAGTTGGTGATATTGAGGCTTTTCGCGTGTGAAAAAAATACATCTGGCAAATAACTTTTCTTTTAACGGTCTGTGCCTTTTCATGTCCAAAATCATTATTTTTTTAAGAAATAGCCTCTAAAAGAAAGAAGTAGAGCTGAACTATGCCTGTGGGCTATGTGATGGCCCAAATTATTATAAATTATATTACTGGGTGAAAATCCAACCGCTAGATGGCAGCAGAGGCATTAAATTCTTTCAAGTCACTGTGGAGTCAACGTGAGTCACGCCAGATGACTTGTTACCAGAGTGTTGTGACGAATAAAGATTCGCCTCCAGGACCCTGGATAGTGGCAGGGTCTGAAAAATATCTAGGCTAATGTCTAGACAGAGATTCGGTTTGAAGCTCAGTGGAAGTGGTTCCTCTAAATGTGTTTCGAGTGTGTAGGATGGTTTCTGGTCAAATTGTCATCCCTGTTCAGATCTCCGTTTTTTTCATAAGGGGTTATATTGTTATATTCGAATTGAATTGAATTTATTTATTGTAATTGCAAAAGTTACAACGAAATTAAAATAGCTGCTTCAGGACACTAGAGCTAAAAAGATAAATGGTTTAAGTAACAACAACAAGTAAACAAATATTCTTACCGATTTAAATGTTCCGACAGCACCATTGGTAGCTGGCACGTGGCTGACTGACTGCCAGAGTGTCTTAAACCCTGATTTCTTCGTGACCTCACCGAGGGCTGATTTACGGAACTGTTTGGCGTCAGTAAATCGATGGTCTTATTTTTGTTTTAAACTAATTTTAAAGATTTCAACACATCAAACTGGGAGCCAAACCCAAGACCCCTCTTGCCATGTAAGTATCAGATCTAGCTGTGCTACGTGCAAATCACGTCCGATAACCACTGAAACAATACCAATACCAGACATGTCAGCTGAGAGGGAATCGTATAGCGAGAGACAACTTCCCTCTTCCTCCACCTCATGATGATCCCGCCCCTTTCTGAACTCTCGATCGTTACGTCACAAAACGGAAGCTGCTTTATTTTCTTCACAATCGTCTTTTCAACGAAGAAACCAAAGGGACTTTCTGACAGCATGTGGGTTGATCTCATGTGGTTGCTAAATATGATTGCACAGATAACCTTCTTTTGAGAATTGTTCCCCTAACTAAAGAGTGGTCAGAGTTGTGGAGGGCCAGCAGCAGTTGTATTTCTGCCTCCTTCCCACTTGATGTCAGTGTGTTTCCTGCTCGTTCCAAAACAAAACTTTGAGTCAAATATACACAAAAACACATGAGATCATCTCACCACTATTTGTGTTTAATAACCGTCTGATCCATTTTTCCACTGAAAAAATAAAAATTATACACACACCAGAACAAACCTGTTAAACCAGGCCAGATGAATCAGCTGATTTGAGGAGGAACAAGCCCTCGAACTTCCTCCTGTTCTAATTATGCACTTGTCAGAAAAACTCCAAAGTGTTGCACTTAAAATGTTTCTGGTTTGTCCACCATTGGAGGAAATTCCATCATGTGCTTTTCCCGTCCTTGGCGCCGCCAAGTATTACTGGAGGTGGCTCTATGTTCAGCTCGCGTCGGAGGTCATCCAGGCTCTGCGCCCATCGTCTCTCGTAGAAGATGCTGAGGACGCAGCGGGACTGCCGGCCGTTCCGCAGAGCCCAAGGACCCAGGGACGTGAACAGTGACTGTAAACGGCTGGAGGGAGGGGGGGGGGGGCAATGGAAGAGGGAACATTTCAGGATTGGAGCTTAGCTATTAGCTCCGCTTGATGAGAAACTATAAGTTCACCAGTCCTGCAATTAATTTGTATGTTTAAGTAATGATAAATCTTAACGAGAACCAGTGCTGTGCAGTGCTGGTGCTCTACCTCATGTTCAGACGCAGGGGGCCCAAGGCGGCGCCCAGGGCACACATGGGAAGACCGGTCTGAGCGGCTTCAAACCACTTCACTGCCACCTCCCCTGAAACCAGCAACAGCAGCAAGGGTGAGAGACAGAAACATGTGAACAATTTGAGAGAAATTCAGTTATGAGGGAAAAAAAGAAGTAGTTAGCGGCTGACTGTCAAAATAGGCTTCCGTTTTGACAGACTGCTTACAGAAGCAGCGATTCCCTGATTACTACAAAAGTCAAGGGTAGCAAATGTTCTCAGACGTACATTCATCGTCATTGTCATTGTGGTACTTGACGATTGAGTTTATGATACCAAAAACTAGTCCAGTTGACGTTGACTTGACTTTGAAGGCAAAGGGAGAAAGAAGCGACATGAATCAATATGACTGAGCAGTGGTTGGTTGGGACGGTTTATGAGCCATCAAATACATGGTTTACTTCAAAAAGATATTTCAATTAATGGCGGTTGAGGTCCCAATCACACATACTTTTTTATTTATTTCTTAATTTCACTGACCTAAAATTCTGTTGGCATGTAGACCAACATGTCAAGCAAGCATGAAAGAAAAAAAGAAAAGCATAAATGTCGACAGATTACGAGGGCTGCCGTGAACGCCATTTCCAGGCAGCCTGGAGCTCAGAAAACAGTCAATATTTGACACTGACTAACCCAGCATGTTGGTGGGCATCCCCAGCAGTGTGTGCAACAAATCGTGGACCTCTCTGTACCGCTGCATGACGTAGGCAAGCTCCTCGTCGTCAACAAACTTCACGTCGGCCCTCGAGTCAGGGGTCACATGCTGACCAACAAAGGGAAAGTAAAATGAGAGGGTGAGAATAGCTTGAGGCGGCGTTTACAGGAAAACAAGCTCTTGCTGAAGAACAGTTAAGATGTTTCCTGTACTCACATTGTCCTCCAGAAAACTGAGGTACTCTCTTCCAAACGAGCCTTCCGGCATTGACGCCATCTCGTCCAGGTCAAGTGTGGCCAGGCGGATTCTGGGCCTCTCTCTATCAATAACCAGCCATGGAAAACTAACGTTAGACCAAAGGAAACAAAAGGGGCAAAGTTGGGAAGGCACCTTACAGACTTACCTGAGGATAATGTGGCCTTCAGGATCATTTCTCATCCTGTTTCTGAGATTCACCAATGCTAGGTGTCCTGTTGTCTCCCCGAGCACAGCGACCATGTCTGTTTTGGGGGTTTGTAGATTGGTCACTTACAGACAGTAAGTTTAATCAGCACTTAATGACTGTCTTTCCTCAAACTAAATTGATTTTGACTTGAAATTCCGACCATTCATTTGATGGTAATATGCATCTACCAATTTTGGGGTTGCAATATAGAGTATCGCAAATTATTTGCAGAGGAATTTTAGACATCCAATAATCTTAAAGAAAAAATCTCAGCACTCCCAAAAGGAACAGGTGCGTCGGTGGGCGGCACCACCCAGGAGTGAAACACAATCAAGAAGAAGCTCCTGCACACTGTTCAGCTCTCTTACTCTTTACTACTCAACAGACCTACGTACATATGTGCCTGAAAATCAATTATTCATGATTGTAGAAGAAACTTAGATCAAAATATTGATTTTCAAGCCACTTTATCCATTTCAGGTATAAAACCCAAAGTCGGAATCCAAAAGAAGACGATCACTCTCACTCACTGCAGTGCACTTGCAAAAGGTTGTGAAATTGAAATTATTCAAACTGTACACAGACACCAGTCATTGTTATAGTGAAAGAGAGTTAGTCAAATTGCAATGGTCATAAAGCATGAAAGCAAAATTCGGTCAATGACTATTCGTGCTGACTGGTACATGACAAAGGACACCTTCACAAAAGTTCTTTCCTTTGCAATGAGAAGCAATAAACAAATTGTTGCGTTTTCCTGTAACTTGAGGAGAACGGCTCCAAGCAAATTGAAATGCCCCCCCCCTGACATTCTCCCATCACGTAACTAATATATTCATCAAGAATCGTTTTTGCCCAACTGTTTGTGGTTGGTGACGAAAGACCTGCAGGACAATCTGGTGAAGGTCCGAGCACTCTTGGAAGGTGCGCCACTTACCGTGTCTGTAGGGGTTTGAAAGTGCAGCGACACCTGAGCCAACTGCCAGCATGGCTTTTTGTATGGAAGTGGTGCGGATGTGTGCGGGATACAGGCCTCCATCGTTGCTTTTTGTCAACACAGCACCGCTGCTGTGCAGCTGACGGACGCACGCTGGAAAAGGTAGGGGCAGCAATTATTGTCATCTCATTGGGTTAAAATATAATGTGATTCGATACATGAGTCATAGAAAGACGAGAAATACACGTTTGGATTCATCAAAAACACAACTGTTTGTCATTTCAGTTAAAGCTACGAGCACATTTTTAAACACGAGAGTTAGTGTTTTTTTTTGCTCATTAGTTTGAAGCTAAACTTAAGGAGTGAACGTGCCCGCACGTGCTATTGTTTGTAGCATTGCCTTGCGATAGACAATACTGCCACTACGGCTAAGGAGGTCCAAACACTTCTATCCCGGCTAAATCTTCCACGGGGGGAATTGTTACGTGTACGACCGCGTATCCCTGTGGCTGACGTACTCGTGAAAAGGTCCAACGTTACCTGCGGAGAGCAAAACACGTAGCCGCAAAGTACCCCGACGGAAAGGGCATCCCAATGGTACCACCATTGCGAGTCCACTGCGCAGGCGCGCGCGCGCATTCAACCTACTGCTCCTACTGGCATTGAGGGGTACTACCCAACATTATTACGAACTATCGTCAAACCGTCAACGTTCTGCCTTGAGACGAACTACTTCCGCTGTATCCATAACTCCAACGAACAAATCGGTGCGAAGCGAACTTGAGCCAAAACAGTCAAAGGTTGGAATTCCCACCCCCGCCGACAAAGACGGACAGTTTTCTTTGATCACCATTAAGCAGCGACATCAAGACGCTGAAGGTCAGCTGGCGTTTCTGTTTAGCGAATTGGTTAGCTAAGCGAAACACATTATATTATTATTCTAGTAGCCCCGAACACAATTGATCCAGCGGCGCTGTGACGTTTTTGCTAGTTCAAATAGGGGGCGGAAATATTGACTGTAGCTTCCCTCTTCCGCTGACGTGTGTATATAGGAGTACCTAGGGAGTTTCTTAAAGTTAGTCTATGGTGAGAGCTCTCAGCAGGCAATTTTACTAACTCGGTGAGTACTTTTGTTTTACCAGTCTGAGTACGGGGTGGCAGCGGCTGCTCGGAGCCAGACGCCCGACGGCATCCAGGAAGTAGCCAGGCAATATGGTTTGAGGCAGTATACAGGATACTAGGGGACTTGGGGAAGCAACTGGACGGAACGACCAGACTGTTTGAACTGCCATCGGTGTTGTTGACATTGCAGGCTGGCCAGTGTGGACTGTCCATGCAAAATGTCGATTCTCCGAGCGATTGCGTTATTTTCCAGAGAGGGATTTCGACGAATGGATTTGTGCTGCGATCAGGGCAAAGTGTACGGAAGCCCATTTCCGCCAGTTAAAACAAACAAAAAAACAAAAAAACAAAAAAAAACAAAAACAAAAAAAAAACCAAAACCCTATGGTAAGACATAATTATGAGATAAGAAAGTCGAAATTATGAGGTTTTGAAATTTGTTGACAGCAACGGTGCATTAAGCTCTCTCACTGGATGAAGGCGTCTGCTACAAGCAAGATCTGTTGTAGAACTTCCCGTTGTTGTTGCCTCCGTCTGTTCGTTGTCGTGAGACTTGACCAAACCCGAGGAGCGTCTTGGGGAAGTCATTGCAACGGCATAAGCGATTATTATTAGTGTTTTTTCTTTTTTTAAGCATAGTTTTTGTGGGACCGACGGAACGGAATCATACACAGCGTCCAAACCATACTTCCTGCAAGAGTAAGAACAAAGAAAACGACAATGTTTGTTAAATTATAAGGTTGTTTTAGGCTCCATTTTTTACAACAGTAGTGCAACCGCAGTGCATGACATGCAACCATGAGAATCTCCGACGAAACGAGCTGTTCGGGCAGACGATGTTTCAACTTGTGCTTTGTTTTCTCTTGAAGTTGTTTTTTTTTGTTTGTTTGTTTGTTTGTTTGTTTTGTTTTTTGATGGCTCGTGGCCAGCATACTTGTGTAAGATGTTACATATTTGGACAATGAAACCAAACAAGGAGCCAGTGCGTTAAAGGAAAGATGGAACGAAAGAAAGAAATGCGTGTTTTCTTTTTGTTTTGTTTTATAATTTTTTGTGGCTTGTAGGCTGATTCACATAGTCAAAAGCTGCGCAAGAATTACAAGTCATATGTTTACTTGTGACAATTCTAGTCCCATGATCTGTGCCCCAGCTGCTCTTTAGTCATGGGATTTTCAGAAGTGCAAAAAAAAAATGAGACGCTCACATTTTGTTGGGGTTTATGGGTTGAGAGATCCTTTTCTAATAATACTTACATATGCATTGTCACGTCTCGTTTCCCCTTTTTTGTAAATGTTGTGTATAGGTTTCCCGTATGCAGCCGCGTCAGCTCTGTTTTTGTTCAATCTTAATTAGGAATCGTGTCCCTTGCTTGAGGGGAACTTGCGTGTTGTTTCAGAAACAAACAAGCCAATATTAGTGCAAAATAAGGGATTATGCCCCACCTAGTGATCTGGCAGCGTTGTTGCTTCCAGCCCATGTCTGAGAAATGAGAAAGAACTGGATAGGATACCTTTTGAATTTGTAATCTTTTGGATTATAATTGTATTTTTTGTGTTGTGAGTAATTCATTAAAATATCATATTTTCTATATATTGATTTTTCTTTTTTCTTTTTTTTATGCAGTGCACTCCGGTACACCTTTCTATTAACAGTCTTTTAAGGTCAAAGGTTTATATGATAAGAGTTATAATTAAAATATGTAGCTATTGTTATGTAACCTTTAACGACAGAATAAGTTATATAAATGGGTATCTTATCTTTAAAAGAGCAAAGTTTGTTTTCCCACATTCACACATTTCAGTAATTAAATGTTAAAATTTGTTTGTTTTTTTTGGGACAATTTGTCCAGGCTTTTGTGGCACTTCAATCAGCACGTAATGTGGCTGTGCTGACCGTGTCAGCTTGGATGTTGCAGTTCATTTTTTTGTTTTTTTGCTGAAAGGGTTTTTTTTTTTCGCTTCCCAGCTGCTCGACTTTCACTTCTTCTGTTTTTGCTAATTTCTCATTTTTCTGGTGCTATTCTGATTTATGCTCCATCCCAGCGCTAGACTTGAATTTCTCTTCCAATCATCAGTGTTGTCTGTGGAGCAGGTTGGGACACCTCCCTACTAAACTGAGCAGCTCCAACAGCTCTCACATCTGCATTTTGGGAGACTTCCCAAAATAAAATGTTTTAAATGTAGAATTTTACTCATGCAATATGATTGTGGCTTTCTATTTTTAATAACTATTAATTGTCAGGGAAATTGCAGGCGGTATAAACTGTGTGTACATATTTACTAATGTTGTGTTGCAATGGGGGGGATGGAATGAAGCCATTAAATGATACATCTTTTGTGGGAAAGGCACTCCCAGCACATTCACGTCAACATATGAATTATCAAGAAATCTTGAACTGACTAACAGATTCGTCAGCCATTGGGAATGAATCATACGCCGATTCATTGTCGTGGTACAGCTCATATTTCTTCCCACAATGCATCAGACTCTTGGGGTCATGACATGCATCCTACACTGATCTGGAAACTGAAAAAAAAAAAAAATTTTACAAAACCAACAGAAAAACCATGAATTAGATCATGTCAGCAGTCAGGCCATTTGTGCTAACTCTGAAAAACTGGGACGTCCTGTCTACCGAGCTGCTCTATACATGACAGATAAGCAACTCGTCCGACTAGTCACGCAGGCTTTTGTAAAGTACAACCGTTGGCAAGCTTTATTAACCGGCTGTGCACCGTCCCTGTCAGCAACACTGGCATTTCAAAGCAGTACTTCAAATACTTGCAAACCAGCTTGCTCTTGAGTTTTCCTTTAAGAGAGATAAACACAGCAAATACATCTGCTGGATCATTCCTGAGTGTGACCTCCACCCGATCAGCATTTGTCTTGGAGCATTGTTTTTGAAACTATTGTCTTTGCCTTTTTTTAGTCTGGTGTGGCCACTTGAGTCGCACACCAGTCGCTATATGTTGCGTCAGTGGCTTTACATATTTTTGAATTCACACATAACCCTGTGGTGCATATGCAGTATTATAAATGGCCTGTTGTTGAAATTGACCAACAGTCCGTCTCGCAGCTCGTATGTGAAGCTTCTTCAGTGTCTCACAGCATCAAGCTCGTATGTAATGATTCAATAACGTTGAACATTGTTAAGTCTGTTACATTGACGCCTCTAATGTTGTGGTGTGACTTGGCAGGATCCCCCACCGGGTTGATGGAGAAGAATGGCTCGGATATCCTTGGACTGTTCCACCACTTTACCAGGGTTCCCCCTCAGTGTGCTGTCAGTGCCCATGGAGAATAAATACAAATGTCAGCAGTGTCACCAGGTCCTGAGGAAGCCTGTCCAGGCTCAGTGTGGCCACCGCTTCTGTGTACACTGCTTCAAGCAGCTCACCAGGTAGACTGGTGGTCCTTGGACCGCCCTACAGCTGTGTGAAATGCAAACCCCCCCCCTCCCCCCGCTAACGCTCACAGCCTTGTTGGACATGCTTCAGCACACGCTGTGCTCTTATTTCTGCTCACCTCTGGGAGTTCTTGGCACCTGAGATCAATTGCTCAGTGCACAATCATCCTTCCAATGACTGGACTCTAATGTTGGAGTCAGTGAATCAAGGATCTGACCATGCTGACTCATTCTAAAGGTGTCATTTTCTTTTTCCCTCCTATGGCCTGTCACTGATACACTGGTTGTTCTTTTTTCACAAAATGCGATGTGAATGCATTATTAGTCCCCCCCGTTATCATCATCATCATCATCCTCATCCTCATCCTCATCATCATCATCTAGTGTTTAGCAGTGATGTACTTTTATAACCAAAACAGAGAAAAGGCAAAGTTTGGCTGGCTTCACACTAAATCCTGTGCGTCTGTAGTCTTCAGCAAATTGCAAATCTTCCAAATCACTTGAACCCCCATGACATGCTCTGTCTCGATAATTATGAAAAGCAACAAGCAAAAAAAAAAGAGTGCAAAACAAGGTTGTTGTTTTTTTTGTGGCAGCGCAGGATTCACGGTGAACGCAGCCTCATGCTTAAAATTTCTTGACAGCAAATTTTATGAGACTCGCCCATTCTACACGTACACCATTCAAACTGCAAACTGCAAAAAGTTACTTGTGAACATGGTATGATTAATTTTGCAGTGTCAGAACCTACAGTTCAAATAATGTTGGTTTTTAAAAAACAAACAAACAAACAAACAAAATAAACAACCATGAACTTTCGGTATCCGACTGAAGCAAAAAAAAAAAAACAACAACAAAAAAACAACAAAAATGAAAGGAATTGTTCACAGGAACTTTCTGCAATTGTGTGTGCTTCACATTTTGTGTTCAATCTTCATTTTGAACATTAAATGCGTTGTTAATTTGCTGTTGTTTTTAACAGATCAATACACTTGTTTTGTGCTTCCATCTCTTTCTGCCAGTTTAATGATTTGCCTTGAACTGGATGTCACTGCTTATTTCAAGACACTGGTTTTATTTTTTTTTTATTTTTTTCCTTTTTTAAATTCTACTGAGTAAAAAAATAAATAAAAAAATGTACATCATCTACATATATATATATATATATACATATATATATATATATATATATATATACATGTGTGTATATATATATATATATATATATATATATACATGTGTATATATATATATATATATATATATACACATATATATATACATATATATACATATACATTGTTTGCTAGTTCTGGACCAAAGCCATGTGAAGCCTGCCGGCTGGAGGAGATGTATGAAGAGCCAATTTCCATCTTAAACAGCAGTGAGGTGAGTCATATACAAGGCGTCATTTCTGCCCACAGTCTGACCTTATAACCTGCTGTCTGTCCACCTACTGAGTGTTCAAAGAATGTGAGTTTTGTTTTGTCTGGCGCCCACGCTTGTTATGTCTTGTTTTTTTGTTTTTTTATAACCAGTAGCGCTGTGTTGCACCCCCAGGTGTTTCCAGACAATGCCGCAGGGAGGGAAATAGCAAGTTTGCCAGCACGGTGCTTGAATGAGGGCTGCAGTTGGACAGGATCCATTAAACAGTATGAGGTAAGCAAGAAGATTCATCTTATGCCTTTGCCTGCACGCCCCTTGGTGTCGTCACTATCCTCCAAAAGAGTTCAGTCCCTCAGCCTGACAAAGTTTGCCAGAAATTTTGGACACTCCTATATTCCTTAGTTTCTTTTTCCCCCACGGTTTTGCTTTGAGTAGACTATCTGGCTGAAGCAGGAAGTGTAACCCGAGATCGGAAAGTCCCTGACAAACCCAGAGCAACAAGGGCGGGAAAGTACCAAACCAGGGCAATTGACGTAGTTAGCATGACAGTAGCAACAGTCAGCAGTGCTCTACAAATAAACAGGGCTTCTTGATAGTTCTCCCACTTTAGCGCAATGCCCCCGTTTTTAGCTGCTCTGTCACGCAGAAGGGAATGAGCAGGTGTCAACAAGAAAACCAAGCAGCTCGACTTCCCACAGCAGTTTGAACAACCACAGAAACACCCTGCGAGCTCTCCGGAGCCTGTTTACATTTGAGTGTGTGTTTGACAAAGAGTGAGCTGTCGCCTGGGTCGCTCCTATTTTACTCTGAATAAAGCTGTATGGGGTGAGCCAAGTTGTGATATCTTTGTTCTGCTTTTTTTTTTCCCTGTATGTGCTCTCACTAACGGTAACTTTGTGTAAAAGTGAAAGACAGACAGGTGTCGATGATGTGTAAAAGGAGAACGAGAACGAGAACGATAACGAGAAATTGCGACCGGCGCTGTTTCTGCAAATTTAATTTCCCCCAAATTTGAATATGATTTGCCACTTTACACAAGGAACTTTTTCTTTTTCTTTTTTAACAACCAACGTGTCCTATTGTGGTCTCAAATTTGACTATGCAACACCCCATTGTCAAACAGCATGACTTGTCCGAGACGCAGTTGCGCGAGCTAGCAGTACAATGCTACGGTTGCAGGGACGGCGGGAAATAAACACTCGACTTCACGCCTGATCACTTTTGGGGATACGTGGTTGACTGATGATTCATTCGATTCGCGGTTGTTGGGTGCGGTTTTGTAAGCAGCAAAACACGTTTACTAAAATCATCAAAGAAAACCATGCTAACCTACCCGGTGATTCTGCTCTTCTCCACGACTCCCTTTCGCAGCAAAACGTAGCTTCCGGGTCATAAGAACATTTGCATCCGAGTTCAGTTTCGCTTTTTCATTTCGTAATTAAAAAAAAAGAAAGAAATTCTATATATTATTTTCAAAGCTCAAAATATAACTAACAATATGTTGTTGTTTTCTTTATTTTTTTATTTTTTATTTTATTTCATTTTTTACTTTTAAATGCTTTTTGTGTTATTTTGTTTTCTCGTTCCACCAACTTACTACTTACTTTGTAGGTTTTTTTTTTGCGTGCATTCCGTTTTTGGTTGTTTTTTTTTTCCAAGTACATTTACCTTGTTGTTGTTGAACAGCTTATTTTTTAGTACATCCCGTCCCAGACTTTCTGACGTCCCAAACATTGACCTGTATCCAGGGCCTAAGTGTTCAAAAAAAAAAAAAAAAAATCAAAATATGATCACTAACAACATTGCAATTGACTTAAACTGAACATGAAAGCGTATGTCCATTATAAACATCCAAATGCAGTGCCAACGACACACATGTTCTTAATTTCAGACTCAGCATGAAGGTCGCTGTGAGTTTGAGAGAATTACGTGCGAGGCCTGCAATACGACAATCCTCCTTTCGGAGAAGGACAGACACAGTGAGAGGGAATGTGAAGCCAGGACGCTCAACTGTAAATACTGCAAAATGACTTTCAACTTCAAGGACATTAAGGCAAGATATCTATAATAGGTTATATTGAAGGTCACATATGACGCAAAATACACTATACCAATGTTTTGTTTTGTTTTCTTGACGATAATCTTCACCTCTTCTATGTCATTGAAATCTTCCAAAAGTAGATTTCAAAATGTGTATGATACTGGACTGCTAAGAAAGAGCAGTTTGAAATAAAAATCTCCTTTGTGTTGTATCCCAGGCTCATGATGAAATCTGCCTGAAGTTTCCCCTACAGTGCAAAGACTGTGGTAAAAAGAAAATTCCAAGAGAAAAAGTCAGTTGCCTTTTAACAATTATATGTAGATACACTATCTCTGAGTGAAAATATAACAAGGAAGTGAGTCATTTGTTTTTAAATCGTTCTACTTTCAGTTTAATGATCACATCAAGTCCTGTGCAAAGTCCAAGGCTGCCTGTCCATTCAGTGAAGTGGGCTGCAAGTTTGTGGTACGTACAAGAATCTACCACCAGATTTTTCTATTTCCACAATACGCCATCACCTGTGCCTTGCTCACAAATTCCAGGACACTAGATGGCAGTATGGGTACAATGTGGTTAGTAAATTGCCAGGACACACTTATAGAAGAAGAAATCGCCAGCGAGGCCACCAGTGTTAGTTTACAATGCCAAGTCTATGGGGTCAAAAGTCAACTTTGTCCTAGAGACATGGGACCACTTGCAGGTTCATCGGGATCCCTCAAGACACAGCCACGTCAAAATTGAGGCTTCTAGCCCCAAATTTGGGGGGTGGGGGGCATGAAAAATTATCTTCCTCCAAGGTGGGGCGTGACAGAGAGTTTGAGAACCACCGGTTTACAGTCAACATGCTGACATCACATGTCATATGTCTCTAGTGTTCCAATGCATATAATACTGTTTATAATAATACCAACAATATAAAATAAAAACATACACACTATAACATATGTATATTTTTATTTCACAAAATAGCAAAAAAGAATTTCTCGAGCTCTGAAAACATATCATTTATATAACATATATAACAAGCATATTGAGCCCTCTGTTTACAGCCTCGAGCAAAAGATCTTTGTTGCCACTCTCTTGCTGCTGATATCCAAGATAGTCAGAGATTATTGTTAAAAATAAAATAAAATACGAAAATAGTAAATTCTATATATTCGGTATGGTATCAGTGAGGAATGTGCTGCTCAGCTAGCTTATTAACTCTTGTAAAAAGCTTGAACCGTGCCAGACCTTCCAAGCTGAATCACGGCTGCGTGTGTTTTTTTCCGTCTGTGGCAGACAGAGAACGGGAAGCTCGGCGACCACGAGCACAGCAGCACCATGGAGCACTTGCGTCTGCTGTTGCACATGGTGCTGTCCATGGCTCGGACGCAGGCCACCGACGCCACCGCCATTGCGGATGAGTGGCAGGAGGACTCGGGCCTGGGCCTGTACAGGGCTCCTGAGGAGGGAGCCACTGCGGGCATCTGCGCTGTGGCCTCCGTCCACTCAGTCAGCTTGGAGAAGAAGGTGAGCCTCGGGAAACTGGGCGGAACGCTCCTTTTAGTTGGTTCAATTGGTTTTCTCCTGATTCTCTGCGGGTTTTATGGTGCCTCAATCAGGACAGGACGTTTATTGAAGTATATTATTATGACTGAATTGGTTTATTGTTGTCATTTTATTTCTAAATTTATTATTAGCCCGTGCAAATAAGGTTACTGTTGAAATGTAAATCAGAAGGCTGCAAATACAAAAGAGGCTGTGAAAAGGTTCACTGTTCTATCCGGAGGGAGATTTTCTTCAAAAAATTTCAATGTTGGCCGGGGACTTTGTCCAAGTTTTAAATCTTAGCCCCACTGTGTATTTGAGTTTGACACCCCTGGATTGACTGACTGACTGATTGATTGATTGGCCGCTCCCATTGACCCAAACGTGTTGGTGCACACATTCCTCGCTCTTTTCGGGAGCAGGTGACGGCTTTGGAGAACATTGTGTGCGTCCTGAACCGCGAGGTGGAGCGCAGCTCGGTCACGCTGGAGGCGTTCGCCCACCAGCACCGCCTGGACCAGGAGAAGATCGAGAGCCTCGCCGTCAAGGTGACCCAGCTGGAGCGAACGGTCGGCATCCGGGACCTGCAGCTGCTGGAGACGGAGCAGCTGGTGCGGGAGTTGCAGCTCTGCACCTACGACGGGATATTTGTGTGGAAGATCGACAACTTCTCACGCCGCAGGCAGGAGGCCGTGGCCGGCCGGACGCCCGCCATGTTCTCCCCCGGTGAGCCATAGTTTGGTTCCTCTTTCCAATTCGAGTGTGTCTAGATTGTGCGCCATAAGGGTGTGATGTGAACTTGGCAAATGTCACAACGGAAAGTTTTGCACGTCCCCACCCATGAGGGAGTCAGTTGACCCACTGAATCATTCAGCCTTTCCTGTCCCCACCCCCCCACAGCTTTTTACTCAAGCAAGTACGGATACAAAATGTGCCTGAGGTTGTACTTCAACGGCGACGGCACCGGCCGAGGGACGCACCTGTCCCTGTTCTTCGTGGTCATGAGGGGCAAGTACGACGCGCTGCTCAAATGGCCCTTCAGCCAGAAGGTGAGCAGCAAATCGGGGGCGTCCACCTCCCGATCCGGTCCGACCCGACCCAAGCAAAAGCATCATCAACATCTGCCTGCATCCCCCAGGTGACGCTGATGCTGCTGGACCAGAACAACAGGGAGCATATCATCGACGCCTTCCGGCCCGACGTCACCTCCAGCTCCTTTCAGCAGCCCATCAGCGAGATGAACATCGCCAGCGGCTGCCCGCTCTTCTGCCCTCTGGCCAAGCTGGCCGGCAAGAGTCCGTACCTGAAGGACGACACCATCTTCATCAAGGCCATCGTGGACCTGACCGGCTTATAAGGGTGTTTGTGTTGCTGTGGAAGTAAAAGCACCAAAAAGAATATATGGCAGGAAAGACTTAGAAAAAAGAAAATTATTATAGCATAGCTCTACCACGATGTCGTTATATAATAATATAGGATTTTAAATGATAATAATAATAATAAAAATATATTTATAATTATAACTATTTATACATTTATATAAGATATAAATTACATATTCTTTATATGATATATTCTTTTTTTCTTTCTATGATATGTTATGCATAAATAATCAGCCTCCATGTGTGGGGGTTCATATTGTATCGATTATACAGTTTATCGGATGTGCTTTATAGCTTATAACTCCGAATTAGCATATATATATATATATTTATACATATAAAACTATATAAACACATTGCATCACCGTGACAGTGACTTACAGTTCAATACGCACGCAGTCTGTGAAAGTTTGTCCTAGCAGTCTGTAGTAGTGCGGTGGAGCTTATTTCGATCATTACACAAACTGTTGTCATTATCCTGCTATAGATACAGAACTTCTTCTGTTACTCTGAAGTCCTTTACGACCATATTTCACTTTGTTGGTGCGTTTTCCAAACTTTCCCATGCAAAATAACCTTATTAACCGTGTGGCGACAACATACAACATTAAAGTGCTCCACAAAGAGCAGCAACAGAATCTGTGATTTCTTTCACATTTCTAGAACAATTTGCTTCTCTGCTGACTCACGTGGTGGATTGTCAGACAGCAGCGGCGATATGTAGATGATGATGAAGGAGTCCTCGTTGACACCGACTTCATTATGTAGAACTAAGTTCAGTACAAAAGAAGTCAAGCATCTATGGGGCACCCAGGCCTGGCCGACGGAGGTCTCGTGGCCAGATGTGAACAACTCCAAACACCACAGTTTTATGCACACAGATCTTAAAGCGTTGAGGTATATCCTTTTAAGGGAACACAAGCGACTGTCTTGGAAAGAACGGGGTGGTTTACCGAACGTGCATGGGAACCGTTGAACATAACATCGAAGGTATAGGGCGCGGAGGAACCTCCTCCTTTAAGTTTACATTCTTGCTTCCTCTGGCCAAGAAGTAACCCATTCACAGACAGCATGATCAACTGACTGCTCATCCTGTTTTACGTATACAGTGGCTTATGATGTATATTGTACAAGATGCTTCAGACAATACACTGAAACATACAGTAGCAAGACCCGCTGCATTTTCTAAAGCGCTACCTGAGAGTTGCTGCAAGAGCAAAAGAGCAAACTTGCACATCTCATACTAACCAATTCACCAACTTCCTGTCGAAAGCGATACTTGACTCATTTCACTTTCACACCTCATCCATAAAGGTGTCTTCACTTCTGATAGGGTGTGTGGGGTGAACCCGTGGGTGGGGATTTTTTCTCCCCCAACATGATGTGAGTTGTTGGGGTCACGAGGTGTGTGACTAAAAAGTGTAGTTTAAGCCATCTGGCAGGAATCCGTAAGGGTGAAATCCTGTCCTGAGGTGCTGCTTATGGCTATATATGTATATTCAACCTCAGTATGAAAATTTTCCTTCCATAACTGACGACCAGTTCTAGGAAGTTCCTCCATGTCACTGGTGTTATCAGTCTAAAAATATGCCTGCGTTTCCACTGCATATACATATTCCGTGGGCTGAACACGCAATGTCTTTCCTCTGTGGGCTGTCGGCCCATCGGTCATCATGACCCATTCTTTCCTTTGTTGTTGTTCAAGAGCCGCTCACAAAAAAAAAAAATCTTTTTGTTTGGTTTCTTTTTTTGTTTGTTTGTTTTACAGATAACACCAGACTCAGACAGACAGTGATAATCAACAAATTTCAGGGACTTTGGAAACCACCACCACCAGAGTTTTTGAGATTTTTTTGGGGGGACAAGTAAAATCAGCTGAGGGGGAATTGTACTTGCAGAAGCTCTGAAAAGTTGTGATGATTTTGCTTGTCATTTTGATGATTTTGATTCTTTATACAAGTTTTACGATTTTTGTTTGTGTGTTGAATAATACTATTTTAAAAAATTAATTTATGTGACTCACCCACGTATACTTATTGACATGTTGGTATTAAATGCATGTTTCCAATATTTTAACAACACTTACGTCTTTCCCTGTTTGGGTGGTGCTACAAACGAATCACAGCATGTATACGACTTCCAAAAATTACAAGGAAGAATAAACAAAAGCAAATCAAACACATGCACTGTTTGCTTACCTACATTATATTAGATCTCGCTCAGTTCGTAAGCATTTCAGTTAGTCCATGGCGAAGGGTTTATTTACCTCAACTACTTTACTTCCATGCTGTTTCTGCAGTCGCCTGTTTGGCTTGATGGAGCCGTGTTGACTGTACGAGGCCTACCCGACCTGGTGGACCGCTGGGCGGACAGAGACAACTGCTGTCAAGTGACCTAATTACATAATTACCAACAATTTACAACAACCGTCACAAATTAGAAACGTCTCGACGGCGTTTTGAAGGTTTACCTCCACTTTTTTTCTTTTTTTTTCTCGGACAGACACCTGGCGCTTTCCTATGACGTCATTACGCATGACGAGAAGCGTAATTCATTTGCACCGAACTACTTCATTACTTTTTTTTTTCTTTTTTTTTTCCCGGAAATACCTACTTTCATTCGTCATTAAAATGATATGTCTAAATTAAACCGAGTTTTAACCTCAACGCGACACAAAACGATGTGTGAAAATAATAATA
Organism: Nelusetta ayraudi; assembly: GCF_046127955.1. Taxonomy (NCBI): domain Eukaryota; kingdom Metazoa; phylum Chordata; class Actinopteri; order Tetraodontiformes; family Monacanthidae; genus Nelusetta; species Nelusetta ayraudi. Next base: position 2,513,045 of record NW_027466126.1, on the reverse strand, counting down.
TTGCCTGGAATTTATTTATCGAACTCTATAATTTTGTTTTTGGTACATTTTTTGTATTCTTCTCTTGTCTTCCTGTATTTTAGGATTTATACCTGCGTTTATAATCTGAATTTACAAAAAAAAAAAAATACATTGCAGGAAAAATATTCTCTTCATGGCCATGAGCACAATTTTGAGATGGCATCAATAGATCACAATGGGGAATATGAAATAGTAAAAATATTAATGATACTAATACTAACACAAAAAAACACCTTTTGGTGTTGTGCGTATGTAGATCCTTCCACCCACTCGTGGTCAGGCAGCAAAACAGACCAACCTCAAGTTACATGTCTTGGCATTTATATCAAAGGTCAAAACAGTTTTGAGATTCTTCTGTTTGTTGGGATTGTTTTAGGTTATTCAATTACTGGCAGCAGTATAGAGATGTGTATGTGTATATTTATGAATTATAAACTGTAACATTTACAGCATGTGAAAATATTAACACCACTGAGGCCCGTTTGTCTTTCAAGACATGCTTCTTTATTTCAGGGGGGTGTTAAAAGAAGTGACAACAGACAAAGTGATTTGAAAAAAAGAAAAAGAAAATGCAACTTTAGAACAAAGTTGATGACTATTTACACACATTTTTAAAATGCGGTTCGACACATGGTTGGAGTTTTCACAAAACAGTTGATTTTTTTCCATTTTTTTAAGGAAAAAATGAGGGGTTGTCAGTTTCAAACTGAAACTGACAAGTTTAATGACACTTTTTTATTTTTTTTCGGTCTTCATTGAAAGGGTCAACGGATTGACTGTTAACTTGCCCAACATAAAGAACAAACACAAGCAAAAAATGAAAATGAAAAAAGAATTCAAGACTGAATGGACGTGCTTCACGTGTGCGACTAGCCTTGGCTGACAGACTGGACGACATTTTTTTAAGCTGAAACATCCAGAAAGCTTTGTTAATTTTTTGTTGTTGTTGTTCTCATTTAGAGCACATTAAGACAATTTCTTTTTCAAAAGTTTCACAAGATTTATCCAAACCCAGGCTGCATCGAGAAGACAGAAACATTTAAATATTTTGCTGGAGGGAGGACCGAGTGGATAGAATTGCACATCTATATGAAAAATTGTGGTATTTTAATGCTTAAACTTGACTTCTAGCTTACATGTGGGGATTTTACAGTGTACGCGTGGAGCTTATGCTTACAGACTGAACATCTGCCATATTAAAGATGCTAAACCTGTCATATTTAGACACCAGGGGACATCTTGACAGTCACATCAGAACCTTTCTAAAAAACTGAAGGGGGAACAGTGTTATGCGATAAAGTCAGAACAATAAATTTAACATAATTCTATTTAATATAGACGCAAATAATTAGGTACACACACATTGTTTGTTCAAAATTGTGCCCCACACTAAAAGTTCTTGAACAACTCTCTAGATTAAATCGGTCTACAGGGAATTAAATAGTGATCAAACTCTTCTGAGTGGGGAGGAAGAGAGAGGAAAAGGTGGCAGGCTTCCAGCAGCTGCAGCCGCACATCACTACTTTCCCTTTTGATGTCGAGAGGATTTTGAATCCAATGGAAACACGTTTATGTAGTTTTTTTTTTGAGGTGACGTCAACTGGTTGTACCCTTCGAAAATGAGAACAAAAAAATAAAACAAAAATATGTTTTTTCAGCTACAGCACTTGCAACGTGCATGTCTGCCTCAGGTCCCGCATCTTGGCATCACGCCAGTCTGGATGCAATGCAACAAATAAAAACAACAACAACAAAAAAATCATCTCTTCAGGTAACACAACTGGACGTCTGTGGGGCCAAGGGCCTCGCATCTCTTCCTCTGAAGTTTCTCGCCAGTCCCTTGTGGTGTGGTGATCTTTGTTGCACTGTTGCAACAGCGCCCTCGGGTGGCGACGACATGGAGTGTCTATATATTTACACAAATATATATATAATCTCACCACAGGGGACCGAGATTCGACAATCGTCTTGCTTCCTCCGACCGGCCGCGCTCATGGCTTCCCATTGAGGTTGGCGGTGGACGAGGAGTTCCTGTTGCGGTTCAGCCAGGACGGCAGCAGGCAGCGGGGCCTGGGCGGCCGGGTGGCCGCCTGCGTGAGGCGCACCATGCGGGGCGAGCGCCAAACCTTGATGGTGGAGTCGTCGCTAGCGGACAGCAGCAGCTCCTGGTCGGCCGGGCTGAAGGCCACCGAGTTCACCACGTCATCGTGCGCCAGGCGCGCCAGGCAGATGTTGTAGTGGCGGTCCCAGATGTAGCCGTGCTTGTCCTCGGCTCCACTGCGGGAGGGGGAGAGAGAGAGAGAGAGAGAGAGAGAGAGAGAGAGAGAGAGAGAGATGTCTCACACTCACAGTCTGGCTTGGCCCACACCAGCTTCCCTCCTCATCCAAACAAGACCCCTGAAAGCGCGGCTATTCTCTGCACTTTGTGAGGAGATGGGAGCACAACATAAAGCTGTGTTGGGAGGGGGGGGGTATGAAAAGTTTTCTTCCTCCAAGGTGGGGCGTAACAGAGAAAGTTTGAGAACCACTGCCCTAATGCCATGCAAGTCTATGGTGTCAAAAGTCAACTTTGTCCTAGAGACATGGGACCAATTTAGGGGGTGGGGGGCATGAACAATTGTCTTCCTCCAAGGTGGGGCGTGACAGAGAAAAGTTTCAGAACCACTGCTTTAGGACAACACACTTTTAAAATACTGTATAAAGTTTCTTTTAAACAATTTCTTTTAATCGTAGATATTTTGTGTAATTACTCTTTAAGCCAGAAGGGGGAGACAAAGCTGCTGGTTTGAGGCAGGTGTCCAAAATGCTGTTCACAGGTGAAACTGTGAACCAGTGAACAAGTTGTCTTGCTTATCAGAAAAAAAATTGTCTCCTTTTTATTTCTTTCGTAAATAAAATTAAACCCGGGCGACACGGCGACACGGCGACACGGCGCAGTGGTTAGCGCTGCTGCCTCACAGGTCGTGGGTTCGATTGCGGGCCTGGGACCTTTCTGTGTGGAGTTTGCATGTTCTCCCTGTGTCTGCATAGGTTCTCTCCAGGTTCATACATGTGAGGTGAATTGGTGATTGGATTCTAAATTGTCGCCCCCCCCCCCCCCCCCGACCCTGAGCTCAGGAATAAGCGGGTATCGAAAATGGATGAATGGATAGAAAAACAAACCCTTGAGAATGTCGGCTCATGACAGTCCATTTCAAAAGGTTATTAGGGTTCACCTACCTGGCGACAAAGTCCCTGCTGACGTCGAGGAAGATGAAGAAGCACTCGTCGTTGGGCGTGAAGGCTCGGTGGGCACGCAGGCTCCTCCTCTCCTCCCTCAGACTCTTCAGGTCGATCACGTGCAGGTCGATCTCCTCAGCGATGGGGGGCGGAGACATGGGGTCGGAGATCACGCAGCCTGCGGGCCAGGCCCGGCTGTTCACGTAAAGGTACCTAACGAGGGGGCGAGTCCAAGTTGGGATCATTTGTTCCGGACATCATCGACGTCCACCTGCACTGCTGTGTCTGACCTGTGGTCTGGAGACAGGCCCATCCCGATGATGTGCCCGTGGATGTCGATGACGTGGTCCAGCGAGTCGAAAAACTCCTCTGAACTCCGCTCCTCCCCTAGCACGGGGCCGCAGGTGGTCATCTGGTCTGGCTTGATCCGCTTGATACCTTGAGGGGGGGGTGGGGGGGGGGGTGGGGGGGGGTGAGAGGCACCGTGTGAAGAGGAGGCGCGTCGCACACCGTCGCCGCAGGGAACTCGCCCGCCGTACGAAGCTCACCGATCTGGTGCGGGGAGTAGGTAAGGCTGCCGGTGGTGAAGAGAAGGTAGGTCTTGTCCTCGCCCTCGCCAGGCTTGGAGGGCTCGAAAAGGCTGGAGTCCGGGGCCTTGGTGTGAGCGCGGCCCATCATCTGGGCCACCTGCGTCTCGATCTCCAGCTCTCTGATCCCCACTTTTTTACGACTCTTAGACGGAGAAGGAAAACGAGAGAAATATACGTGAGTACGAACTTTGATGGATCGTTCCGGGATCAATCGACGCTCTCCAGCTCCCTCACCATTCTGACGTGCTCCAGGCCCGGGATGGCCGGCTGTGGGAGGCGTCCCCCGGGGAAGCCGTGACACCGGGCTTCCATCGGCTGGTCCTCGCCCTCCGGCTCCTCGTCTTCGTCCTCGCTGCCAGAGGTGCCCAGGTCGAAGAGGAGCGGCTGGTGCTGCTGCTGCTGCTGGTTTTTCTGCCGGCGTGCCTGGGACTGGGCCTCGTAGTCCAGCAGCAGGTCCGGGTTATCGTGGCGGCGGCAGTGGGCCACCATCACCGTGCGGATGGTGCTGGCGTTGATGTTCTGGATCTTGAAAAGGCGCTTGACCACGTTGACATTCTCCGACTCCACGTCCTGCCGGGGGAGAAGAGAGAACAAGTCTGAGCAGGAGAAACTCAACAGCCCCAGTTAAAGGTCTCTGTGTCCCGTGAAGAGGAAGAAACTCACCTGGAAGGCTTTGTTGAGCCAGAGGACAGAGCAGGACGTCATGTTGCCGATCCAGTGCAGGTTCCCGGAGATCAGGTGGGTCTCGTTCAGCCAGCAGCCGAAGACGTCGTAGGGCTTGTTCCTCACGCGGGACAGCAGCGTGTAGTTGTCTGGCGGTGTGATAGGCGCCCGGTTGAGCAAAACCAAACTTTGGCCACATCTTCTCCTTCACTCCGTCAACAAACACCTTGCACCTACCCAGGCTGATGACGGCGATCTCCCCGGACGAGGAGTGGTGCGGACCCAGGTAGACGCCTGACACCAGCAGCAGGGTGTCGTCGGCGTTGAACTGGGAGAACTGGGTGTAGCCCCAGTTGAACTGCCGCATGCTGGAGCTGTGCACCAATGAGATGTTGCCATCAGAGCGCTCCGTGTCCCAGAGCTGAGAGAGGGAGAGAAAGAGAGAGAGATGAAAAAAAAACTTTTCAGTACATTCCCACGTACTTAATTTTCTCAAGTTGTACAAACAACACAGTGTCTTTAAGCCACCGGGACGAGGTGGAAGGATTTGGAAGACGACTTCCAATGCAACAATAAAGAAGAATGTTTTCATTTTAAAGGACAAGGATGGATAACTTTTCACTCGTGACTGTTTGCCGCTTGCATAACAGGCTTTCAAACACTTTTTTTTTTAATTACAATAAGGTACATTGTAGAATATTCTCACATTGGAGCCGATTGACAACGTGGCTGAACTGAAAGCGGGCATTGACTTTTGATGTGGGAGCCGACGGTCAGACCTTTGCAGCTTAGCGCCAAGATGGTTATCAGGAACATGGTTTTCATTGTTCTTTCATGAGGCAGAAGATCTGCGTCACCCTGTTACATGTTCCCACAAAGAGGTGACACCCCCCCCAGCCTCACTTAATTCTCTTGACACCTGTAGAGAAGCGATCACACGCTGCCTCTGAAGTCACAAAGCAGCCGTCCACTAAATAGCTGTCTGCTGTTTCAGTATTTCCACTTATCTACTTTGCTCTGATGAGTTTGCTTTCTCTCAGATGGATGTTTGACAAATCAGAGAAGGAAAAAAAAAAAGCCCTCGAGCGGACATGTCAACAACCACAGCCTGCAAATGTTTTCAGAGATCCACGACGAGAACAAACAGGTAAAAATCATTCTCTCATCTGACCTTGACGGTGCAGTCTTTGGAGCAGGAGGAGAAGCGGTGACCCTTGTGGGAGAAGGCCAGGTGGAGGACCTGGTCCGTGTGCTCCCTCAGTGTCTGGACCTCCACGCAGGGGATGCAGTCAAACAGGCGCCTGAACTCCCGGTACCACGACACAGCCGCTGCCAGACAGAATTCCAGGAGTTATTCATTGAATGAACACACACACACACACGCAGTTCTTCAGATCGCAGTTACAGACCTGGGTGTCGCGGCACGGCGCGTGGTATGCGGTAGTAGCTGTAGAAGAGCTCCCTCCACAGGAACTCATCTCTGGAGACGGCCTGCCACTGTCTGCAGGTCAGACCGGCTCTCAGCACGGCATCGTGGGTCAGACACAGGAAGATCTCCAGCACCAGGCTGTCTGGCAGGACTGGGACACACTCCATCCTGACATCCTGCTCCATGGGGCGGACACACACACACACACACACACACACACACACACACACACACACACACACACACACACACACACACACACACACACACACACACACAATAAAGGTGGAGTTATGGCTGCCTCTGCACTTTCCCTGCACTCTTTCTTTTTTTTTACACTAGCTTCCAACGTGTTCTATTAAGCTTTGCTTGTTGATTTTTCTTCCTTCAAAAAAAAAAAAAAAAAAACTGTTAAGCAACAAATGATGAGCGCAAGGGTCCAACAGAAATGAAGTCTGTGCTTCCCGTTACCCACCATCCCACCCCCAACTCAACCCTGACAAATCAGGCTACTATGAGACCTTCTGTCAAATTTGTTCTGCATCCTTGAGCGACTACGTTTTCTCAGAAATGATCTGCCTCCACATATTTGGAGGCATTTTCTAGACAGCACATGCGAAGCCTGGGATGGTGATTGTGGCTATAATTAATCTGATCAATTTGGACTTTGGACAGACTTTCATGTGACAACTCATTCATAACAAATGAATTAGTGATAATCTCTCAGTGCAGAGGGACCTTGAAGGAATCAACAGTCCAGATCGGAAATGCACCACATAATACTTACTTTATATGCCAGATAACATCGTCAGCTAATCACATTTTAGGTTCTCCACATTTTCACCTGAGAGTATAAAGCAGAGGTGAGAGAGAGAGAGAGAGAGACAGAAAGAGAGAGAGAGAGGGGGCAACCAACCAAAAATTAGAAGTCTTTTCTGCCCTCGGTGCACTCAAAATAAACTTGTGGCCCCTTCTTGACCGCGGCCAATTTGAGCATGACAGCTGACGCTTGACTCAGCATGAGTGTGAGTGTGCTAACATTGCAAAGCAGGGATTCGTCAACAAATAAACAAAATCCTATGCGGTCGCGTTCAACCGGACCTCTTCAATAATCCCAATAATACTCAGGATGACATGCGTGTTTAATACTGTGATACTTTGCGGGGGTGAATATTGAATGAATGCCTTGGTAAATAAAGCTGCTCTTCTATGCAGACGCAAGCAGCCGTGAGAAGATGACCTAACAAGGAAATTTTTGTCGCTGTGAATAAAACACACAAGCTACTACGTTTGCTCTGCCCGGGGTAGAGTGACGAGGGTTGTTTTTTTATGACAACTGGCGAGACATTCACTTGTTAAACCCATCGACACTTCAGTTGACTGACGTGATAAATAGTTTTTTTTTCCACATTAAGTTTCGCCAATCAGATAACTCTACCGAGCTAACGTTGAGCTAGCTAACTCGCTGTTTTAAAAAAGCCAGCTAGCTGTTAGCTGACATTTGTTTTCAACTTTAAACTCATCTCCGTGACATTCTCTTCCGCCACCGATCGTTACGCTGGCAAAATCCGCATTCTCCTTATGACACACAGAGACTGGCTGACTACAAAGTGGTTGACATAAACTGCGACCCACCTGAAGGATCAAAGTATGTCGAGGAGAAGATCGAGCGCTCGCTAGCGCCCACGGCTAACCACCGCCACAGAGATGACAACAATCCTCCCGCAGCGGTGATTCGACAAGACATGACTAATGGAAAACGACATCATCGCTCTACTCCAAACGAACCCACGTGATTCTTTTTACAAGCAACGTCAGCTCATCCATGTGGCATGCGTGTTTATTTCTTAACTGAATATAAGCATATTGGTATATCTTGGTGATATATGTTTTGCCATATAATGCATTACTAATTAAAGGGCAGCGCCACAGAGTTTATTATCCATTTTAACTGTCGGATGGCATCTAGTTTGCATGATTTAATATTTAATAAAGGAAAGTTAATAAAGGAAAGAGGAAGATTTTTTTTTTTTTTTTTTTTTTTACATATAGAAGATGGATCCAAATCTGATTAATATGGAAGCAAAATTGAGTATAAGACAAAAGTTGATGTTTTTTTGTTTTTTTATATTGACTGTGTTAAAAAAAATTCCTTCTATTTAGATCATAAAAAAATATGCACGGTCCCATATTGTTGTATTGCTTTACATTATTCAATATGATCCATTTTGGAATTTGAACATCATTCAAACTTTACCCGTGCAGGGGTCTTTTTGTTCAGACCGAGGTCAACATGCAAAGGATTCATTAAACTTTCATGGATATTTTTGTGTGTGAGGTGGCGCACTGGGAAATAACACCATTCGACTCACAGTGGCCGTGCACACATACACTGAGACCGGGCACATTGAAGAAGCTGAGCTGGACTCATAAGGAAAACACTCGAGTGGAAAGATGCTGTGACTACTTTTCTCTGGTAAGCAAAATCACTATCTCAGATAAATGAAGATATTGAAAATGAAGAGCATGCTTTTTTCAATATCAACCCCAATGCCTGATAGTGACATGTGTATACTGATTATTATTATGTTTAAAAGTGATTGTGTTGCTCCACCAAATGCAAGACTATATGACAGCAAGGAATTAAATTTCTCTATAGAGTAAAATGCCTTTGTAAAACAGACACAGACAGCTTGGGATTGTGTGTTTGTATTTGAGCATGTTGAACCTGATAGGGGTTGGCTCAGGTAACCTGGTCCGAGATCATCAGAGCGGGAATTAGCTGTGGCTGATTCGGTCAAAAGGATGAAGAAGACATACAATTCTGTTGTTCTGATGTCTTTCTTTAGCGCTGCGACATGCTGCTGAGTGGATAGTTTCCTGCTGCGGCCGCTCAAAGAAATGCAGCAAGGCAGCAGGATGATGGCCTCGGAACCAAGGTGCTGCTCGTTGTCTGTCTTCTGTTTACACAGGACAAAACGTGTGGACTGTCTCTGGCCATGATGCGACGTCCAGTCCACATCCCGCCTAAAGTGATGAAAAGAAGACACACTCCTATTTGTCCTCCGTCCTTTTTACGTCTGAAGCTTTTTGCTGCTGCTGTGTAGCCGCTCTGTGCTCGTTATAATGACGACTTGTCCGAAAACTCCTCTGCAGGAGTGGGATTAGGTTTGACAGCCGACCAGTACAGAGGCGGTTTACAGCACGCTGCTGCATAACTCACACATGCTTTCCACAATTAGTCATTTGAATGAACAAACAAGTATTTTCATGAACTTTCCAATATTATTAAGGCCCTAAAGTGTTTTCCGTCATCATCTTTGAAACAGAAACAATTCCCAGAAATTGGACTGAAGACAGATTGGGAGGAGGACAATCTGGATGGTGTATTAATTTTTTTTAAAGACATGAGTCAAAATTGCATTTCATTTATTAATTATGTGTAAACCATTGTTGATATCAAAAACAATAAGTGGACAAAATAAAAACCTGCTTTCATCACCTTGTCTGTTTTTATATTTGCTGCACAGTAGCAGTTTCTGCAAGTGTGAAACTGTTTGATTGAAAACTAATCAATCTGGTTGTGGTGTGTGTGTGTGTGTGTGTGTGTTTTAAATGAGACTCACTTGATGTCTCCAAAGTATGATACGACCTTGTAATATTTGAAATCTCTTTGAAGTACTACTCTAAAAAGCTCTCAAACTGAGTTACTTTAAATGTCAAAAATTAAGCCAACAATGCAGAAATACCTTCTATAGAACAAATAAGTTATGCGCCAACCCCATGGCAAAGTTCATATCATATCTGATTTATTTCGCATAGAAGAAAGCACAAATGTATTTACATTCACATGTACATTGCAATACAATTTTACAGCGACACCACAGTTTTGGCTGTACAGTCTGTGCAAGAATAAAGTGACGTTTGGATGCAGTGACACTGGAACCTCGTCCGGTGGTGAGCGGGAATATAAACCACCTGTCTGCCTGAGCTGGTGAAGGGTGTGATGGTGATGACGTAGATCTGAAACAAGTCCGAGGCCCAGACGACAGTTCACACAGACCGCACGGATCATTTGGAACGAGTTGCTGTCGTCGTCGCTCTCACAGACGATACAAACGAGGCAACAAATCGATAACGTCTGGACACCTTTTCTTTGCCCTAAAGTGCAAAATGTTCATCTGCTGGACTGCCCACACCCGCCGGGGGCCTCATCATAGCACCATGGTGGGGATGTGGTGCACCAGGGGCAGTTGGTGCTGATGGGGGATGGCCGTGATCTGTGTGGGCTGCTGCTGTGGCAGCGGCGGTGGCAGCGGCGGGGAGGCCTGGGAGGTCACGTCGGCGGCGCTGACCACCGGCTTGTGCCGCGCGCTCTTCTGGTGCGCCCGCAGGCCTGCCAGCTGCGAGTAGGCGCTCTGGCACACGTGGCACTTGTAGGGCCGCTCGCCGGTGTGCAGGCGCACGTGGTTGCGCAGCGTGGACGACTGGCTGAAGCGGCGGTTGCAGAAGCGGCACACGAAGGGCTTGTCCAGAGTGTGGATGCGCATGTGCGAGCGCAGGTTGCTGCGCGAGTTGAAGCCCCGGTGGCAGATGACGCAGCGCATGCGGCTGCTGCTGGCGGCGGCGGTGGGGGAGCAGGCGGACGGGCCGTCGGCGACGTGGGTGTCATCTGGCAGGCGAGAGAGAAGAAGAGCAGGACGAGGAGAAAGGTGAGTGTCACGCTGTCTCTTTTTAAACACATTTCAACCGATTTTATTACTGAGGTCTATTTAATTGCTAATTATTCATTTCTATTCATTCGAAATCTGACCTTTTTTTTTATTCTGTCCTTTTTAGACAACTGTAACTGCTTTAATCCTGTTCAGTCGGGATTGTGAGTACCCGCCATGTCTTTTTTTGTGCTGTTTGTAAAATTCTAATACAGGGGTGGGAAAAACATTTTGACTGGTGGGGCCACAATGGGTTCTAAAATTTGACAGAGGGGCCGGAGCAGCAGCAGATGGATGAAGTGCTTTGGTGACCCACCTCATAGGAGAAAAATATATATCATGGGATACGTAGAAAACGTGCTTTAATGTCTATGGAAAATGAACCAAAGCAACAAAATCAGTGTCTTTGAAGCCCCACAGCATTCAGCTCTTTATTGAAATGACTCTCATAACACTGAAAAATGGATGAAATAAAGCTGTTTTATGACTTACTTACTATTAATATAATTTCTTCAAGTTTGGCAGGCCAGATTCAACTCAAATTTGGACTTTTGTCAGCGGCAGGTGTCTCAGAGTGGCACGCAACATTTGGCCGGCAATTTCAAAATGTGCCCTCACCATTTCTGCTCTTCTTCTGCTGCTCTTCGTCTGCTCCCGGAACTCCAGGGATTCCCAGGAATGTGTTGTGGGTATTTCCGTACCAGACTAACAGCTCCTGGTCTGGTGGGATGGTCTGAGAGGAGAAGATGAGACCCAAACTTTAGCAACAACGTTGAGGAATCAGGCCGAACGAAACACGAGAAGGGCAGGTTCGACTTCGACACAATTTGGCCAGGGGGTGGCGCTGTTCTACAGGGCTAACGATGATGCGCGTCATGCAACGGGGAAATTCTCAAGGCCTCGTTGCCAAAAAAGAAAAGAAAAGGTGGTGGTGGTGGTGGTGGTGGTGGTAGGGGGGGGGGGGGCTGCTGAGCAGAGACGGAGCTCACCTCCACCGCCTTGTAGAAGATGCTGCTGCCGATCTGCACCACCTCCAGGTTCTGCTCCTGCTCGTTCCGAGCGCACTTGATGTAGGTCATCCAGCTGCGCTGATCCTCCTGGCTGGCGTCGATGAAATAGCGCACAGTTCCGTCCTCGTTGAACACCTGCGCGAGAGAAAAACACTTTCGACAGTCAGACGCGAGACGTTCACCGGTTTTCCGATTACAAAGGCAGACACGATCGGCTCGCGCACCTCCGCAGAGGAGGCGCAGAAGAAGAACTCACCTCCCACATCAGGTTGTTGTTCTTCAGCAGGTCCACGTGTTCGGGGGAGATGACTCTGCCGGTGAAAGGCCCCATCTCGGTGCCGGCTTTGATCCACGTCTTGGAGAAGATGCCCAGACCTTCTCCCGGGATGGAGCTCTGGGCGATGATCACCTCGCTGGGCAGCACCAGGCTGGACAGCTTCTGAACCTCTGCACCGCGCAGGGACACACAAGGAAACATACGTGAGCATGCTGCAAAATTCTTCAAACGGGCCTCCACAGTTGTGTGTGTAAAAAAAAAAAAAAAAAGCCAAATGCCAGAATTGCAGCAGAGATGTTGTGGTCAAATGTCATGAAACGTGATTGTTGGAAATAGCCTGAAAGCAGCAAATGGACTGGATCTTATTTTAGTCACGAAATATTAAGCCGCGGCTTATCCGCCGTTTAATTCGATTATCTGGTTGAATTGAAAGTTTTTGTTGTGCGGAGAAAAAAAAACCCTCGGAAAGCATTTTCATCCGCATCTAAAGGAGGGTGAGGAGAGAAAGAGAGAGAGAAAGAAAAAAGAATCCTGCGCTCCTTTTAATCGAAATCAAAGATTTTTCCTTTTTATTGCCGACTGCGAATTGGGGTGGGGGGGGGGGGCGGCAGAATAGGGGTTAAATGGTCCTCTATTGCTGCGGGTCCAGCAATTTGTCATGCTTCAGATGTGATATTCATTAAAGTTTACTGGAAAAGAAACGGCTAATTCCAAATTCATTATCCTTTTAAGAACTTTGTAGCAATAAATTTGCGCTGAATGAGACGCGGACTTGTTTAAAGGGCTCAGGAATTCGGGCGACAAAAAAAATGGAAAGGCGATTAGATGGTTGACACGCAATGAATAGCATTAGATTTAGCCTTCACGGCGCATTATGCGAGGAACAGCAAATCTTTTAAAGGGGAGCAAAAGAGAAAAGCGCCGGAGCCCCATAGCTGCCAAGAGAGGAAAAGGGACTGTCCGGAGATTGATGAATGCGGGATGGAGAGAAGAAAAAAGAAAAAAAAAACAGAATGGGTGGAGAGAAAAAATCCCGGGGACATCTCAAAGAAAAGAAACCTTTCTCTGCGAGAGGTTTAAGTGGAAACTTTCCCAGGTCAAGCACAAAGTTAACCAAATGAATT
>NW_027466126.1:2077500-2497500 GCF_046127955.1 Nelusetta ayraudi | reverse complement strand
ACGATTTATCGTTTTTTTTTTTTACATGGATTGGATTGGATTTTTATTATTTTTATTTAATTTCCTAATACATGTCCGCGTCTATGTGTGTGTGTGTGTGTGTGTGTGTGTGTGTGTGTGTGTGTGTGTGTGTGTGTGTGTGTGTGTGTGTGTGTGTACGTGCGTATTTTTCACCTGTGGTGGAGAAATAGGCAGCCGGTTTTCCTTTTATTCCATAGAACAACTAATAAAAGCGGTTATAAAAATAAAAAGATTATTATTATTATTATTATTATTATTATTATTATTATTATTATCTCCTTTTCAGTTTCATTTTGAGCTGCGGAGATAGTGAAAAGCCAAGGTGAGTGACAGGGCACGAAAAAAGATTACTGTGAAACAGCTGCTTTTTATGAGCGGGCCCCTCCTACATTTGTCTCCCCTTTTTCCCAGATGAAATTTCTGCGCGCTTTGAATGGGATTCTTTCTCATCTAGATTGATTTACATTTATGGCATTCATCGCACAAATCCGAGGTAAATGGCGGGAGGGTGGGGAGGGTGGGTGAGTTAGGGCTGCTGCTGGTGGAGGAGGAGGAGGCGGAGGAGCGGGGGGGCAGAGGGGCGGGGCCGCTTCTTTATTAAAGAGGAATTAAATGAATTGAATTGGGGTAACGCATGGATTTGATTTGCTTATTTATGCATTAACCTGCGGCCATTATCCGCGGCCTAGTAAAGCCGCGGGCAAATCGTGGCCGCTTTAGCCGCGCCATTGTAAAACAATTTGCGCCATTGTTCCGTCCATTTAAAGCTTATCAATTTAATGTCGGATGATTGACAATTATTGCCCAAAGAGTTGCGGTAATTGTTTTTTATTTCAAAATAAAAGAGGGGCCGCTGGGAAAAACCCTTATCAAAGAGGCCGTGGCGTTTGTTTGCGGATAAATAGGCGAGTTCACGCTCATCGGGAGAGAAACCAAAGAGTGGCCCCTTCATGGGGAGAGAGAGGGAGAGAGAGAGTGGACAGGAGGAAAGAGAAGGGAGGGGGCGCTATACTAAGATGATGCTTCGCTTTGAAGGGAATTCACAAAAACACAAATATATTTACGCAATAAAAAAAATAATCGGAAAACCGGAATTTGCTGCTATACGAACAAAAAATGTGCACCGCGATGAAAGAGGTTTTCTGACAGATGTTCGCGAGCTGACGCACACGCACATGTCGCGCAGCCTCCTGTGCGCGGAAGGGGGGAGGGGGGGGGGGCGGTAGGTACTTGGGGACGCGGGGAGGCGGGGGGTCAGGACTCCGGGGATCATCAGCAGGGTTATTAAAATCAGATTAAGGTGGCCGCCGCTGCGCGTGGACACTAAAGATCAGCTCATGTGTCGCAAAGGTGAGGGAGAGATGGGCGCGTGCACGCACGCATCAGGAGCTTTTCTTCTCCTGTCCGATCCAGTGGAAGCAATGCTCCTCAGGCAGGTGCTGTGTGTGTGGTGTGTGTGTGTGTGTGTGTGTGAGAGAGAGCGAGAGCGAGAGAGAGAGAGAGAGAGCAAGGAAAGGCCGCTGTCTGGTGAAGTCTGACTTTTCCCCTGCATTGACCATTTACATTTTTTTTTTATTTTTTTTTGCTGAAAAAATAAGAGTCACTCATTTAGAAGCATTTAAGAAGATTAAAAGATTAAACCAAATAAATTTTTGTTGGTGGTGGAAACGATTGATTTTAAAGAATGTAGGGCCTCGATGTTCTGTTACTCTTTAATCGCATTAAGTCATTGTTGAACGCTCCTTCTCAATTAGAAGAGTGAAGATTTTTCTCCAACACATGCAAGAAAAAAAAGATTTCGGTCAAACTAGATTCATTACAATAATTTAAAAAACTCAATTCCCTGCCAGCTGCAATTCGAGGTCAAACCTTCCTCTGAAAATGTTGGTTTCAAAATTTATATCTAAAACAGGAAACAGCAAATTGATATTAGCTCCTATAAAAGCAAGCATCAAGTCTCATAATTTGATGTAAAATAAGGGTGTAAAAAAAATAAAAAGACAGATTCAAATGTTATTAGAAAGTGGATACGGTGCAACAGAATAAAACCCCTTACATATATAAGATAAATTATCACAACTAAGCCCATATTTTTCTTTTTTGAAATCACAATCATTGTTCAACTTAGTTCGTATGTGACTGTGGCTGTTTAAATGACCCAGCATTTGCTACTAAATCCAATTTGAAAGAGTTGTCAGAGACTGAGGGCAGTGGTGCAGCAGAGAACAACCCCAGAGGTTGGAAAACATGTTCACGAATGCCCTTTAGTGGCCTGGTGGCTCAGCTCAGGTCCACAGCAATGCGGGAACAACTAAATTAAAGCCTTAAATAAAGACCACCGCCAGGTCTGAGGTGTCCTTGGGGGACCGACGGCTCAAAAGAGGAGCGAAAAGAGGGGAATAAAAAAGGAAGAGGATCAAAATCAAGGGCTGGATTTGGAAACAGCTGCAGCGCATCAATGTAGGGCCAGTATGGGGCCGAAGAACAGGGCCCAGAGTGGCAGGAGAGCCCCGAGCCTCTCCACCCACCTGCTGGGGGGAAAGATGTGTAGTGACAAAGCAACTGAGGGGAAGGGCTGTGGTTTGAGAACATCATGGTGGCCATGCAGGAGCCACTGCTGCTGCTGCTGGAGGGTCAACAGCAGCAGGATGGAGGGAAAATATGGGACAGAAGATTGTTTGGTTTTGAAATCCATCACAGGGGAGCTGGTCCAGGAATAATTTGAAGATGGAGACGTTCGCAGGAACTGTCTGAAGGCAATTACTCTCTTCCATCAAAATGTCCTTTTTATTGCCTTTAGGTAATCAGCCAGGAAATAATTTTTTATTTTTATTTGAAAACTAAAACGTAATTTTTTTGTTTAAAAAAGACACCATGTACGTTTTAAAAATTTCTTCCCATCAATCTTTAACAATAAAATGTAAAACTAAGAGATATGCACTTCAAGCACCCAAGTGCCGGAAGTACACCCTTTATGACATCACAAAGGATACAGATGCCTCTCCAAGGTGAGAAACTTTACAAAGAAGAAGTGTTGGCAGATCAGTCTGGCGCCACCTCTTTTTTGTATACGTATAAAAGCCAGGGTTTTGACTGGAGGCTATAGATGAGGGGCAAACAGATTTCCTGATGATTGAGGGAGTCGGCGGGGCGTCTGAATTTATTCTGGATTTAAACAAAAACAACAACAACAACAGTTACTCACTGGGACCTCTGAATGTTTGAAAAGCATAAGTGCATCGACGGACGTCTCCCAAGAGTCCTAAACTCTAAATGTTGCAGTGAAAAAGTGTTGCACTTCACACTGACAACTTGCAACCACCATTCAACCACAAGAGGGGCTTGCGGAAAATTTATTTGAGTTTGAGAACTGGCAATAGGCTATAGAAAATATATTTTCAGCTTAGAAAACATGAAAACATATGGTTGGTGTTAATATATATATATATATATATCCTCCATCTGTTAGTAGATATATACACACACGTACATAATAGAGCTTTCAGAAAGATTCTTAGTACATCAAAAGACATCCAAATGTTAAAAAAAACCCAAAACAACAAATCAGTCTTAACAAGTACACAATAAAGGTAGTCTGGATGTCTTTAATACCAGTACATGGTTAACTGTACACAAATAGGAAAAAAAACACCATAATTAGACATTTTGAAATTATATCCCTTTTCATTAAGAAATTACGTTAATACCAGAATCATTTTTCCATAACGAAGCATCATTTATACCATTTATATTAGATCACACAATGAAATAAAAAAATTAATTAAAAAGTTATTAGCATCGGACTGAGTCCAACTCCGCGCCGAGTCCACAGCCAGGACCCGGTGAGGTGTTAGTGAACTGGGAGGTACCAAATAAGACAAGTTTCTCTCGTATTTTTGATCATAATACTTAAACCATAAAAATACTACATTAATTAATTATTACACAGGTAGAAGTACAGAGGCTTAGCAGTCTTGAATAATCCAGGTGTACAACATACACACACACACGCACAAAAAAAAAAAAAGAAATTCTAGAGCTTCTCACTTTTCTTCTTCAACAAGATGCAACATCAAATTTCAAAACAAATCACATTCACAATCTCAACATTTCTTTTTCAGCATGAAAACGAGACAAAACAAAAAACAAAAACAGAAAAATGAGGGACAATTTTCCTGCAACACTGATCACAGGGGAAATAAACTTGTATACGTATTTATATATATGAAACGTGTATTTTAAATTAACAGTCAAATACATGAGCATATATACAGAGTTTTACAAGGTAGCAAAGGTAAGAAAGCTATTTCAATATCCCCCTAAATTCTATAGCAGAGAATTGTAATAAATTATCAATGACATTTCCATTTGGAAAAAAAAAAGAAATAACATTAAAACTACAAGTTAAAAGTCTGTCAAAAAATATTAGAGAAGCCATCTTTGTTTCAAAAGTGAAATAAGATATTGCACCTTTTTTTTCTGTTTCAAACCAAAGTACAATAAAAATGACAATGAAAAACAGACAGCATACAATACACACGAGGAATTAAATTAGAACTATTGCCACTGGCTGACTTTACTTTTATCGCTTTGTAACAAAAATACATTTTCCTGTAACAAAACATCACAGTTTCATTTCACTGAATCATGTAAAAGGACAAAAAACAAAATCATTCTTAAACACTTGGTTGCTTTCAACATCTCATGACATATGACACAAAAAAAAAATGGTATTCAAGACTGCTAAGCACATCACCGTGGTCTCATTTTCAACATAACTAGAAAAAATAGATCATATTTCTGTTTGAAATGTTACAACTTTTGGGTTCATTTTGGCGGAAAAAAAATCTGAGGAAAATACAGAAAAAACAAAACGAAAGAACAGCTCTCTCAAGTCCAAAAAGGGATCCCAGATACCGTCTATCCAAAATAACAGTGTACACAAGCATTTAGTAACAAATAAATGTTTCCTGATTCTGTTCTTTTTCCTTTTAAGAAATATTACTTTATCATATAAGTCATTCTACAGCTAGTGTTTATTTTTTCCACTAAGAAGAAAAGTCTTCAAGGCGGTGCAAATCTAAAACCCCCTCTGTTTAAAAAAAAAAAAGAAAAAAGAAAAAAGAAGGAAGGTTGTTTTCATCCTCCCAGTGATTCAAGTCTTTCAACTGGGCGTCTTCCTCTAATGATCCTGTGGGAGGAAAAACAGGCGTCATCTACCGGCATCACAAAATCACACAAAAAACAAGCAATTCTAAAATTGAAAGGAAGCAGAAAGACAGAGATAAGCTCTTGAGAGATTTTTGTAACCAATGACACATCTAATGTGGAGAGAATAACAAAGGTCGGATTATTTTTTACGAAAAGACTTCTGAGAAAAAAAGACATTTTTCCAATCCTGCTGCTGCTGCTGCTCACCTGAAGGCCTGGGGCTTGTGTCTGCGGAGCGCCCTGGTTGAAGTAGGCCATGGGCTGCCTGTACAGGTCCACCCAGGCGTTGTAGTCGGGACTGGAGGCCTGCTGAGATCCAGGACCAGCTGGCTGACCTAAGGAGGGGAGAGGAAAGGAAATTCAAATCAGACCTGCGAGTTTGGGCCACAAATGCATATTTAGAAACTATGAAACACGTGTGTGTGAGTTACCCCAGGGTTTGCTGTAGTCGGGAGCAGCGTTCTGGGCTTGGTTCTGCTGACCTGGAGGAGACATGCACACAATGATCAGGGCATTAGCGATAAAAAAAAAAAGAAGAGAAAAGAAACAAATTTTAAAACGCAATGGTCAAACTTTTTGCTGCGGAAAAGTCAGATTACAAGCAGGATGTGCGTCAACGACTGCTGCCGTGGTGAATAAATAGTAAGTTGTACTTGTGTGGCCGCACACAAAAGAAAAGGCGTCGCATTCACAGTGAAAGGGCGATGAGATGGTTTAGTGCCACTTGCCTAGCTTTTTATAATACTGCTCCCAGTCCATCTGGCCCGTCTGGGATCCATTGTGACCTGATGGCGGATGACAACGACAGTTAGCGAGGCCGCGGTTTCCCTTTATTTTCGCTCGCGTCCGCCATCGCGCTACTCTAGTTTTTCATGGTCAACGTCGCAGAAGAGCAACGTCCCTGAAAATGTTGGACTTCTGAAGGGCGACGGCGGGAGGACGGGGGATTAAGAGGCCATAACTGTAGCTGGGCGACTCACTGTGCTCCTGCTGGCCCGGAGGTTGCCATATCTGAAAGGTCGTCCCCCATCCGCCAGTCATGAACGTCTGGTGACCACTGATTAAAAACACACAGAACACAAAATTCATTTCAACTCTTTTCGAATATTTTTTGAGATGATTTCCAGGAGGAGGAGGAGGAGGAGGTGGTTCTGGTTCTCACTGCTGAGGAGGAGTGGTCGGCCCCTGGTTGTAGGGGTTCATGCCGAAGCCGCTGCTGCCCCCCATCACCGGGCCCTGGAGCGGAGCAGAGGAGAAGAGAGGAGGGGAGTGAGGGAGGGACCACACTTGTGTCTGAAGGGGCCAACAGGCAAGGTCAGAGGGCAGCGCCGGCCGCCGATGCACTCCATTAAGTCCATTTGATGGATTCTTCACGTTTAACCCCTGGTGACACCCTGCCGGCCACCAGCAACCAGCACCACGGCAGCCCGGCCCGCCGCCGCACCGACATGTGCGCTCATGAATACCGGGGGAAAGGGGCCAGACAAAAGGGCGGACCACCTACCCCAATTCTCTCATCGATCAGCTGGCGGGCCTTCTCCAACTGCTGCGGGGTGCCTCGGATGGAGAAGATGCGCACGTTGGGGTCGGTGTTGGGCGGCGGGTTCCTCTGCAGCTCCACGTGGGCGCGCGACTGCTCTTTGATGTTCTTGATGGTTTCCCCACCTGGCAGCAGCGCAAATAAAGCGCAGTGATTTAATTCCAAATGAAGCAGACAACTGTGTGATTGACTCGTAATCACTGTTTGGTGAAAAACAATAATCAATGAAAGCAAGGTGCTTGAATTTGCAAGTATAGTGAGGATGATATTTTTAAAACTGTTATTTAGTCAACTAGTGACGTTATCATCCAATGTCTCAAGACAAGTGATAAATGGAAACCTTCCCATCCTGCAAAAACAATGCAGTCCAAAAACAAACGCAGCTGGTAAAAAAAAAATATATATACAATTACAGCAGAAATATTTTCATTTTCCATCCCCGAGGCCAAGACAAAAGCATCCTTCTAGTTGATTGACCTCATCGATCGATTAACGATTTATTGATAAGCGGGGATTTTTCCCTGAGAGCCTAAACTTCACAATGAAAAATGTGTAAGGAACACATTATTTAGCCTGAAATATTGTTGAGGGTCCAATGTGACCCATTTTTACATTAAGAAAACAGTAACGACACCCTCAACATTTATCCTCTGACTTTAAGTTGACTTCTAATGGGTCACATTAGGTAACTAGTTCTAGGTATATTATGACCATCAGAGTAGCTACAGGTGAATTGCTCTTTCCTGCCACTACACTGTTATGATATGAACTACCCCTGTGAAAAATCTTCCTATTATGACATCACAAGGGGCAGGCTTCTAGCACTCTGTGTTGGAGCACAGTGAAAAAGTGGACTTTTCCAAAGGGCAACGACTGTATAACCGACGACCTTTCACTGTGCCCTCCGCAGGGCATAGCACGATGCGCAACTTGATGATGTGATTGGACGATACGCTGTATGAACTTCTCGCATCGCCTCCACTGACATGAGAAATCTCCGGCGTCCCGCCGCACTCGCGACGCCGCTACCTTCTGAGGACTGCTGGCATGTGTCTCACCACTTATCTGCCATTCTGCGCTAACACCCATGCAAATCAGGAAACAAAAGGGGACATCTCCTGCACACCTCCCCCTCCCCGCCGGGCCGGGCCTCGGCATCCCATGCCAACTTCCCGACGTGTGGGGAGAGCAATTACACAAGTGGGGGAGAAAATGAAACATAGCTGGCAGGAGAAAAGAGGCGAAATTGAAGCGTATCCTCCTTCTGGGATATCGTTTGTCTCTTCTTTTAGCCCCTTTCTTTCTTGACTCGGTGTTGTCCTCTGTGATGAGAGAGGGGAGTGCACGGGGGGGCATAAAGCTGCAACCCCACCCCACCCCCCAACCACCGCCACCGACCACAATGCCCATCCGAAGAAGAAAAAAAAAAAAAGGGCTGAGGGTGCTTCCCGAGGGGACACCGGGGCTGTCCCAACATCAATTACACATTTGTTCACTTGTGGCTGACACTCGGGCGACCCCGGCTGACCCTCCGAGTGAAAACGCTCATCAAAAAACCTCTCCCCTCCCGCGGCCTACCCCTCGCTGCCAGCAGACTGCACATGGGCCATTAACCCATTGTCAACCAAATGAAACTTCTGCCTTAATGAAGCCATTATGAGCTCTTCTAGTCAGACAGCGGAGAGCAATGAAGACCCCGACTATTCATTTCATGGACTGGGCTGTGGTGAGGACAGATAATACCGGCCTTATTAATGAGACTGGTTTAGTGAGCCGCGGAGAAAGGAGGGGACACAAAAGTGCAACTGGTGACGGCATTCAGGGCCGAGGTGGGACGACTGGTGAGCGGCTGCTGCTGCTGCTGGAGGAGGAGGAGGGTGGAGTGGGGTGGTGGTGGTGGTGGGGGGCGTTGGAATAAACATAATCTTAAAATTAAAAACTATTGAAGCAACTGGAGGTGTTTAGCACCAGAGGAGTAACAGGATAGGAGGATATAACCCGTATAAGGTAGGGAGGGTTTTAGATGGATGCTTAATAAACAAAACGTTTGGGTCTGGTATTTGGATTAGCAGATTGCAGAAATTATTTTCGTGCCCATACAGATTTTGACAAAAAGGCATTAAAGACATTTCCATTCTGAAACAGTCCAGTTTATAACGCAACGTTATACAGCATTAAGTCACCATGTGTGGGGGTTTAAAGATGTGCAATGTCCATTTGACCTCGTGTGTCGACAGAGCACGTCATTGTTTGCTTCACACGTTTCTCTCCTTAAACCCCCAAAACCTGCTTAACCTGACAGATGAGCCACCGCAAATTCAAAAATTAAAAACAGTATTTGGGAGAATTTTCATAACTGTTAAACAAATGGACACAAAAGAGACTTAGATTTGAGATTTTCTTTTCTCTCTCTCTTTTTTTTTTTTTTTTTAACTCAACTTAGGTTGCAGTTTTAGCCATACCCAAAAGAGGATACGCTGGAGTCAAATCCAAGCAGCCGTGTGAAAGTTCAGCCCTTGAGCATAAGTTGGGTATATCTGCTTTCTCCAGAGGATTCGGCTTATTAACTCTCGATGACACCGGCACAAAAAAACTGCTTTTTGAGAATAAAATTCATGAGTTAAGCTGACGGATGCACTATATTCATGCCGCTAATAAAGTCTGAGCAGGTTGGTGGGTGGCTTTATTCATCAAGCTTTGTGTGTGTGAGTGTGTGAGAGTGTGTGTGTGTGTGTGTGTGTGTGCACGGAGGGTCAAAACAGAAGGGCAATGGGCCGCATATGGCATCGTAAAGATATTAATCACGGCGCCCTTTAGGGCCGGCTGACAGCATCCAGACCCACCGCCATCGCCACCATATTGGCCCACTTCATATGCTAATGCGTCGAGAGGGGGAACGCAACGCCCAGGTTTATTTGTTTCCCTCGGCCCGCTACATGCACAAAAGCCACTTGACATTTCTATTGCCATGTTTTTATCTTAGGTAAAGAGGCCCCCTCGGACACCGCCCACCACCGCCAGCACGCACGCACACACACACACACTAACTCACATGGCCCAACCTGCATGCTACACACACACACACACACACACACACACACACACACACACACACACACACACACACACACACACACACACACACACACACACACACACACACACACACCCCTTCTTCCAATGCAATGGTCAATGACTTTTAAATAGCTGGCAATAGAGTGGGCATGAATAGCCAATAAGCTAATTCCTCCTATTCATTCCCTCGCTGCACTCTATTGGGCTGAAAGACCCTCATTAGATGCCAGGCAGCCTTCCACATGATTGAGGGCTGTTATTATGCACCTTTAACAATTAATGTCACATTACACGCATTATCCCCGTCATTAAGCCCTTAGTGAAGCCAATGAATGCCACTTGTGCTGCATACATGAGCCGCGGTGGGGAGAATGGGAGGGTGGTCACTCGCCCCCACCTCGCGCACCCCCCCCCCTCATCTGTTTCACGCGGCGGCAGAAGCCAAGTGGCGTTCGGTTATTAAATCAGGGGTTTGGTTGAGAGGCGCTCTCGGAAAAAAAACGGCAAAATATTGCACGTCGTTCTATCTCAGGGGTGCAAGGACGCACCGTCGAGAGGTGCCCTCACCTCCCCTGCGAAACCCTTCCTTCACAACTGGAAAAGAGTGTGTTGTGAACTCTGGCAAAATTCATGTAGTAACTTTGGTTTGGTTGGGGGTTTCTCTCTCCACCTATCACGCCAGCAAATGGAGTTGGTGTGCGTGCTATGCTGGGTTACGTTCAAGTCACTGCAACAAATTTCTCCCCCCTCCCCTCGTAGAGAGGTTGAGCCAATGACGGAGACAAGACGCATCTCAATATTTTGCAGGTGCTTTCACTGAATGGTGTGGAGCGCATAAGCCGGAAGAATTACATTTTGCTTTTGTTTGTTTGCTGCCAAGAACGGTTGTTATATTTTCTTCTTTGATTACTTGTAAAAAATATTCTGTCTCCTCCATCCGACCAATCACAATGCAGCATTTTCACTTGAAGTGAACTGGTCACGTGACCTCGCACGTCATGTACGCTGACGCGTAAATGCAAAAACAAAGTGTTTCCATGACACTTTTTGCGATATACCTCCATATTGATATGTCTGAAAAACCACCTCATGAGAGTGTAACGTGTCCCTGAACGCAACGTGTCCCTGAATGCACCTACTTACCTTTGCCAATCACGAGACCGCACTTGTCGGCAGGCACTGCGTATGTCACCTCCTGCAGGCCGCTGGGCCCCCCCATGTTGCAGTCCCCTCTGCCTCGGCGTCCCATGACGCCTCCAAAGCCGTCGCGCTCCTGCGGCAAAGCAAGCGGGCAAAATTTCAGTTGGAAATGCCAAACACAGAGGAGGGTGTTTTTTTTTTCTTCTTTTTTTTCAAATTTAGCCCCGAGGTGGCAGCAGCCGCGCCGGGCGCTTTCACAGCGTCGGCGACAAAATGGGATGCAGGTACCTGAGCAGTCTGGACTAGTTCGTTGATGAGATGCACTGCGTGGTGGCAGTGGTCCGGCTGCCCCATGACCTGAGCCACACGCTCAGGACTGACTCCGTCATCTGGAGGGAAAAACACCAGCAACACAAAACACTTTTAACTAAAATGACAACAAACAACCCAAAAACAATGACTCTTCTCATTGAAATTCACACTCGGAAGGACTAAAAGTGATTCAAGGAGCTCAGTTTTGAATCATTTCCCTTGTTTAAAGCTCTTAATGCGTCCGGTGTGCGCAATATTGCTGGTTGTTTTTACTTCCAACACCTCAGCGGGGAAGTTGAGAATTTGAGCAGACGCCTCTTGCCTTGTTTGAACTGGATCCTGACGCCGGCATCGTTCTGAATCTTCTTTATCATCTCTCCATTTCTGCCGATGATGATGCCGACGGCAAATCTGGGCACAACAACCTAAGCAAAGAGCAGGATTTTATTTCTCTCCGTTTCTTTATTTTTTAAAACGACACCCTATCATCATGATCAAAGCAAACTGAGGAGACAGTCTTACATCCAGACTGCTCCCGCCCATTTTGGATCCAAACTCTGCTCTGCCGACTCTGAAGTCTCCCTGGTCCTTGTCTCGGATCAGTTTGACCACAAGTTCACGGGCTTGCTGTATAAAAAAAAAAGAGAGCGAAAAACGAAACAAAACACGGGAGACATTAACAAATGGTGACGCTGAAATTCTGTTCACAAACTCAGAGGCCTTTCAAGGTGTAAAATTGAGTGTAAAAGAGAAAAGTCAACGGCGCACACTGGGCCTCGGTGGCCGACCTGCACTTTGTGAGGATCCCCAGTGATTCTCAGAGGCTTGTCTGCTCCGGTGGGCATGGGGTCATCCTGAATCATTATCATCTGCACTCCAGTTCTTTCCTGGAAGGACACAACCACACGCGGAGGCAGAGACACTCAGAAACACTGCGGGTCAAGAGAACTGTTCAACTCTTAAAAGGTGGAATTTAAGCCACACTTTGATAAACAGGCTTGATTTTCCTTTTATTTTTTTTAAGAAATGCTGGACAATTCTAGAAGCAAGCATAAGTAAGTTAGACAGAGGAATAGTAACTAAGTTATTAGAAATCTCTTGTGTAAAAACTGTATCTCATTTGAGTCAAATCATGAGGATCAAAAAGCCTTTAAATCATTGAGCATGAAGTGAAATCATCTTAAATCAGCAGAAAGCTTTAATATTCTTGCAGGAGGGTCATGTGATGTTTTACACCTGCTCCCGCCAAGCTCTGCCATCCATTCATTCTCGTCCACAGTCTTTGCAACAGTGCCAAGCGAAGTACGACGTCAAATATTAGACCTGCAGCTGTTTGATGGTCTCTCCTCCTTTGCCGATGACGAGGCCGACTTTGTTGGCGGGGATGAGGATTTGCTGGATGGAGCTGTTGCCGTCCATGTCGTTGTGGAAGCCGGGGCCGTAGCGACACTGCTCCACGATCTCGCTCAGCAGCCTCTTGGCCTGACTGCAAAGAAACAAAACTTGTCACCACGGGGCAACACAGAGACCGTTTCTCGTTGCCAAACGTGAGAGAGAGGTGGTCAGGTGATGCAGGAACAGATTGGGGGGGGGGGGGGGGGGGGAGGAGTCCGGGTTCGTGCCCTTTGTTGCTACAACAATGAAACGCGCTGAGGACGCTTTACACAGGTGGTTGTCTTTTCTTTCTTTTTCTTTTTTACTGTCAACGGTGGAAGGCAACACTTACTCGATGTTTTCAGGGCTGCCAGTCAGCGTGCAGGGTCTGTCCAACATACCTCCGCTGTCTGGAAGCAGAAGAAGGAGAAGAAGAAGAAGTTACATAAACTCAAGCTATGCACGACCAAATGAAAACCAGAATTCAGATTATTCAAAAGTCCACCTTTAAAGGGCACCTATGATGCTTTTCCACTTTTCTGAGCTCTAAATACTGTTACAATGTTGAACTCTATCGTCAAACGATCCGAAATCGTCAAATAATGACGTTCATGCGATGTGAGCCCTGCAAGTTGATGTTGTTCACAGAGTTTTTTTTTAACACTGGAAACGCATTGATGTGAATGCGTTCCGGATCTCCTTTCATGGCCAAGCTCAGACACATTCTCGGACTGGTCCCGCCCTCCTCCGCTCTGCCCCGGAAGTTATGTCGCAGTGCGCTGCTCCAAGAAAAAGTTTTTTCGGTGTCAGGGAAATAAAAAGAAAAAAAAAGAAAAAGGAAAATACCGAGCGACCACCAAAGCACCAAGGACCACAACGGTCAGAGTGGAACAAACAGAGAAAATGTTGGAGGTTTGTTCAGCCTCATGCGGATGCGATGGAACACCGGTCCGGTCGGCAACGGGAGTGAGACGGGCTTGACTCGGCCGGTGGACGACGAGAGAATAGTCAGCCACGGCAATATTTGAAAACATGTATGAGGACTGTAAGTGTATTGTGACCTCAAGCAACATTAGTTTTAAAGACTACTTGCAACGTACAACCGCTGAATTGTGTTGATGAACTGTTAGCCACCACCGTGCTCTGCTTGTTATGTGTGTTGTGTTCGCTGGCAGCGAAACTGAAGAGGCAGCGATTTTGACTCGCAAATTTCGCTCCTTATAGCGATGTTCACGCTGCCAGCATGGTAACATGGGTTGTATAGAGCTCTTCCTGCTTTGTGCTTGGTGTGGACTTGAGTCGTGCAAATATTCTTGTCTAGTAATAAACGACTATGACTCAAGTGATCGTTTCAGCGTACATATTTTCTCTGCTAGGACAGTGTTTTGATACAAGTCAACAGTATGAAACCAAATCATTCAAAGAAATCATCCTATTAAAACGTATGGCAAAAATACAAAAGAAAAACACGGTCAGTACACAAAGTAAAATATATTTCCGGGGACACGGAAGGCACAAAAAACGTCCAGGGACCTTCGGTCCGCCTTGCGGCAGTAACTCAGCCCGCGCTGGGTCCGTACGAAGCCGGATTAGCTGGTAAACAGCTGCTAAAGGGTGAAGCCTCCACGACGGTAAGTGTTTAAATTGTGCCTGTTTCGTAAAGTTTGCCGTTTACTTTCAACTCCCGCACTGGCACACTGAGGCAGTGAGGCTCAGCAGCGACGAAGAGCGTGACCAATCACAGCGGAGTGGGCTGGGCGGGAGGCGTACACAGAGGAGGCCGGGGTTGGAGTGAAGTAAAACAGAGCGTTTACGTGGGATGCAGGAAATACGAGGAAACGAGCAGCGAGATACGCAGATCTACAAAGCTTTTAGTGCGGGTAACCGTGGGTTGCTGCTCTGGAGGGGCCAGAAATCAAATACAAAGGCCCGAAAAGTAGTCTCATAGGTCACCTTTAACTTCCTTTTTCTTGATGCAGACAATTTGTGCTACAAATAGGCTACATACATAAGCAAAACCTTTCCTAGCTCCTTTACTGTGATCACCTTGTATTTAACAACCTTTCAAAAATTCAACAAAGCAGCACTTTTAGCAGAAATATAGCAGGTGTGCAGTAGGTTGCAAACAGAGGGGTAAACAGTCTGTTTTTTTGAATAGTTAATTCTGTGAGGCCACGGTAGACCACAAAGAAAAATAATGTCGCGATAAAAGGAAGCGCTAAATATTTGACACTATTTAGAGTCATCGTCTTCTGTAAGAAAATATATAGTGGAAAATACCTGAAGCAATTTGGATCTTGCAACCTGATTCCAGTTGAATTCTTGAGATCTGTTCTCCTCCTTTTCCAATGACTGCAACAGAAAGGGGAGGCCAACTTTAGAGCGTTTTAAAATTTAGACTGGGGTCCCCGAGCAGTGACCCAAAAACTAAGTGCTACGTCGATGGTGATGATGGCGCATCAAACACAAATCTGAGCAATAACGAAGCAAGCGAGTCACTTACTGAATCCCACCATCTTATCAGGCACTTTGAAGTCTTCCGTCGCAAAAGCCCTGCAAGGGATGTGGACAGCGCACAACAAATCAACAACAAAATTTATCAAATTCTGATAAAAAATAAAATGAAAAGAAAAATATTGCAACTCAGGGCCGAGAAGATAAGCCGATCTTATTTAAATATTTAAATAGTGTACAGATAAAAATAACATTCAAATGGTATTCAAATGAAAAGAAAAGAACATTGTGAGCGTCTGTGCTGACCTTTGATGTACCATTGCACCGAGGTGGTTCCCCACTGAGACGAGAAAGGCAAAGACACCAATTAGCAGGAGGAAGATGAGCGGCGATGGTGGTTAAAAATAAATACTTTAAAGACGTGAGTTAAACGATAGCTGACCAAGCAGCAGAATGAGAGAGCAATTCGGTTGGGGCGGTTGTGGGGGGGGAGAAGTGGAGCAGATGGGTACGGCGCTGCCAATCCTGGGTGTTCACATCTGACCCACAGCAGGGGGACTTTCAGCAGCATGGTAATCAGGCCCGCGAGTGTCTCTGAGCGAGCGTTTCAATCAGAAAACGCTCACAAAGAGAGGCAGCAGCTGGGTCAGCGGCTGCTGGCCATAAATTGAATTTTGACAGGTAGCACCCAGCTCGGGTCCTGCAGGGTCAGTGGAGGATGCGTCGCAATGGACGCCCACACCTGAGTTGATATCTAGCAGCTTCAATCAATTTTATGGTTGTTTGCTCCGATTTCACTTCTTCTGGAAATGCGCCGGGGTTAACGCTTCAGAACGGAACCCCAATGAATATAAAACAGGGGAATGCATCCGAGGACGAGGCCAAAGAGTGAGATTTGAATGCTTTTATTCCAGTCGTATAGGTGTGTGCGCTTCATAATTAAATACGGCGAGCTCGCCGTCGCGATATTGCGCTTGATTTTCACCGGACAACCTTGACTGGGATAAAGCGAATGAACTGCCCAACAATGAATAACAGCCTTAAAGCAGAACAACGTACAATTTGTCTATCCAAGCATTCATGCCAGAGCTATCACACAAACAACCATGACAAGAGAGGAGGATATGACTATTAGGTTCCACTAAGGTTGTGAAACATATATCAGATTTATTGTTACGGCAATATTGAGATGTTTGATATTAAACCTCAAATGAATGAGGTGCCGAAAAGGGGCATTAAAAAAAACAAAAACTACATGACTGGGTAATGTGAAACTATGTTGCCATGGAATCCAAGTTTGTTCATTGTCATAGTGTCAGCTGTAGTCAGGTGAGTTTGTCTACATAAATCATGTGGCTGTAATGTAAACAGTGATTGTATTTGTTCAATGTCTGCAAAGTCAACTCAGCTGTTTTTTTTTCCCCAGCAACTTCAGGGCGACTGAGAGGCGTCACAGGCTGCTCAGACACACAATAATACTGCAGACCCACAGTGCGTATGTAGTCAAAAGTTTACCTCCATTGTCTAGTGTACGTTTCGGGCCTCCAAAGCCATAGAGGGAGGGGTCTAAGACCGGAGAGGAGCTGTTCATGTTGGGCTGGTCTCCAATCTTGGCTGCCATCTGGAGATGCACATGAGAAAACAAAGTGGACCGTTGGTTAAATGTTGGTGGCAAAAGCTGCTGCTCAACAATCCACTGTTACACGGCCAAACATTCACATCTGTAACTTTCCCAGCACAGATGTACAAGGCATGAATAGAATGTCTGCATATTTTTTACAAGCATGGCTATGCTGTGGAGCAGTGGGGGTGTGGGGGGGAATTCCCTTGCATTAAATCAGTGTAAATTTTTGTGAACCACCAACCTGAGTGGTTCAACTACCTGCAGACTGCAAAACGTAATTAGTCCTGTGGTAAAGGAACGTGTGACTCCTAGAGGTATAAACACAAGTGCACTTATTTGCATTACAGCCCTGCTTAAATCCATGACACTACAACCTGGAGAATACGCTGGTGTTCCGCAAAGTGAGAGACATTTAAGTCCACAGTTATGCTGTGCGAGAGTGCCAACAGCATTTTCCACTCCCAGTTAATCTCCCTCCTCTTCTTCCATACACAAGTATAGCATTTCAGAAAATTGCACTAAATTGACATCTGCGTCTGACAGGGTTTTTTTTTTTTTGCACTCCCCCCTTTCAAACTATGAAAATACAGGGACGGCAATTAGAGTCTTCCATCACCTTCAGGCATAATTTTCAATTTCAGATAGCATGATGGAAATCAGGAGGCAGGGGGGGGAAAAAGCAGGTGTGAGTTTTTTTTTTGTTTTTTTTTAAAGAAATACTATTTCTTCACTGTAAAAGCGTAAACATTAAAATAAGAATTCAGTGTCTAAACAGCAACATAAGACAATGCACAGTGCAACGCTACGTTACCGTAACAGTAAACTGCACTTTCTAAAAGGCAGTTTTTCAAGCCAGTATTAGTCGCTGTTTTGCCCATCCTGTGACACACCAGGGTGAGGATTAAATACACAAAAGGACAAACAGTGATGTCTTCACAACATGTCCTTTCATGCATTGTAGTTTTCTGAGTTTTTTTTGTTGATGTTTGCAAAAAAAAAAAAAAAAAAGTAAAAATGAATGCGTGGTAGAAATTCAGCTTGGGCAGCCTCAACATTTCAGCAGTCACTGCTCCAGGCTCCGATCCTCTCAGATTACACATCAGCAGGTGATTGCTTTGGCTACAGCGTCGGCGCATGTGTAAAACTCACATGAGAGACATTAAATGTAAAAACTGGGCACTTGCCTTGTTTCTAGTTCACGCCACATCTGTGGTGTATAATGTTAAAACACAAAGTACTACTACTTCTCCTGTTCTTTCAATCTATTCTAAAACCTTCAGAGAACACTGATAATACATGATGGTATATATAATCTGACAGATTAATTACTATCAAATTTGAACAAATCCCTCGTCTAGCACTTCATGCTAGACTTCTCGGGTGAAAAGTTTCTTTTTGGGTCAGGTAGATTTGGTGTCACGCAATCCTTTCATGGCGAAAGAAACAGTAGGTTGGTGGCACGTCCTACAAATGTCCTGTTGGCATATCTACTAATAAATGTTTTCTTACAATGTGCACTTTGTGAATGAATCCCTCAAGATATCTTAGCATGAATCACATGCCAGTATCGATACAGGCATAACATTATATGCCAGTGGCCAACTTTACGTGACACCAACCATGCAACATGTTAATTCCTGAGAAGTAATTTAGGATGTCTTATTTGATCAGGACCTTGAGAAACTGGTGGTCTAATATAATTCTATTCTATTCTCATTGGAAATTAATTATTCTTTTAACCAGCTTCATATCACCCCACAGTGACCAATCGTGCTAAAGTCACCGTCTGTAAGCACAAGCTGGCCGTGTTCAATCCGGGCCAGTCGAGAAATACGGGTTGTTTGATTTCTAACAGAAAGTTTTCTGGCATTTTCCAATCGGCAGTGGAAAAAAACAAGTGTGCCCGAGAGGAGGAGAGGAGGGGGGCTTATTTGAACAGATGACGTGACTGTAACTTACATGGCCTTACAGCAAGGCAGCCCTGTTAGGGTGCATAACACCCAACACGGCTAAGCTACCAAACACGCGCTGGCTAGCTCGCCCGTGTGCTTCAAATGCTCCCCCACAAGGTTCCCTTTCTGTTGAATAAACCAATTTACCAGCAATTCAAACGAGGAGAACGGGAGTGTGCGAGCGTCACCATAGCATGTGATACTAGTTAAGCTGCCCGACGTGTGTTTAAATCGGGCAACAAGCACTAATGCTGCGGCTAACTTGGGGGGATTTCGAGACTAGCGAGGCTAACTTTGTGACGGCGTGTCAGTCGCTCCGACTGCTCGCTCTCGCCTCTTCCTAACCAACCAACCAAGCGTTCGAGTCGGTCACGTTGTGGCTCTGAGCTGGGAGCAATCACAACTTGTGATAGTGGCTTAGCCGGGCTAAGCTAAGCACAACTTCTGTCACTTGACAACAGGTTGCAGCGTCGCTTTAACTCGCCAAAGTTGCGCAAACTTCGACTTTCGGGGAGGCCGTCGCGTTCCGTGCGCGCACCTCGACTTGTCAACTCGTGCGAGGCACTTTTGACACTGTCCGCGAGCGCGTCTTGGTGTTTCGTGCAAACTGTAATCTGCCCCGTTTAGCTACGCTTTCTCGGGCTATTTAACGTTAGCATGCTAGCTCGCTGTGTGCATGAGGAGTTAGTGGTAGCACGGGGAGGCTTGCCCCGACCCCGACTTCTGCCTCGCTTCGCATGTAAACGCTTGCTTTTTTGTGGAGCGACAGCACTAAACTGCTGTGCTCTTTAGAACGTTTACCTGTCGAACACGGCGTATCGTGTCTGCGAAGTCATCTTTAGTTCCAGGCTGAGCCACCGAGGCCTGTCCCTGAACCAGCTCCGCCATCATCATCATACGCCTCGGCAGCTGAGAGCTACTCTTGGAGGAGAAAAAAAAGGAAAAGGGTAGCACACGTGCCAAGTCAAAGCTCCGCGAGTGTCAAGATCTCGCGAGGTTATGGGAGGCAACACGCTGGCAAGGAAGAAAAGTCACGCTGTTCATAAATTCCTTTTCACACTGTGGTGAATAATTGATATTCATAAACCGAATTCAAATATATTTAAGTATACTGCCATGTTACTAAATATAGCAGTTAAAATGTTTAGACAAAAATACAAGTATACATATGTCGAACAACAAATGAAGAATTAGCATTTTGCATTTGGTTGACTTAAAGGCCAGTAAGTAAATTTTAAAGGGAGCTATAGGCATGAAAGAGTTAAACACACACGTATATGCAGGAATAGTTTGTCAATAAGAACAAACAAAAGAAAAATATATATACTGCTGTGTTGGTTGATATGAGAATTTTTTATTGATATAAAGAGCAGATCCACTTTAAGAAGGCAGCCAAATCATACCACCATGCCTTCGTATTACTAAATGCTACTAATTCTTTCACACCGGGTCTTTAACTTGATTAAAATCAGGATAAATGTCTCACAGCATATTACAGGACACACTGTATTAAACCTTCCTGGGCTATTTTTAGTCCCAGCGCCGCAGTCTGTCTCGAGAGAGTCAAAATGATTCCCGTCAAATTGACACAGAGTGATACCTTCCCTGCTCCACATGTGGAAACGTCTAGCGTTGCACATCTGGAAAACGCCAACTGCCAGACAGAAGAAAGTGAAATTGCTGCAAATTTCCAAAGTGCTTATGCAAAACAGTTCCTGCCCCACACAAATTGCATCCAAACCTTGATGAGCAATGTAAAGCGAAAAGAAAGAACATTTTGCATTTGCAAAAACAGTTTTAAGGTAATTTCGGGCAACGCCTCCAAGTTTCCCTGAAATTTTGAGTCTTCTAGAGTTTAGTGGTGTAGGAGGCTGTTAACAGAGGGCTACATATGCTGTTTCTGGGAATCTACTGTGGGGATTTTTTTTTTTGAGGGGGGGTGTAGGTGGTTGGTTGGCAGGGGGGTTAATGATTATGAAGGGTGTCAAGGTTGACAAATAAAGATCTGAAAATTGATTTAAAATTAGACTTTTGAGAAGCATTTCCGACTCGGTGCCACTTCTACATGCAGCTGCTCCGACGTCTCGACTGACCCTGAAAGCTGAGACGAGCAGAACGCAGCGCTGTGCCATACATACACATATCCATGCAGATATCAATTGCCCCTCTCCATGTCAGCCTGCGGGCATGTTATCGCCTCCAAAAAAGAAGCCGGGGAGGCAAGTGGGAACTGATGGTGGTTTCCCAGAGCCGCGGCCCTAAATGAAGGCCTCCAATTTAGCGTGAGTGAAGTGTGATCCCGGCCCTGACATATTGCTGCCATGTGCATGGCCATGTATGCAAGGAGGCCGGGAAACGATTTGTTATCAAAGGGCCAGTCAGGTGGTGGTGGTGGTGGTGGTCATAAGGCCAGATTATACATACATGAACACACACCGACACGTTGATATTTGTCATTAATTCAACTTCCCATCTGGTCGAGCAGCCTAGAAAGTAAAAAAAATCACTTTGTGTTGGTGTGTGTGTGTCTGTTTGGCTTCCTGCCAGTCAAGCAGTGGAACCGAGTCAGTGTGTGTGTGTGTGTGTGTGTGTGTGTGTGCGGTTACCATAGCGGGCTGATCGAGTGTCACTCACTCAAACCCCAGCTTCCTCCGCGTCATTGTCTCGCAGAGAATAGAATCGCGTTCCCAGGCTCCACCGTCATCACACAAAACTCATCGGCAAAATACATACGCATGTACGCATTAATCACACCACAGGTTCATCGGCGCGCAGAACGTAATTGATCCGTTTCTTCTTCTCTTCAGTCTCACATCAGTGACTCGAGATTGCTTTCGTGGGCAGCCGAGTGGAATTCTTGCCCAGCCGGACGACCGACCAAACAAACAACAACAACAACATTGTCAAAATGTAGCCCCATGCTTTGTACCATGCTTTTCCCTGCTCCTCCTCTCTCCTTTTCAATTCCTATAAGAAGCTCCTCTATTAAAGTGCAATTGCTTTATAATTGCCAGCGCTCTGCACTGGGGTAAAATTACTAAAGGCAGGATGCAAGAAAACGGATAACGTTTCGTCTGGAGACCTTTGAGGCATCCCAGCCCAGCGTTTATTCAGACGCACAGGGTCCGTGGAGCATGAGAGCACAGCGGCTCGGACGTGTTCATGTCGACCTTGTTTCAAAACTAGAGGCTGAGATTTGTAGGTTGAGGCAGATTTTTGGGGCATTTTAATGCAATGTGTTGATATATCGCCAGGAACTGTGCTTTCTCCCCCGGAACGGCCAGAACGAGGTGTTTATTCTTTGCCCACCTTTGAGTTTCTAAGCTTGAAATTAGCTGAGGAGGAAGCCGGCGTTGGCCCGCTGGCTGTTAATGGCGCCTGATGGAGTCGATTCAGTAGTACACCCATGAAACCATCCCCGCTGGGATCGGCTCGGCAATCTGTGGCACAACATGTGAAATGGGCAACAAAAGTTGGGGAATATATGTGTGTGTGTGTGTGTGTGTGTTGGGAGGGGTGACAAAGCGAGAGGAGAGAAATAGAAAGTGAGTGGACGTCAGAGCGAAGGCAGAGAGAAGCCGGTGGATTATTATGTGACGCGACAGGTACAAGCAAACAAACAAACATCAGTGTGTGACAGGTAACATCCTCTGGCGGCGGAGAAGATTGACAGATGAATGGGATGAAGCCGAGCAGCTTTGAGCTGTAATGGGACTCGTGCACATCCACCTCCTTGTTTTTCCCTTTTTTTCCTCTTTCTTTTTTTTTTTTTTTTTACCTCTCTTTTATTTTATTTTGCACCCTCCCCCTCCCCCTCCCCATGCTCAACAAGGCACTTTGCTGTGATTCAGCTCTGTATCTGTATTTTAAATGACTCAATTACAAGGAATCCCGCGGTGAAAATTACGGATGTTTTCCACTATTTCTCCCCACTGGGACACGCTGACCCCTCCCTGGCTCCAATAACCAACCCCCCCCGCCCCCCCTCACCCAAACACCACCCACCACCCACCCCTCTTCTCCGAACCTCCCTCCACCTGTCCTATTCTTCCTCCCTTCTCCCATTTTTCCTGATAAACGTCTGTTTTGCTGCGCGTATCTGCGGCTGAGAGGAAATAATAGCTAAATGGTCTTGTTTGTGAGCTCGCCGCGCTGCCGGCTGACAAAGAGTGTTTTTTTCCAGGTAATTCTTCACTTGTGACCACACAACAAGGTGGCGAAAAAAGGAGGAAGGAAAAAAAGAACTCTCTTTGAGACACTGCTGACATCAGTCGAGGCAGAAATAAAAGCACAGAGTTGCAGGGAAGGGGAGGACAGGATGTTTATTTCCTTTTTTTTTTATTCATCCAAGGCAGGGCGGTGTTGCGATTCCATTCTGCACTTTAAACCCACATCTTACGGGGGTCTGAGGCATTTCAAAAGTGGAATCTATCTTGGGTGTACTCTGCTGGGTGTTGAATCTACTTCCGAGATAAAAACCCTCACCTACTGCTGCGCCCCTGTATACTCACTGAGGTGCAAAGCGGCAAGTAATGCTCAACCGAAGCCGGCAGCTCGGAAACACATCCAGCGGTTCGAGGAAGAAGAAGAAGACGGGGAAAAAAAACACCCCCCGCATATTTCTCATTTCACACAAACAACAGAGTGCGGATTTCAGGCGGCTGTGCAACTGACACTTACATATAGCTGTGTTTTTTTTTTCTTTGAAAAGTGCGTCAACTTGGAAAAAAAAGGATATCTTTTTCTCGGGTTTACATCCCCTGCAATGTCTGACCTGGACTGTTGTCTGAAGTCTAGCACAAGAGATGTATTTTAACATCTCATAAAAAGAGAGAATGTCTTTGTTGCCCTATTGCACAAAGAAAACTGCAAATATACTGTACATCGGCATAACATCCCAACAGTTATATTATAATTTTCAGATTCCCTATCACCTTGATATAACCAGGGAGAAATTCAAGTTAAAGTCTAAAACCCCAAATTAAGATACACAACATGAATCTGAAGGATTCGGCAAAAGTTCCTATCAGAGAGCCAGATTAGCAGCATTTTGGTCACATGTTTAAAGGATGCCATAAAAGTAATTCATTTAAAAAAAAAAAATATATATATATATATATATATATATATATGTCCATCCATCCATTTTCAATACCCGCTTATTCCCGAGCTCAGGGTCAAGGTGGTCTGCTGGAGCCTATCCCAGATGCCATAGGGCGAAGGCAGGGTGACACCCTGGACAAGTCGCCAGTTCATCGCAGGACCACACAGAGACAAACAACCATTCACGCTCACATATACATCTACGGACAATTTAGAGAATATGTTAACTCCCACTGCAAAAACCTGCAGCTTTGGGACACGTTTCTGATGGCCTGGTGAACACTTAACCACCCAAGCAGCCTGTCTGCCCGCCTTCCCTCCGTGTAATTCAGGCCCCACTGCAAAGTGGTTGTCATTAAACATAACTCGTGCCACAACAACCAAATAACCAGCGCTATTAAAAATGTATTTGGTCCGAGGGATTTGCTGAGAGAGCCAGGCGGACAAAGCCGCCAGGGTACCGGGCCGCCCTGATAGGCCCGCCAGCCATTCGCCGCCTCCGGACACCGACAGATCGAAGAACATAAGAGCGCGTGGAAGCAAACAAAAACCCACCAGCGGACCCCTGGGAAGAGGAGGGGAAGGGGAGGAAGAGGAGCCGAGTCCTTCTTAAATGAGGGAGATAAATCTATTGATTTGGGATCAGCATGTTGCATTACTTTGGGCCGCCCTGAGGGATGAGAGGAGTGGAGCTGGTGGTGGTGGGGGGTGCGATCGTCAAGGTTGTTTTCAGCCCTGACGTGATGTTGGCCTTTGATTTGATTTTCTCTATTAGCTGATCCAAAACTTTGATCTTGAAGTCTTTCGTTTTGAAAGACACCGCTGGCAGGTTCATAATTGGCAAGCGTCAGGACAACTGTTGAGTGAATCAGTGACGCGGAGCAACGTTTGGCCGCTTTTGCCGCCCTCTGTGATGAATGTTAGCAAGTTAGCACACAAGAAGAGAGATTGGTTTCATAGGTAAACATGGGAAGTTAACTGAAGCATTGGCGCAGGCAGGAAGTCTCAAGGCGGGTTAATCAGTGCCGACAGGTTCAACAGATCCCTATCAACCGCGCTGATGACACGGCTAATTAGCCACTTTAGCATCAAAGACTGAATGAAGCCTGTGTGTTCTGCTTCAGACTTGTTGCAACATACAGGCCATCAAGAAGCGATAAAGGACAGGTCTTGTGAACTTTGTCTGTGTCCCAGCATTACTACAAATACAGCCACAGAGCACGGCCGGATGAATAAATCCAGCCACGAGAAGTTTATTGATTCTTGTTAGCACTACAAAGTCACGTCGACTCTGCAGTGAGTCTAGTCGATGCTGGTGGGCATTTTGAGCTGCATTTTTCGCTGTAACAAGAGACGGGAAAGTCTTTGCGCTCATTAACCCTTTTAGTCGGCCAACATTGAGCAGCAGGCAAAATATTTCTATTTTTCCATCAATATTTCATCACCGGCTCAGGCCAAACAAAGCCAAGGGGCTTTTGAAGGTAATGGTCCCATCTGTCCATAGATCTAGAGGACATCAGCGTGCGGGTGTCCTTTGACACCAGCGAGGAAGGCTCGAACACAGAGGGGCTGCACTCAGGCTCACAGGATCCATGGATGTTAGCCTGGAAGGCAAAGTGTAGCCGGCTTTATTTTAAGGGTTTCTTCACAGATGGTCCTCCTTGATGTTGTGTTGCAGGAGATCAAGTTTCAGGGGTTTGAATGGCCGTTTCAGCTATTAGGACAAATCAGCTCTGTTGGAGCATGTCAGCGAGAAAGAGGAAAAAAAGAGAAGTGATTGACATGTACATGATACAACTCACAGCGAGCGGAAAACACCCAGATTATTTCACAATGCTAATGTGGTTCCCATGTGCAGAAATGTAGTCGATTCAGCCTTAAAACCTTTAAAAATGTTATTTCATTGTTAATACTACCGTCCAACACTTATCGTACATTGCGGATAAATAATGCATCATATCAAGTCAGCAGCACTGGCACGACATTCCGGTTTGTAAATTGCTGATTGTTTCTTCATGGAGTGACCTCATCATCTTTGCCAGGCCCATTAGCTTTCTGCACAGACCTCGGGGGAGCGGTCCATTAAATCCCTTACCTGCTAAGTAAAGCAGCATTAAGTGAAGTGTGCAGAAACGAGGAGCAGGTTGACGGCTTGTTAGGGTATTGCCGCGCGCGTTTCGCTTCATGCAACAAAAAAAGGAAAAAGGGCTGGAAGATCATATCATCGTGGGAAGGAGAAGAGATAAGCTTCACTTTGAAAAGCAGGAAGTTCAGTGGTTTGAGAAAGTAAAAAGCAGTGGGCAATTTTTCTAAGCGCAAGCCGTAAAAATGGGACAAGAGACGGCGGGACTGGCGTCAGAACGGAGCTCCATTGCGGCTCGGCGGGCTTGGGTTACATGAAGCAGAGTGAAGGGGAGCCACTTCTGCCTCTAATTGGTGGTAATTAGCCCCCCATGGTCATTGTTCCTGTCTCATTGTGCTCTCGGAGGAGAGGTCAGCGAACATGTTAGACAGGTAGATGAAGAGCACAGATTGAGCGGCTGCAAAAACATTCTGACGGCTTGACAACGCAAGCATTGTCTGAGGGGGCAAGTCTTTCGTTTCGACCCCTGTCAATGTACAGGTGTAATTAGTGTACAAGTAGCGCAGAGTTGCGTTTTATTTTGTTAACTTGTTGGTTATTTAAGAAAAGGGGGATTCTCAGAAGCTGAAAGGATGGAAATGAATCTGAAAAAGGGAATGACAAGGTATGTTTGAAGGTAAAGGAGGGCTACAGACGACGGTATATCAGCTATTGGTGAAGGAGACACAATGACAAGGCTTTTTTTGTGAAGTTGTAAAGTTAAAGGTTCCTCAAACTTTCTCAGCCTCAGAATTGTTCGATCACTCTCGGTTTCCCTCACAGCCAGCGGCGGCCCTCGACTCTTCCTCTCGAGAGGTCACGGATCGTGACCCCGGACAACAGACACCTTTGTGCGGCTGCCGCCGGAGAGCGACAAGGTCTGCAAGGTCAGTCGACCTGGACTCCCGAGGAGACGCGCCGTCCATTAGCGTTGGATCCTGCGCTGCCGCCCGCCTCCACCGCCACTGCCGCCGTCTTTCGTGTTGCGTCTCGTCACACGGCCGTCTCCTGAGAGCCGGCCAGAGTGGGTAATGAGGGGTAATTGGTCTGGGGTCAAGGATGATTAATTCTCTCGGTCAGGTGTCAGCCGCTTTTCATACCTGACTGCATGGGAGGGAACATGAGACACGGTCCGTGGACCAGATCCAGGTGTGCCTGAAACCGACATCGCCGGCCTGTTGGAGAAGTTTCTTCTCAAACTTATTTTTCCGAAACCGCTCGAGTTCTTCCACGCTTCCTTCAAAACGCGCACGCATCGCTCACGTCACCTATCACCTCGGTGGGAAAATCTTTTTTTTTCCTTAGATCATATCTGTCTGGAAATAAAGCTGAAAGGTCACCGCGATCCTCCCCCTCCAGCCACTGAAGCCAGATTGAGATTGATAGCTGACCCCCCCTCCCCCAACTCCCTCGCCGACCCCCCCAAAACCCCCTCCCACCCCCTTAAGCTTGACTGACTAATCTGAATACCTCTCCATCCATCCCGCCTTTCTAACCGAGCAATTTTGGACACTGATTATCTTTGCGAACCTGTGTGTGCATGACAGTAAATGCAGGGGCTGGCTGGTAATTGACCAGGCAAAGACTGAGACGCCTGCCGTGTAATTGAGCGGTGGCTGAGGCACTCTGCGTGGACTGAAAGGGTCCAAGGAGCCCTCATTGCCCATTAGACCCTGCAGGGGGTCTCCTGAGCCTGTGGACTCCACCTTGAGGCCCACGCTGCACACCGCCCGCCACTTGTGTGCGGGACCGAAGCCATTCAGGACGCTGGCGATGAGGGAGAGGGGACGCCCAGAAACAGCTGCTGTGTCATACACGGGCTAATGCGTGATGCGCTATAGGCAGAAATCAGGCAAACTCATCTAGTTCGATAAAATTGTTGGCACCTTTTCTTAAATATATATTAAAGAACTAAAGAAGAAGTCTTTCATTCCGAGGTTTGACAGCTTGGTGCAAGTAATCGATTGTGAGATTTATACTCAACCTTGTCAATATGACTATTCTGTTCGCTAATGCGGGCTTCAATGTTTCAATAATGGGTGAGATAGATTTTATTTCTAATCTGTAGCATCAGCGGTGGCCACAGTAGTCAGTTGGGCTAATGCCATGCAAGTCTATGGGGTCAAAAGTCAACTTTGTCCTAGAGACATGGGGCCACTTGCAGGTTCATCGGGATCTCTCAAGACACAGCCACATCAAATGTGGGGCATCTAGCCCCAAATTTGGGGGGTGCATGAAAAATTTTCTTCCTCCAAGGTGGGGGGTGACAGAGAAAGTTTGAGAACCACTGGGCTATACTCATTTGTTCAGTCAGTGTACTGTCACATAAGTTAATGCAGTCAGCCCTGATTGGCGGCTCCCATTGGTCTCTATGTTCCTATTCCCAGCTGACAAAGTCAAAAACATTTTTGCCTCATTGAAACCCTGAATTGTAGCAGAACAAGTTTGGCTTTATAGGGTTTGAGTTTAGTCCAGGTTTGTTTCACCTTCACACGTTTCTATGGATGCCTGCCCTCCGTCTTTCTCAGAAGTGAGGAAGAGTCACCTCTGAGGAAGACAAAGGTAAGAAAGAGAACTATCACGATGGAACTGAATAAAACAGAAAAAGCACCAATTTCTCCAAAACATCATCGCATCCACCTATTTCTTCCACACCTAATGAATAACACAATGCGCCACCTTCGTCTTCAGAACCCCCCCCCCTCACCTCACCCCCCCGGCTCTATCATCCTGGAGAACCCCTGTGGAGTGGTGAAATGTACGTAGTGTATGTGTCCAATTGGTTTTCCTTCCATCTGACTTGTGGCATTTGAGCTCAGAAATGGCCTCATTGCTTCTGCTCTGGTGGCCACCAGCCAGACAGCGTGCCCACTTCCGAGCTGAGCCAAACCCACCGGCCTCCATTCTGCATAATGTAAATATGATATGTGTCATCAGTCACCTCAACTCTTCACGGGTTAGCGGTCCAACGGCCCTCTGGGTTAAACAGGCGGCACGCACATGTTCAAATCGACGCAACTGCACATTTATCGCTGTGTTTGTGTGAAAATTCAACATGAAAGCTCATAATCTTCTGCAATGATTCAATAACAAGTGCTGAGGAGGAAGAGCAGTAGTTTGGTTTTTATTCATTTATATATCTGCACAAGAAATCAGAAAATTATTATAAAAACATACAGAGTTTGTATTAATTCCTCCTCCTGATTCAGATGTTTTGCCATTGATGTATCTATTTTTTTTTGGTTAAATTATAAATTTCAGGTAAATCTCCAGAATGCCCAGGTGGGGCCCATGTGCTTCAGATACCCCAATTAAAATATCATGAAAAGAAAATGTTAAGGCAAAAGTTAACAAATGGACCCGTAAAAACTACAACTATTGCCTGGACTCTTCAGTGTATGGAGGACGGTTTGGAGGGCGTCAGCAGTTTACTTCTTTGTGCTGGAGAGTCCCTGCAAACGATGGTGTTCCCTCAACCTGCGGAAGGAGCAGAAGGAGAAGAGAAAGGAAGAACAATTCATCAAAATCTCATTGATAAAATACTTTTCAATAGAAATATAAAAAAAAAAGAAAGGAAAAATTTGAGTGGATGAGGAGAATCTGACCTGACAGCATTGATCCTGATGAACCCGGAGGCGTCACATGGGTCGTAGTCTCCCTGCACGTCCATGCTGCAGCCACAGGGTGCCGAGAGAAAGGAGGCAGGTGAGACATTGTTCGCCGCCACAATGGAGTCATTTCAATGTTTGGTATCATCGCTGTCGAATTTAAGAAGCAAACGGCCCCGTCCCACACTAAGACCACGGGACTGCAGATAATCTGCTTTGTTACGTCGCTCTGCTCAGATCGATCTTCCTTTGAGCGCCGCTTGCATTGTTTGCGCAAGAGCAGAATCAATACCAGGGAGCGAAAACACAACAGGTCC
The DNA here is from genome assembly GCF_046127955.1 of Nelusetta ayraudi. Lineage (NCBI taxonomy): Eukaryota > Metazoa > Chordata > Actinopteri > Tetraodontiformes > Monacanthidae > Nelusetta > Nelusetta ayraudi. Next base: position 2,467,647 of record NW_027466126.1, on the reverse strand, counting down.
ACGAAACGCACCTTAAAAGAAAACCGCGTCGCATAAACTGCTGAGCTAAACGTCGAGATTATCTCGTAATCCTGCATCTATTCCCACTTCAATCTGCTTCCAAATGAAAATAAATGAAAACAGCGAACCTCAAACTTGTGCCGCCGCGAGTTGGATGCCGTTGAGAGCTGCCCTGCGGCAAAGTCCCCCCTTTTCTTAGCGCCGGTCTCACAAAAAGAGCCTGTGTGCCGCGTAATTACGGCAGTTTCTACCTGCAGTGCTTAATACACTCCCCGAGTCCTCTCCTCTCCTCGCCCCCCCTCACCCCCTCCCCCGGACCACCAACCAAAAAAAAAAAAAAAAATCCCTGCTCTGCAGCTCGCACTCATTCTTCAAAAGCACTTAGCAAAGGAGGAAATTGCCAACAAATGATAGGATAAACACTAGAAGAAGAAAGAGCGACAACTAAACCATCAACTCTCAATACAAGCCTCCCCGCCCGTCACCTGAAGACCATTACGAGCGAGTGGCTTAAAAGTACACGGTGCCGTGCCGTGTGTGCGAGTGTGCACGCCCGTGTGTGTGCAAGCATGTGATATTTTGTGTATTTCTTTAAGGAGCCCCGCCGTCTAATTGAGAGCGGATCCAGCCGACGGCGAGGAGGGTGACATTTCTGTCTCAGATGGGTGCGTCGACGCTCGGTATTACCACTGTGCTAATGACGCCGTTTACCGTCGCCCGCTGAGAGCCCACGGGATGTCAGCGGGGGATTCATGCCTAATCTGGTCTGCACGGTGTGCGTCTCTCTGTGCGCGCGTGTGTGTGTGTGTGTGTGTAATGGTGGCAGGCCGTCACGTCGAGACGAGCGTGCGTGCGCGTGCGCCTCCGTGTTAGGGTTGGGGCTCGCCGCAGCTTCCAGGTATGAAGGCGGACGGTACAAACAGCCGCTGCTTTTATTTGTACAAAGTGAAAAGAAGAGTCACACTAATCACTTCTAACCTGCCGCTGCCTCCGTCTGTCTGTCTGTCTGTCTGTCTGTCTCCCCCCTCCCTTCCATCAAGCATTGGGATGTTATGCAGACACAAACGCGCCACAGTGTGTCCGCTACTTGGCTCCGCACAAAGGAGGATAAAAGGCATGCATGGGCCGCTGGTTAAGGCTGTGCTTTACTGTGGTCGGGAAATAATAATCAGGAAGTAAAAAAAACGTCATTTTTTGCCAAGATGTCCTGTCATTTGAGACACTTTTATCACCACAACACTGCAAAATGACAATGGCCACATCCCGGATTGATTAGCAAGAAGATACATTTGTGTACACAAATTGACAAATGTGGGCGACAGGAGCTCAGGAGGTAGAGCGGGTTGTCCAATGACTGAAAGGTTGCCAGTTCAAATCCTGCTCCATGCTAGTCGGTCGTTGTGTCCTTGGTAAAGACACTTAACCCTAAAATTGCCTTCAATGGGGCTGGCAGCGCCTTGCATGGCAGCAACCACCCATTGGTGTGTGAGTGAATGGGTGAATGAGAGGCCATTGTAAAGTGCTTTGGGGTACCGTGAAGGTGCTGGAAAGCGCTAAATAAGTGCAGTCCATTTTACTGCACTATCAGATCATATTCTTTCACATTGCTGCCCTCAAAAGGGAGACATTAGGATTTTTGTTCTTTTCTCTTTTGAAAACTCTGACACAATGCGGGTTAAAGGGCCAGAGTGATTCCAAAAAAACTCAATATATTATCGTTTCTATTTGCTGCTCTCGTCCACAAAGGACAGATTATACAGCGCGCTGATTTTCTTTTGTGCCCTTCGCTCTCGCCAATCCAGTTTCGCGAGTTGAATGACCAAACTGTGTGACTCATGTATCCTTGACTCCCTGTTCTGACCTGCTTAACTAGCATGAACTCTCCTGCTCAAAGCCCCGGCCGCTCTCTCCTCTCTCTGAGGAACGCCGCTCGGCCCCTGACTCCAGGGTACAAGTGGAGTGTGTGTGTGTGTGTGTGTGTGTGTGTGTGTGTGTTTTTTTGAGTGAAGAGGGGCATATGGAGGGGCTTTTACTTTGGTCAGTGCTGAGCCTGCCCACAGGGCATCAGGGGTCAGCGTCCTGAACAAACCCACTGTTACCACGCCTAAAAGGGCCACGGGGGTGCAGGGGGTTGGGCAGCGGGCTCCGCTCTTCTCTGATGTCTTTGTCGGGGAGGGTCGCTTGAGCGAGATGATGGTGAAGGTCCAAAGAGAACTTGGGCAAACTGACCCAACAGTGGGCTCATGTTGGGGTTGGGGGATAGCTGTGACCGCTGTGACCGCTGTGACCACTGTGACCGCTGCAGCTGTCAAACCCGGAACAAGCGGACATTGATTCTACAGCTGTGCTTCCGTTACAGTTTGTCGCAATATAAAAGTGATATTTCGACAGAGCACATTTGCGATTTGCAAGTGTTTCCATTGAACAGTGGGAAGCGCATAAGCAGTAATTCTCGTAAAAATTTGTCCTGCAAGACTCATTCAAGACATTTTGCGTTTTAAATTAAAGTGAACTGGTCACGTGACTCCGTACGTCACGTCCGCTGATGTGTAAATGCGGAAAAAAGTGTTCCCATGACACTTTTGCGATACACCTCTATATCGACACGTCTGAGAAACCAAAGGTCAGAACCTTTTAGTGATATTTGAGAGGTTTTTCCAAGTTTAGGTGTTTCCATGACCATTTTTGGTTTTGTGCTCACCTGACCAGCTCCTCGTTGTACAGCGACCTGGGCGACTCCCGTCCCAGGATGTAGACGTGACCCTTGAAGACTGAGAGCTGGACCTTGCCCTCAACGTTCTCCTGGGATTTGTCGATGCAGTGTCGCACAAACTCGCACTCTGGACTGTACCAGAAACCTGAGAGGTGAGGCGGGGAAACAGCACCCCAAAAAGTGTCATTAGTAGAATGGTCAAGACTTGTGGGAAATATTTCAATGGTTTAGGGCAGTATATGACTCAGGACATTGTCCCTGAGCCAGAACTGGCTCTGTTTGGGTGCTCAGAATCGACTTGCAGTTATTCGTCTGTGGTGCGACAGGCGCTAATGCTTGGTTTGGTCGCGGCAAAGAAGATGATTCTCCTGGACTGGAAAACCCCCAAATCCTCCATGCTTCAGAAAATGTCTCAACAAAGTGACTAATATTATTAAAAGGGAAGAGATAAGGGGAACTTTGCTCTGTTTTTACTCTATTCTAAGTAACACAACTCATTCCTAAAAAAAAAAAACTGTGATTGGCTCCAAGCTCTACTCCTTTGTAAGCAACTGTATAAAGAAGTGTGTGCAGCTTGACCGTGGAAGTGATGGTTAGCGCTGCCTTAGTCTACAGAGTTGACTATGTGATACCTGCAGTTTCCCACTTAAAGCCTTTTTTGTGCGCTACTCTTATTTCTGGGCCAGGTGAAGTTCAAACAGCCGCCTTTCTTTTGTCCTGCTCCGTCGACCTGGCGCGTCGTCTCCGAGACAGATGGGCCGGGGATGCGTCTGTATATGTTCAGAGGTCAGGCACGCCCCGCTCGGCGGGGGTCCTCCTCTCATCAGCAGCTGACCTCCACCTCGTCGTCTGGCCACGTTCAAAGACACAGTCCTTCCTCGCCCGTCGCGCCTTGCGAATTGGGCAAAAGTTGCCAAACGTGGTCATGGTGCACGGGCCATGAGATCATCTTGAATATGTTGAACTATTCATTGACAATAAGTTAAACATATTTCGAGGATTTTCAAATGGCTCCTCTTAAAGGAATGAAGGCAAAATCATGAATAACGCAAAACCCCAAAAAGTCACCAAATTGATGCTTTAAAAATAATTACATTATCAGGTCGAAATCCAACGGTAAATTGTTTTATTTTCTTAATTTAAAAAATAATTTTAGTTTTTTCCAGCTAAGTGAAACAATTTGTCTTCAATGCAAACACAAAATCTGTAGCTTGTCATACCTTTCTCCACGTTTGGCTGAAATTGTTCAGCGCATTAATGCAAAGCAGATGCAGATCAGTCGGGTTGTTAACATAAGCCCGGCCGGCCCAAACCATCTGTTATTTATCAGCGGTTATGAATGATTTAAATCCACTATGGGTTTAATCTCTGGCTCCGCTGTAAGACTGAGGGCTGTGTGTTTGTTTCCTTTCTCTGGAGGATAGAAGTGAAGTGGCCTACTGGTCAGTCTCTAATGGCACTGATCCTATTATGTGGATAAAGGTGCAGGGGACTAGGTACTGAACAGAAGGGCTGATTAAGACACCTGAGCCAGGGAAATCTCTTCCTCACAAACACACACACACATGCACGTACATGCACGCACACACACACGCACACACACACACACACACACACACAAAGAACACAAGGACGTAAATGTATTTAGCAAATTCTCTCCTGCAGAAAACGTTCAAGGCTTTGAGGCTTTCTCACTTCAACTCTACTGAAAATGACACTTTGCTCTAAAAGCAACATTGTTGAATGGAGCTTAAAAAAAAAAGGTCCAAAACTGTTTGAGCATTTACACTGCAACATTTCTACTCTTTCATTTGCCAACATAAGAAGCTTAACAAGAGACAATTAAAAAGAGTTGAACAGGATTAGGTTCTCCACATGGAGACATGTGGGTCGCTCAATTGTAAGCTTCTCGTGTAAATAAATTAAGGAGGATTTTTCAGCCATTAACGTTTTGTTATTCCAATTTAAGTTGCAGCCTGTAGCTTCTGACTGACTGACTGACTGACTGACTGACTGACTGACTGACTGCTTCTGATGCATCAGGGGAAAATGACGCAAATCTTAGGCGCAACACCAAAATCTTGATTACCTGATACGCTGACGATCATCTGATATAAAAATCAGTGAATGACCCACCAGGTCTGAACCGATTCAAACTAAAACGTTAAACACAATTGTGAAATGAACTAATTAGGACAGTGTATGTTCAGAACGTACCGTTGTAAACGAGTTCGGAGAACTTGATCCCCAGATCCTGTTTGATCCGGCGCACCTCTTTGTCCATGGTGAAGGTTTCAATGTCCAAATGGGCTGCCAACAAAATTGTGCCCCCTGGGGTTTCATAGATCCCTAAACAGAGAAAAAAAGAGCTGTTAACTTGTGCAAAATGCTCATTTTTTTTTAGTTAAGTTATTAGAACTAAAATGCATGCAGAGGTCAGTATCATATGCAACGTCGACCTGTCTCAACATCATTTTCACAATTTTCTATAGTCTAACGTCTTTCTAGGAAGGAGATGATGGCAATTTGGGGGACGAAGGGACTCAGGACATACACATCATTTTCCTTCAGTGCTTCCTTTTGTATTTATCGCGACCGCCAGCACCATCATCATCTCCCATTCATGGGAAACCTTTATGCAACTTGGTGCGAGCAGCTCGATTATCCGTCAGCCGGTCTTGACAGACAAGTCTTCACAGCCACTCACAAAACACGGGTGAGTCTGTCCTGGGTAAATGACAGGGTAGGAGGCCCCTGCCAGCCTGGAGCCTGGACCAGGGCTCGCTCTACCCTGCAATTTACCCCCTCTGGACAGGGTGGGGGTGGGGGGTTTGGGGGGGTTGGGGGCGGGAGGCGAAAAGATGAGGCAGATGACAGGAGAAATGAAGCTGTCAATCAAACGTCAGCTAAAACAAAAAAAGACAGGCAGGGAAACGCAGCTGGACAGACTTGACAACAGAGATGACGGCTTTATCAGTCACATGCATTCCCCCCCAGTCCAAGTCCCGTCTTCCTCTTGATTAAATTGATGTGTTGCAGAAATAAACGCTCGGATTTAACAATCCGCACGCTGATCCTTCCACCCTCTGGAAAACAGTGGGTCCCTAATCAGTGTGACCCCAAATCCTGCAGCACCGGCCCCGGACACTGAAAACAGAGAAGCTCCCTCTTTGTGCCGGCGGCCAAGAACGGAGATTAGCAGCGGTGCTAATTGTCCAAATCCTCAAAAGGTTGTCACCTGAGCGACAACGGCTCGTGGCTTTTTTGGCCGATCGAGGGCGGCGGAGGGCACGTAGGGACATTTCCACTGGCTCTATCAGATAAATAAGTTAAAACTGCCCTCCATCGCGACCTGGCTTAACTGCTCAGAAGAGAGTTTAGCCTAAGACAGAGGCCCCAAACAATGAAACACTAGATGGGTAAGCTCCAGCAGTGGCAGTTTGGTTAAGCTTAAAGAGGGAAAAAAAATCTCCCCCAGTGGGTTTTTTTTTCTTAAAGTTTTAATCTTTTTTCACTGCCACTGCAGCTATGCTGCTCGTGCTGCAGGCCTGAAGGGCTTCAGGTCAGGAGTGAATTCTTCCTGTGCTGATCCTCCTCTGACCCTCCAGCGTTGAACTTTATAAAACAGCATCGACAGCATCTTTTTTTTTCTTTTTTCAAACATCTCGGCACAAATGTTTCCCGAGCCGCCGCCGCCGCCGCTAAAACGCAGACTCTTGATGCCATTGTCGTGGAGTGTGACAGCGAGCGTCACAAGCGTGAAGCCATTTCCCGCCTATTTCGCTCCGCCCGCCGCTTTCGCAGGTCAGAGGCCTGACGGCGCCGTGACAGGTTGGGAAGCGGTTAGTCTGGGCCGCACACTCCGCTGGATGTTTTGTACCGCGGCGACAATATTCTTGACAAACCATCACAATCCGCCCTCCGCCTTCCTGACCCTGCGCAAACAAATATGACCCAACACAAATGGGTATGACACGTCCCCATTCAATGTCTGCCATCATCTTTCTTTTTTTCCCCCCCTCCCCTGTCCTCACGCTGACGCCATTCCAGGGAGTAGGGGAGTGTTCGGGTGGGGGGTGGGGGGGGGGGGGGGTGGGGGGTGCAGACACCTAACACACACTCCGCGCCAGTCATTCAGCCTCTCGGACGCCTGGTGCTCCACCTTTTGCTACTGCCTCGGCGGTGAAAGGAAGGTTTGATCTTTTGTTCAGCCGAGGGGAGAGAAAAGTGGGCTTCCCATTTTTCCATTTTCAACCTGCCAAGTTTCGCCGCGAAAAAAAAAAAAAAAAAGTGCAGAGCAGTGCGGCGGCCAGTCAATTTGCCAATCACAAGCCGCCGGGCCGCAGGAGAAAAGAGCGTGTGTGGGAGTGTGTGTGTGTGTGTGTGTGTGTGTGTGTGTGTGTGTGTGCTCAGCATACATTGCTGCCAAGACGGCTTGCATATCATCTGAAGCAACGCACGCAGAGCCCTGCGGAGGCAGCTTCCTGTTGACGCTGCGCCCTCACACGCGTGACCGTCTGCGTGTTTGTTTTGCGTGTGTTTGTTTGTACACGGCGAAAGCGTGCGCGGCTATCTCGCTCACAGTGTGCGTCTTTTCTCCGCGTGCGCGACCGCAAGCAACTCGCGGCTGTCAATAATTCCAGGTGAACCGCAGTAACACATTTCCTTCTAAAAAGGATTTTTTCCGTCGGCGCCACTTTGATGAGAAAGCGGAACGGTAAGTGTGACACTTAAGGCACTCTGGTAAAATAACCACAAATTGCACGCAGGAGCCAGCGGATACTGAAAGGAAGAGGCTTTGAATAGATGTTAAATTAAAGTACTGAGGTGTGTTTTCAAGGCGCAAACATGTCCCCCTGAAAGCATTTACGCTGTATATGACTCTTTGTGTGCGGCAGGACGCCTGTCAGGCTAATTTGTCGGTGGGAGAAAAAAACGTCAGGAGAAACGTCAAAAGCGTTGCAGACAGTGATGATGATAGCAAGTCTAATTTTTTTAATCCTCACCTCGGGACTTCATGCCGATAAAACGGTTCTCCACGATGTCAATTCGCCCCACGCCATGTTTTCCTCTGTAAGAAAGACACATTAATTCAGCCTTAATCGTGTTTTTTTTTAAACAATATTGAAAACAGAGAAATTGGAACATTTTCAATTTGCAAAAATAAACCCCCAGAAAACAAAAACAAATTTGAGGCTCAGTGTAAGTAGCTGTCAGGGATTAATTAGCATTATGAGTTTACTGTTTGATTGCATGACATTACGACCCATGGCCAAAAGGGTTTAGTTGACAAATGCAGATGTTCATTTTCCCACTACTAAAAACTCACACACTGGACTTATAAGAATTTTTAAAATAGTCATTTTTATATTTGAAAATAGGAAAATAAGTCAGACGTCGAAAGAAGAAACAAGTCGAATTGGACGCAAACTCAACATGGACAGTATTAAAAAAAAATACCCATCAGGTTTGATGTTCTACTCTAGATAACTCACATATATGTGAGGGTGATTAAAGTGCTTACCCAACATCATTGAGGTACAGGAAGATATCCAGAGCAGAGTCCTTGGTTATGCCCTCTTTCAAATTGGTGACTTTGACAGGGACTCCTACAGGGAAAAAAAATAAATAAATTCTTAGAGAACGTGAGATAAACTCCCTGTTCAAAAAGAAAATCTTCAACTCTGACTTTTGAGACATGAGACGCACTCGCAGCCACTTTAAAAAGAAGCACTATGGTGAAAAGTTTATTTAAGCATGACAAAGGATGGCGGTGAGATTTAGGGGAATTGTGCCCCAAACACGAGTCATTAAAACAGACCACGAGTGACTAAACTTGCGACGAGAGTTGATCAGAGCCGCTGACGAGCGCTCATTACCTCTGCCACTGCGATCAATAGCCATCAGCCAGCAGTGAAAGCGGCTACAAAAGGGAGGTGGTGAGAAGTGCTAATAAATTCAAAGGCCCTGCTCATTTGAAAGCTGTGAAATCGTGGGCAGGCCTTTACCTAATTCAATTACTCACGCGGCTTTGTTATTCATTTGCCTAGTTTTTTTTTCTTCTTTTTTTTTTGCTCGGCTGAGTGTTGGAGCAACCGGAGGACAAAACCACTTGCAGAATCATCAACCACTCTTTTTTTTCCCCAACCCTATGTCTCTAAAAAAAACCTAAAAACAGACACACAGACACACACACAAAAAAAGCGCCCACTTTTGCTTCACACACACTTCCTCTTCAAAGCCACTTAAACCAAGTGCACATCAATCACTGTCACGGAGCTGCTTATTCATGGCCTTCGCGAGACGCTCGGACCATAAAGGTGGAGGACACAGACGTGGCACGCTGGTGCGCTGCCCTTTCTCTCTCTCTCTCACTCGCTCTCTGTGCGTGCTGAAATGAATATTAAACCACTGTCTCCGGAGGGAAATGAGAGAAGGAAGACTCGGCCACCTGTTTACTCACCATCTTTATACATCGTTTTACATTCCCGGAGAAGCTGTCTGCCTGGTCGTCTGGCCGCCCTTCACCCAGCCTTTCCAAACCCCCCCCGCCCCCTTCCCCTCCGCCCCTCCGAACCCCCGCCACCCGACATGAATGACACGTGAAGGACTTGACAAATTTTTTTAGACAAGGGCTTTGTTGACGCTCCCATTCTCATATCGCGGGAATCACGGCGGCTCCCATGGAAGAAGGAGAAAAACAGCACCTCCGGGTGCAGGAGAGGGCAGCGCGCATTTAGCACAGCAGCAGCAACACACGCACGCACACACACTCTCCCCCGATACTTAATAATTAGATTAAAAGTTCAAATAAATTAAGTGTCCAAACGTGGGAGTATAGGGGTCCCTGCGCTCTCTCTCGCTCTCTCTCTCTTCCCCCTCAGTCGCTCCATCATGCCATTTATTTTTTTCATTCACCGAGGGGTCTTTTTTCCCCTCGTGATCCCTTTCTTCAGTTTTATTCGCAGCCTAACAGTGCAGACAATGGGAGTGCAGACACAGTTGTAGGAAAAATTACCGCTTTACATTTTTCCTCTCTGTCTCTTTTTCCTCTCCACTTTCTTTTGCATGAAAAGAGGGAGGGATGATTTTTTTTCTTCCCCCCCTTTAAAAAAAAGGGGTAAGAAAAATGGGAACGGGGCGTTTGACAGGGGAAAAGGTTCTTGTTGTTAAATATTCTTTTTTAATCAGTGAGAAAACTTTGGTGAGAAAAGCAGGGATGAAAAGGTGGGAGGGGGAATGAAACGAAACATTCTTGTGCTGATCTTGTGCTCAGAGGGAGGAGCAGCCTCGGCCCTTTGTGTGGACAACTAAAACAGCTTTTGTCGTAGGGCACTCAAATAAAGGCACGGGGGGAACATGTGTGAAAAACAGAGCGCCGGCCAGCAAAAGGGAAAACCTGCGAGGCCAGACTGGGCTTTTAACGCCGCGTCACAATTTAACAAAACCCTCTCTCATCTTCGGCCGGACTGACGGGCAACCTGCTTGTTTTTCCATGAGAACCTGGTATAATGTAGATGGTCGATGTGGCTTTGACCCAGGTAAAGGGCAAACTATGGCCCCAGGGGCCAAATGTGGACGGTTAAAATTCCTAATCCGGCCCTTCCAACAAGAAGAAATTATATTAATAGTCAGTCAGTCATAAAATTGCTGTTTTTCATCCATTTTTTCAGTGTTTTAAGAGTCATTGCAATAAAGAGCTAAATACTGTGATGCCTTCAAAGACACTGATTTTGTTGTAACTTTGCTTTGGTTCATTTCTTAATTGACATTAAATCACACATTTTCTACATATCCCATGATAGTTTTTTTTCTCCTATGAGGTGGCTCACCAAAACACTCCATCCATCTGCTGCTGCTCCTGCAAAGGTTTGCCCACCCCTGCCTTAAATCACTCTCAATGTAAAAAAAAATATTGAAAATTGCACTGCTCTCTGAACTTTTGAAGAGAAGAAAAACCAGTTCATGGCTTCCTGTTCATCAAAGTCTCGTCAGCTTCCCTCTGCCGCCATCAACTGGTGTCTGAGGACTCAGGGACATCTGGGCTGTTTGCCCCGAGGCCTGGATGTCACTTGTCTTTGCACAAACATGCGACACTTTCCACTAGTGGGTCCCGGCCCTCGTGGCCGTATATCTAATGAGTGTCTCTGCGGGGCCCCTCAGGGCCTTCTCTATTAGCTGGACTTAAAGCTTCCGGCCCGCTCGGGGCGCCCCGAGGCCAAATGTAGGCAGCTTTGGAAGGAGTGAGGGTGCGCGGGGCTGAGGATGAGTCTGGGTGGTCGGCCGTGATGATAAAGTGCAACCGGGTCAGAGTGAGCGCTGTAGCCCTGCGGCAAGGGGGGCGTCGTGGTGGGGTGACTTTAAGACACGAGGGATCGACACCAGCGAAACTGGCTCCGCGAAGATTTTCTATATTTAAAAAAACAGGAGGAGTGAAACATGTTTGAACTCTTAACTTCACATACTAAGTTCACATCAATAACTGCGTTTCCATTATAGTTTTTCGCAAAATAAAAGCGATATTTCTAAAATGTTGACAAAGTACAATTGCGATTTGCAGCTGTTTCCATTGAATAGTGTGAAGCGCATAAGTCGCAATTTTCGTAAAATCTGAATGGAGGATGGAGGTACAAAGATTCTTGTATAAATCTGCATTTTGATGTTGTTTGCTGTCAAGAATGGTTGTTATATTTTTCTCTTTGATTACTTGTAAAAAATATTCCGTCCCTTCCTCCGTCCAATTATAAGTTAACGCGGCATTTTCACTTGATGTGAACTGGTCACGTGACCCCGTATGTCGCGTCCGCTGACGCGTAAATGCGAAAAAAGTGTTTCCATGACACTTTTGCGATGTACCTCTATATGGACACGTCTGAAAAACCACCTCATGAAAGCGTCAAAACCTTTTAGCCATATCTGAGAGGTTTTTCAAAGTTAAGCTGTTTCCATTACCAGGTTTTTATTGCGATATTTAGGTTTTGCGCATGTTGACTTGTTGGAGTATAATTTTTTTTTTTGAGGAGGCACGATTAGAAAAACTGTATGAAAAAGCAAAAGAGTAACTTTAGAGAGAACGAAAGCCGGTGACAGTAAATGGCACTTGACGGTCAATGGAAAAGCAAAGTGCGTAAAATGAACCAACAGTAAAATCAATAAGTTCTGTGTTCTGTCATTTCTGGGTTGCATTCACGCACCGTTTTTGAACTCAATCTCCAAGACGTCGGGCGCATTGGGAGCATCTTTAGGGTTCTTGGTCATCAGGTACAGGTCAACCGGAGCGTGACTCTGGAGGGCGGGGGAAAAAAGACAGGGAAACATTCAAAGTCACTCTCTCCATTTTGCTCACTTTATTCTCGGTGATGAATAACCACGACCTTCCGAGACCTCATAAAAAAGGAAAAGCGCGGCAGACAGGGAGTGTATTGTGCCAGATGATGACAGACAACTTGAGACACGGTCGGCGAGTAGAAAGGAGAGGATGATGCGTGAAAAGAGGAGAGACCTGAAAAAGCCATCAGGAGTGATGGAGGGAAGACAAAAAAAAGGAGCAGCAAAAAAAAAAAAAAAAATCAATGTTCCATTTTTCTCCTCTGTTTGGTTTCATTTTCCCGGTGTGGCTCTTCACCGCAGGGGAGGGCGGGGGAAGCGGGGAGGGGAGCGGGAGAGGGCAAACAACAGGCAATGAGTCACATCCACGCGAGCCGCAAACACACGATGAGTCGGGACACACCTGGTATCATGGCAGAAGCTATTTGGACAAGAGGAATGGCCCGCAAAGGTGCCATTTCAAGATCTTTGTCTTTCACTCCAACAACAGTGGAGAAGCCTCACTCCAGTAATAATCCAGGAGATTTAATAGATAGAACTAGTGTATTTAGCCCTCTGTTTACAGCCTTCTGGAAAACCAGCTGTTTAATGGCCTCCTGCTGCTTTGTTGGGCCTTCCACATGTCTAAATAAAAAAAAGGTGGCGCCAGAGAGAAAAGACACTGCTACTTAAATTTTATAGAAGCCATCACTCTTAGACCGATTGAACAACTACATTTTTTTTACTTTACATCTTTATGTGTACAAGAATGTAGGTATTGTTATTAAGTGTGAATGTTTATGGACTGTCAGTTGGTTTTATGTCAATCGTTGCATTATACTGTTGTACTTTTTATGTCAATTGTTGTATTGTTTTTGGGGACTACAGATGAAATTTAGCAGCAGTGCTAAGTCCGGCGTGTTTGCAGTGAGTACTCATGCACTCAGTGTTTATTAATATGCGCTGTCCCGTCTAAACAAACTTACAACGCAGATCTGCAGAGTCTATTTACAGTTAAATTCAACTATTTGCATTTTCTCCATCTTTCTGAATGAACAACAGTTGTCCTTGGAGACTGAGATTTGTCAGCGAGCCCAGGCTGGAACCTGAATAAAACAAAAATAGCGGCGGCCTGATGTGACTTCCCTGGCGCTGCAGCCCTCCAACAATTACACAGCATTAGGACCAGGCGATGGCCAATGTCTCCTGAGCTGAGGCAAATTGCGAGGGGGCGATGCAAAAAAACTCAAAAAAATAACTACTGGGTGCATTTAAATGGAAAGCTTTACCAGACACCGAATCATCAAATAACTAATCGGCATCTGCGGGTCGCCTGTCAGCGAGGGAGGGCTGCGCAATCACTTTCCTTCCTTTTAACTAAACACCGAAATTGAGCGGGAAGACGGCCGTCTTTCCTTCCGTTTATTTTCTGCACCAGTGCCCTGAAAGATGCCAAATGAGAGCGAGCCGGAGAGGGGAGAGATGGCTACCCTAAAAAGCCTTTTGATGCCTTCTCTCTTTGAGGGGGGAAGAGGCCGACTGAATTTTAAATACGCGCGCGATGAGGAATTCTTCGGTTGCCGAGGTGTTATACTTCCTTTAGTGGTGCTTCCTTTTTTTTTTTAAGGCATGTGACACATTCAAGTCATCAACTCGTGTGCGCGAGTCACTGATTTATGACTTTTAATTACGCCTGATAATTATCTAATCCAGGTGCATTTAAAGCACACTTTAATTTGCCACTTTTCCCGCCTTCTCCCTGGCACCTCTAATGGGAACGCATTCATTCCACCGCCGAGGAACCGCCTGAAAACTCGTGCGCGCTGCCACAATGGAGGCAGGAACAAGGCGGAATAGGCTCATTTCCAGTGAGCCAGAGATCAATGCATTTCAATTCCAACCCCCCGCAGGTGGACTTGTCCTAAAGCCGTGGCCCTGAAAGAGAGGGAAAAGGTAAAGCCAGAGGCGACGGAGGAGAGGGAGGCCTGGAGGGGCGGGGGCGGGGGCAGCGGTGGGTATTGGTGAGAAATGGGGCATGAAGCGCGCCGTCTTGTCGAACAGAGCGGCTCCTTTGGCAGCCGTCGAACAGAGTGGCCATATTGTTGTGCTAAACGCGGCCCATACAGCCAGGCGGGAGGCTGACGCATGAACTTAAAGCAAGTAAATTTCTATCTTTCCACGCGTTAGTTGCCTCATTGGCTCTCAATCGAAAGGCGGCCGAGCCCAAAAGGAGCTAAGGTGGCCGGTGGGAGCGAGGGAGGGAGAGGGAGGAGGAGAGGGGGAGAGAGTTGGGAGGGAGGGAGGGAGGGAGGGATGGAGACGGATGGCAGAGAGCAGGATAGCACAAATGACTTTTTGGCGCAGTGGGTTGGAAGTGACGCCTAAATCACCACGTTTCAAGCCTGTCGCTCTCTTTAAAATGCAAACGTGGCAAATTTGGACAAAAAAAAATAAACTGAAAAAAATAAAAATATATATATTTTCCAACAACGTGCTGAAAGGACATTTATATCAACAGCGTAGGAGTAGGAGGAGGTGAACAACCACAGAGGTTGCGCTCGCTTAGCATCGCAGGTCAGACCAATCAGACCCGAGGGCGGCGCAGGCACATGGCACAGACTGACTGACCTCTCTGCTTCAAAGCACACACACACACACACACACACACACACACACACACACACACACACACACACACACACACACACACACACACACACACACACACACACACACACACACACACAAGCCTACGAGGCCACTTCCTCTCCCCACAGGCAGCCTCCTGTCCATCTCTCTGTCCGGCCGGCCAAGCGACCAGGACACAACAAGATTTCATTTCCTCTAAGGTGAGCAGAGGAGGGGTGAGGTCGGGGGGTATGTGTGTGTGTGTGTGTCGGGGGGGTGGGGGGGACTTTGGCGTTACGCTCCGTTATTCACGGTAAGCACCAGCGGCGGCTCATCAGCTCCCTGATCAAAGAGGCAACCAGGCGCAGGAAAGCTCGGCGGCGGAGGCTATAATTAAGACCGAGGTGATGTTTTAATGACGCGGGACAAGTGTCAGGCAGGCTGCCCCCGGGGCCCGGTCCAAAACCGCTCATGCATGGGGCAGCGGACACAAGCATTGGGGGGAGAGCAGGTGGAGTTTGTTCATTGCTAATCCAGAGCATTACATAGAAAAACAACAACATAAAGCTGCTGGTGTGATAAGTATCTGCTTAGAGAGTGTAGGTCAAAACACTTGAGCCAATATTTAAAGCTGCACATACTAGTGAATGTTGTCCCTGGTGGTCAAGATTTGGTCCGACTCCAGTAGTACCAGTACCAGTTCGTGCCATCCAACAGGAGATAGAGAGTAGCCAAAGCTGGGTTTAACAGACTGAGGAACTCTATTGTACCTCAGTCTATTGAAATGGTAAATAAGTGTTAGTATTGCGACTTAGAGGAAACGTAGCCACTTTGATGTTTTGCTTTGTATGATGAGTCATGGTTTTGTTTTATATGTTGTAATTCTGTGATGATTTGCTTTGTGGGGGGATTTCAAGTTAAGAAATGGGTGTCTTGGATACGAGACAAAAGTAATCAATCAATCAATCAAAAGAAGAAAAAACGATCCTGAAATTGACGTTCAATAGACGATGGGAGCCTGTCCTACATGAACTTTACCCCTTCAAAAAATCAACGAGAAAATCAAAGTCCCATGTGGAATTGTGATCAAATCTCAACCACAATCCACCCAGCAGGACGTTGTGGTAGAACCCTCATCATCGCTTCAGCAGAGCGCTGGAGTTGCCTCCAGCAGACGCCGTCACGCAGGTTAACTTAGATTTGCGTTAAGTAAAACAGAAAGGAAAAAAAAGTCATTGTGCGACAGGCGGGATGGTTTGGGGTTATCAGGAAGGATGCGATGTTAATCATAGAGTAACCTGAACTCTTCTGACTCTTCTTATCTGGAGGAGAACATATGAGCGACCACTCGGACATTTCCTAATGTGACTGTGTCGAGCAGAGAGGGGCCTTTGTGCCAGCGGTGGGGAGGGTTGAAGGCTAGTTGAATAGTTGAGGTCTACCCCCTCACTCCCCCATCCCTCCGAGCCTTAAGGGCTTGTAACTGGAGGAGAGATCCAGGCTGACTGAGGAGATCCTTAGGACAAGGTTGAGCTCTTTCAGCCGACCCGTTGGGTCACTCGAAATCTGTCGGCTCTGCTTTGGCGAGGGCACGCTGCCGGACACCATCAGGTGAAATCAGTCCAGGGCAGTGTTTCTCAAACACTGGGGGGCGCTGTGGGGCACAGAGTCACGTCTGGGGGGGGGGCGCGAAACACCGGGTGGGAGGGAGACGGGGCGCCCGGGGGAACTAATGTTTTCACGCCGGAACTTTTTCCACGGCGGAACAATTAACAAAAAGTGTTCAGTAGGTTGTAGCTAAGAAAAACGCTGCTCAGGTACACAGGATGGACAAATATTTGACAGGGACGAAAAGAAGAATTCAGGAGTCCGGCGGTGGCCAGTGTTCTTTGTTGTTGGGCACTTTTGGCTGTAGAATCGTTCCGCGAGTAGCTGCGGAATGATGGTGTCGTTCACGCCAGACTCGAAGCGGGGTTCACCTCCGAGGCCGGCTCACGCCGCGCAGCGATCGTTTCTATTCTCTGCACTTTGTGAGGAGATGGGAGCACAAGATAAAGCTGTGTTGTTTCACAGGGAAGCCAGGATGGTGGATGTTACAAAAGTGGTTTGCCAAAAAAGTGATTTGCACAGCAGAAAAGTGAAAGGAGTATTCTTGTTTAAAAACTAACGTTGAAGATTTGATGTCACAAAGAGTGATTTGCTTAAGTAGTTTATTTGTACAAAATAAATGATTTCATAAATGAAGAGAAAAGTGAAATTAATGTGAAATGAATGTTCATGATGAAGAAAAAGAATGTTGGTTTTGATATCACAAAAAGTGGTGTGCCAAAGGTAAAACATTATTTGCACATTTATGTTGTTTCATGAAATGTTGGGCATGAAAAATTTTCTTTCTCCAAGGTGGGGCGTGACAAAGAAAGTTTGAGAACCACTGCCCTAATGCCATGCAAGTCTATGGGGTCAAAAGTCAACTTTGTCCTAGAGACATGGGGCCACTTGCAGGTTCATCGGGATCCCTCAAGACACAGCCACGTCCAATTTGAGGCTTCACGCCCCAGATTTGAAGGGTTTGGGGGGGCATGAAACATTTTCTTCCTCCAAGGTGGGGCGTGACAGAGAAAGTTTGAGAACCACTGGTCCAGGGTAACGTCTGATGTCGCTCACAGATCATAACACCGTCGACACGACGTGTTCACACCCGGTGACGGTCGAGGTGGAGGAGAGGTCACGTATCCACCATTTTTAACATTTTAGAGCAGAAAATGAATGATCAATGATCATCTGTTTACATCCCCAACATTTTTAATATTGTGTCACTAAAGAAAATGATTAAGTTAATTCAAATACAGCGTTTATTGAACGTAATCGATGGCGCAGTTAAATCCCTGGGAATCTTCTGTGTGCCAGAGATAAAAAGTTTATTACCGCAGTATAACTTTTCTTAAAAAAAAAAAATACACATATATAATTTTATACGAAAAGTGGACATTTCTGTTAGACTAAATTGTGTTGTTAGAAAAAACACCACATCTATTTTTTTCAATCTATTTCCGCACATTTCACCATCAATTTCTGATGTGTGCAACAGTGCATGAATGAGCTGTATAGATAGATGCACAAAATACGGCGCAGGAAAGGAGTGTGATGATGTGCAGAGCAGTAAAATATTCCCGTTTTAATTTCAGTTCCAGTTGTTTTTTCCTTGCGTGTTTGTGTCAGAGCTGAAGAAAATATTATTCAATGAGGGAAGACGGGAAATGTTTGCCCTCAGACAACAATTCCCTCTAGTTAAATTCTCGATATCAGTACATATATAAAATGGGCTGACGCACGTATGTACGGTCATTGTATTATTCATTGTACAGGGTGCCCCAAAAATGTGGTCATTTTGCAGACCAATAATTTTGTCAATTCTTGTTGAAATAACCTCAAATGTTCACAGAATGTATAGAAACAAGATTTTATATTTAATGTTTTATTTTTGTTCTGTTTTCAGGTTGAGCCAAGGCGTGCACTCCCAAAGAGAAGTCATTTGGCGTCTTGTAATATGCTCGCACACAGTCACCAAGTTGCCGTGTCACAGCCGGTGCACACGTTGAACACTTATGAAATCGGTGCCATAATAAACTTATGATGTTCAACACCTAAACTGTTTAATTTTTTGGAGCTAGACTTAAAGGATAATTGCTTTTAAAGCGATGTAAAAAAAATTTGGACACTGTATAATCGGTGAGTGTTTAACCTCAAACCTGTATTATCGCAACGTTGCCCTAAACCTCATCAAACACACCTGCAAAAAGTCAAACCGCCGGAGGAGCCAATGAGCCGTCGCTACTGAGAAGCACTAAATTATTACGGCTCATTCAAGGTTCAAATTATCCCTTTTGTGTTGGCGGATAATGTATTCAAATCCTTTTACCACTGCGGGCCCAGGCACCATAAATATTTCATTGTATTTAATGCCATTAATCGATTCAATATTGGGGAAAATGGACAGAAAACGCCCCTGAATGAAATCAGTCACACAATACTGTCATCGTGCATCGCTATGCTATTGAGCCCCGGCTCGTCTCCCTCTTTTCAAAAACATTTCTCAACAGGCCGATGACTAAAGCGGCAGCGGAGGGGTGGGAAAAGGGCCAGAGGAGAAGTGAGAGGGAGAGCGGTCTGAGAGTTACAGTGGCCCTGCCCCTGCATCTCCGCTCCATTGGGGACTCATCCGTCTGGCGCGCTGTCTTTGTACTTTACTGTTACTGGTGACATTTTGGTGTCACGGTGTCACGGTGAAATGGCTCCCCTCCCACGTCGCAGCCCGCGGCGGCGCAACCAGTGGAACAATGAGGTCCCGATGAGTCGGGGCTGGAACTCAGGAGGCCCCAGCTGGGCGCAACGCCCTAACCCTTCCCCCCTCCCTGGCTCCCATGAAATCGGGAATTAGCCGAAGCGTTGCTGACGACAAGTCAGTGTCTGTGTGTCCCGGGCTCTTCCCAGGGCCCGGCGAGGACCCCGGGTTGCGGAGAGACACAGACACAGGCGGCCAGGGGGACGTGAGATTGCAGGGGTCGCTGGGGGCAACCTGTATGTACAGATCTGACCTCTGACCCCATGCAGAGATCAAACTCTGCCTCGGCCGTGGCACTGTGGGAGAGTGGGTGGTGTTTGTGTCTCCTGTTTGGGGGGCGGGGGGGCTCGCTGCCATCTCAAAGTTTACGCACTCACGAGTTGATGATGGATTTGAGCGGTGGACAAGTTGGCACGCGGGGCGAGTTTGGGGAGAACGACAAGGGGATTTTCTAACATAGAATATTTCAGGGTTGAGAAGATGGTTATCGGTCAGTTTTCTTTTTAAAAAAATTTAACATTCTCGCCGAAAAGGAGTTGTGGAAAACTTCTAATGCAGTTGTCTGAGTTTTCTACTGTAGGAACACTTCACTATTTTTAAAGTGCTGCAAAGTTTGATTTACCTTTGGGTTCTCCAGGATTCCAGACTCGTAGCTGTAAAACACAAATTAATAAATGACAATCGTGACATATTATATAGATGCTGCCGCAGGAAGTAAAGAGGAAACAATGCCCACCTGATGTGCATGAGGTTGGCATCCATGCTCCAGGGGGCCTTGGGAGTGACAGGCACAGGGATCCCGTGTTTCTACGGTAGCACATAGGAAAGCTGTTATTTGATGTTATATATGGCCGTAAGCTACCATCACCTGAAAGTTGAAAAACTTTAAGTCAGAACGGTGGTCAGGAAAGTTCTGAATGCAAAGAACCAAGCAGATCGTTTCCAGTGACTGGTTTTGGGGCATGCTGTGTAAGAGAAATACCATCTGTTTCCCCACACAGCAATTGTCCCTAAGAGTTTGCAGTGATGGGAACACAAACAATCAACAGGGATATTTTCAGTGTGTTCCAGAAAAAAAAAAGAAAAAAAAAGAAAGTCAAACCGTCAAGTGTGAGTGATTTCAGAAACAACACACAAGCCAACGTCGACATACGCATCATGACCACCCTCTAGTGGCCATCACCGGTAAATACTAGGACTCTACACAGGCGATGTCAAACTGTGAGACTGTGACGTCAAAAAGTAAGTCATTAGAAATTTTAATATCAATGGGTGAAGACACATTAACATTTTTTGTTAATTGTTCTAATTATGACAACTTGACGGGTTGAAGTAAATGCTTCAAATTGCTGCTCCTTGTCAAAGAAATGCTTTTGAAATTGCTTAAAAAAATTAAAGTAGGTTTTTAAAATAGTCATCAGAGTAACTTTGGTGGGTGGAGTTACCTGCGCGTACTCCATCAGGTCTTTTCTCCCCCGGAAACGATTGTAGAACTCGGGGATTCTCCACGGCGCGATGACCTGAACGAAACAGAGAGGTTGACATGCTGCTGCTGACCTGTTTGCTGCTGCTGTAATGTCTTTATAAATGAGCCCCAGATGACGAAGAGTACAGGGCACAGTTGCCATACAGCAAACTTACCTTCACCTCAGGGTAGAGGGCGTAGCTCGAGAGCTCAAAACGGATTTGATCATTGCCCTGAAAAACACCAACAACACCGTTGAGCTACACACATCTACTGCAACTATCTGAATATACTGCACGTTAAAAGTTTTGATTTGAAGCTCATTTAAAAAATGTTTCTCAAGCATCTCAAGCTGACATTTAAAAAAAAATGTGAATGATTAGAACCAATCTATTCTTATTTTTAAATACTTTAAAAATACAATAAGATTACGTATTTACACCAACACAGTTAAAAAGCATTCATTTTGCTTTTAATTTAAGAAAGTGTTCGATTTTTACGAATAAAAAGCACGCATCAACGTGGAAAACTATGAAGTGGTGTTTGTCTCCACCTAGAGGCTAAATGTTGGAACTGCATGCACCTTATTTTCTCATACTACAAAATAATAATAAATACGAAAAAAATACGTTAAAAAGATACAAAACATCAAGCAACAAGCATACTCAGTATTCTGTCTTGCCTAATCACCAGTACCGCTGTCAGAAGGAAACTGAAAGGTTTGCAACTGTTTTAGAAATGACGAAAAACAGGAAGGAAAAGCTTGGCAAAGCTATGGTCAAGACTCATTGCATTTTTTTTGAAATGGTCGTCTCATTCTCTTATGATTTTAGTTACAAAAACCTTAAATCTGAAACCGTCCCTAGAAAATGTTGACCTTGGAAATTTTCCATTGTTTGGGAGTATTGTGGTTTTACGCCGCTAACGCAAACCCAATTGAAAAAACGAAAAGACTCTTCTTACACAGGGGAAGTATTGTCCAAAGAACAGATGACTTGCGGGAAACAAAGGAAAATAAGATTTGGCGCACGGGTGCAGCGGCTCTCCAGTTTAAATACACTCAGGAATAGCTTCTTCCCAAGATGCTATCACTGTAGTCATCAATCACAGTGCCAGTTGAACCTGTCCACTCCCTCTATCCACACAAATACTGATCATCACATTGATCATCGTGCAATAAATGGTACTTTTGTGTCAATAACTAATACACTCACTGTGCAATAACCATTCTCTTATCTCCCTACACATATCACTGTGACACCTGTACAGACTCATGCTGCTATTGTGTTTTAGATGTACATTGTATTGTGTTTTTCTTAATGCTCTTGCTATTGCTTTGCTGTTGTTTTTTCTTTTTGGCACCAAAGGGAGTTGCAATTCTAATCTCGTTGTACCCTGTACCCTTTACAAGGACAACAAAGACTATTCTATTCTATTCTAATAGAAGCTTCAAAGAGAAACGCTTTGAGCCTTGTCAGGCTGTCATGTGCGCTGTTTAAGTGTGATTAATCTAGTTAATCTTCAACTCTGTGATGAAACACCTACCGTTACTGTGTGGTACATAACTCGTGGTGTAAAAATTAACAACTATTTTGTTGCATATTACTGCAGAGCAGTTGGAACACTCCAACGGCAACACAAAATGTAGAAACCGAAAATCCAAGAAGGTTTCTACACAACAGAGGAGTAGCAGTACTTTCTGACCTCAAGCGAAAGACTGTGAGCTCTGGTAAATATAACGCTCCAAGATGTGACACTAAACAAAACTAACTGCAAAGTAGCCATGCCAACTAGCTACAAATAATTGCAACACAAATATGGCCAGTGAAATTAGGGCATTAGGTTGAGAGCCACCCTGATGTGCTTATTTTATTATTTCAATGGCCTCACTTCTCTTTGGCAATATCAACTATCAGTAATCATCATTCATTTAGTGAACAAACAAGGATTTGAATTCATTCCAGATTATTTTTTACACGAATGTCCTCACTTAATTTGTTGATTTGCTGCTGTAAATCTAAAGCAGACACGAGGAAGTAATCATGAGTGGATTCAGACAAGAGTCTATCCTCTTGTACTGTTTGTCGTTTACCTTTCCCGTAGCTCCGTGGGAAATAAAATTTGCCCCCTCTGCCTGTGCGATCTTGGTGAGCTGGCGGCTGATGCAGGGCCGTGCCAGCGACGTTCCCAGCAGGTACCGGTCCTCATAGACGCCATTGGCCTGGACTGCAGGCCAGATGAAGTCCTCCACAAACTCCTGACGCAGGTCCTCAATGAAAACCTGCTCAGGAACAAAACAAACATAAAAAAAATATCAGGAAAGATGTGATTAGTTATGTTGACGTTTTCTTCTTTCCCTTGCTGGAAGCGCGAACAACTGGTGACAGAGGGATCGGAGCAGTTTTGATTATGTAATTTACTTATTTACTTAAGGATAAAACATTTAGATTTTCTGAAAGACTCGTTTCACCACTTGCCTTCTTTGCGCCGAGCATTTCTGCCTTTTCTCTGGCAGCTTTAAAATCTTCATCTTGTCCAATGTTGGCCTTTAAATAGAAAGATACAATTTACATCGACACAGTGTTAAAAGCATACACACACTTAACGGAAAAATGTTGATAACGACACATTGTATACGATGTTATAGCTCCTTTACAGGCGATCCAAACAGAGCAATCTGATTTAATTAACAACGGGACAGCACTCACAATTCCTTTTCATCCCCCCCGGCCCCCCCTGTTTGAACTGAAGGTTATCAGATGGACAACTGACCAACTCACGGCCCATCCCCCCTCATTCCCATGCCAACAAATGGCAGGGCCACCCAACGAAATACTGGACAAGAGAAAAAAATCTGCTTGCTGTGCAGTTCCAAGGAGCAACAAAGCAAGAAGCAAATCCAGCCACTGTGCACTCCTATTATGAAGGTAAATCCAGTGGGATGGAGAACCAAGAGTGGTACAGTAGCTCAGGGGTCCCTTTTTGTGTTACAGTTGGAGGGCATGATGTGCATGCGTCTGGAGAGATGTGTGTGTGTGTCAGCTGTGTGACAAAAAATGCATCCAAACGACAGCGGCTGGAGGAGAAGACAACTGTTGCTGTTCTCTTACTAGGAATGCAATGACATCGTAGCCCTCCTCCTTCAGCCAGACCAGAATACAGGAAGTGTCCAGTCCGCCGCTGTAGGCCAGAACCACGGTACCTTTAGACATGATGACACTGTGCGGTACAACAGGGAGAAACCATCAGGAAGTTTAAAGCATTGCAGTGAAACACAGTTTCAGAAAACACAGTGGTTGCTTACAGTGTGTTGCAAGGCTGGAAATACCAGCACGCGGAAACTGACATGACCTTAGAGTTAACGCAACACTCAGAAAACATTTCTTTTTATATCACATGTGGCATAAATGTCTGCATGTTTATTGAACATCGAGGTGTTTCGTGGCTAAAAGATGCAGTTAAGGGGGCAACATGGGCTATCCTTTGGGCCCAGTAGTCATGGAGGCACCCAGAAGATATACCACAATATTAATATGCTATGTGCGGGAGGGGACACAAACTGATTTTTAGTCATATTGCCCAAATTTTTTCATGATTGTAAAAAAAAAAAAAAAAAGTGAATCTAACATTTCGTACACAGGTGTGGGCAAAAACAGATTATGACAGCATAGTTTAGATTATAGACAAAAAAATACCAAAAACCGCACACTATACGGTCTAAAAGATTCCCTTATTGCATCATCCACTTACATCATACACGTCATACACTGCTTTGGTACGGAAGCTTTGTTAATTTGCTTGACGGGACTTGTTGCTAAGGCACTTTTAATTTGAAACTCGCACGGGGATTTGGCCCACTTTTTCCTTGTGGGAAAATTCAAATGTGTTTGTTTTCACATTCTCGTGTCCGCAAGAATCTCAGAGTTTTACTAAAATGGAAACATTTAGCCGACATTGCGCTATAAGCTCAATATTATCGCCAAAGTTTCGATACAGTAGTAACGGGGGTTCGTTTCGGGTCAACCGAAACGAACCCCCGTCGAGTCATGAGATTCCTCCTCTTGAAAGCGGCGCGAGGATTCTTTCACTACAGGCGAGGGGGGACTGAAAATAACATCCATGTGGGTTGTTTTACACGACCGCATCGATGAAGAAAAATCCAAATCAAAACTGCGCCGCAGGACGACGTGTGCAACAGGTAACACGCGCGGTGTCCATTGCATGAGCGCCCATGTGAAAACAGTTTACTCACGGGGAAGATGTCGGACGTTACCCAGGAGACGGCGCTAGTGAAGCCTCACTGGCTGTAGCTCAAGTACTTACTGCGGCGGCAGCTCGGTGTGAGATGACTGCCAGGGGGGTTGACCGTTGCTGCGGAAGCCGGTTGGTTGGTTGGCTGGCTGAATGGCAGCTGCCCGGAATCCAGGAGGATTGCGTCACTCTCTCTCACGTGCGCACGCGAGCGCCCCCCAACAATGAAAGAAATGGGGTCGGGGAGGGGGTCGAATTTGCTGTTGGACTGCATTCACTTTTAAATGGAACCTACAGTGTATATAGGGCGCGACTCATTTACACTGCGCATTGTGTGTGTCCTTAGTCAACATTGTGTGGCACATCAGGCTATCAACCGCCACTTGAGGAGTATTTCATATTGATTGACATTTCCCTTTCTTTGGCGAGGTACACCAAAGATTTCCCCATCCTGGTTTCAATAAAAAAAAAAAATTAAAAAAAACTACCTAACTTAAAAATACAGTCAAGGGGAGGTTACATGCAAAAAAAATGTTCATAGCCCCATACGTCTGTGCTGTGCAGGTTATGTGAAGTTGACCGTTTCCTTGTAAACAGCTGTGTGTCTTCTAATACGGGAAATAAACATGTGTCGATGTTGATTTTGTTTTTATTTTAAAAGTTATATGACATGTTTGTATAGGGAAAGCGTCAATGGCTCCCTGAAATATATTTTCTAAAGAAGCATCGTGAAATGCTTTAAAACATTTTAATGAGTCATTTTTGAACGAACAGTTTAAGGACCATTTTTTTTTTCCACAACCAAAATGATCAACTGTTTTTTTTTTAATTACATACTATAAACTCTACACTCCAAGTTGGAACATAATGTTCTATTGACAAAAAAGTCTTGTACCCGATTATTCCACCAGAGGGCAGTATTCAATCACGGCCTCAACATTGACACAAACGCGTCATAAATAGCTACACATTAATACCGTAATCAGTAACGTATCATAATCCTCATGCGTGCCAATTTTTTTTTTTATCCATCTTGTCTGCTGACCTCCTCGATTAATTGGACAATGTCATTGAATGACACAAGAGAAACAACACAGGCCTGAGACGGTGACATTTTTCAATTTTATTTTTTGCCTGAACTTGAACATGAACTTCAAAAATCAAAAACAAACAAAAATCAAAAAATACATATAAACTTCTGAAAATCAATACACTGAATATCTTTTCTTTTAGTTTATTACACGTGGCAAAGAACACTGAGCAAAGACAAAGTCCAGGCAGCTGGTGGCTCTGCTTAGTCTTCTTTGCTCCTCTAGACCTGCAGTTTAATACGCAGTTTCACAAAATGCTGGACCCCCTTCCAGGCCACTCCCTCCCCATCATATACAGTTCACTATTTAGGCGCATTTGCCAAAGACGTACAGTACAAAGTGCCCGAAAACACACCTGGAGCTAACAACTGTGTCGAACCTTTCAAATCGAGCGTCACTGCTATCCACCCATTTGTATATGATGTACACAGCAGCCCTCCTCCCCAACCACAGGTCAGTCGGCAGAGATCGAAGAAGTGGAGAAAAAAAAAGAAAAAAAATACACACAAAAAAAAGTGTAAAGTCAAGATGAGTCGCTATGGTGTTCCATGGTCGCAAAGAAAAACATCCGTGAGAAGAGTATGTTCAACATTCGCGTGGAAGAAATCAAACTGTAGCACGTGCTCCAGTTTGCCAGACATTTTCAGAAAAAAATGAGTGCTAATCTTTGACTGTCTATGATTTACGGCCCAATGGCAATAAAATACAATAAATTATGTACCCTTACAAAAACATTTTCTCAATTTATTTTTCTATTTCTTTCACCACATTTTGAAAATACAGATTTTTTTTTGTAATTCCTGCTGACATGGAAAAAGAGGTACAGGAAAACAAACCGGTCAGTACAGCGGCAGAAAAACAAAACAAACAAAAATGTTTGATGGAGTAAAAAAAACAAAAGACTCCACTGGCGGCGGGTCAGACGCTATCTGTGTGGATTTTGAGCCCAGGGAGGGGGGGCTGGATGACTGGGGAGGGTCCTAGTGTCCCGGTCTTGTGGGGAAACTGGTGCTGTGTAATCCTCTAATCGCAATCTCAATTTTGCCTACCACTCCTTCTTCTTCTCATCCATGGACACGCCTCCGGGTCCGAGCGCCACCACCAGCAACAAGCCGCCGATGACCGAGGTGGTCTGGAAAAAGTCGTACTTTAGGAAGTCGTGCATGGGCTTGTAGGCGGGGACGGTCCAGAAGGCGTTGAAGTAGACGTTGATGACCAGCAGCCACAGGACGAGGGTCAACGCCGCCAGTTTGGTTTTGAAACCGATGGCTACCAGGATGATGAGGACGGTCCCGACCATGTTCTGCAGGATCTGCGACATAATAAAAGTTGGGGTGAGGCAAGGGCTGGGAGTGGAGTTTGATCAAGTTTACATGCTCTCCACCGAGACGTATTAAAAGCCAGGGATGTTTGAGGGCTCTGAGGGTAAAAGGGATCCTGGTGGAGTGAACAGAGAATCGATCATTTTATCTGGTTCCATGAGTCCCAATATTGACACAACGATCGGCTGTTTTTTTTAGCGTCTGTTCATCTAAATCTTACCTAAAGGGGGTCATTGGTCCGCTTTAGAGACAAATAAAGGATGTGATTGAAAATACTTTTGTAATGTTATGGTTTTTTTTGGCCAAAAGATATAAATATAAAACTATGTGCAACAGCTGGTTGGCTTTGCCAGCACAAACCAACCGGCTATGCTCAATTTGGAAGTAACAAGTATCGGTTTTCCGACACCTCTGAGACTGCGAGCAGTTCACTAGCTGAGCTGCATGTTCGCTTAATATCAGGACAATTTATTAAAGCACCGGGTGTTTCAGTGGTTTAAAAGGCACCGCATTGCTACGCAACATTTGTCTCCCTGTTCATCAGCCATAAATGGAGTCGGTACTCACGGAGAAGAAATTGGTGTCGAAGTGCAGCAGGGTCATGAACATGAGCACCAGCAGCACTCGGCCACCCAGCTGCATGTACTGCTTGGGCGAACTCTCTCCCATGGAGGGGACTCCGGCGAACATGCTCTTTCCTTCCGAACGAGACTCGGCCAGCAGCAGGAGCAGGCCGCCGCCGAGGGCGAGGTTTCTGGTGCACAGGGAGAAGGAGGTCACTTCAGGATGCGGTTGGTCAGACCTGACATTGCTTATGCAGGATGATTTCTGATGAACGTAATGCAATAATATGAAATAATTGTTTGGACCGCAAACTGAGACAAAGGTTTAATCATGGTGATTGAAATAGTTAATGAAAGGGTTTTTTCCTTCATTTGCACTGCAGCGAGTTTATGTTGCATGCGTAAACACATTTCGCCCTGGCCAATTTCACAGGCCTCGCTATAACTGATGACCCGTGCACTTCCTCGCACATGAAATTACAGGATTACAGGTGTTATTCACGGCAATCACAGTGACTGTCTGTGTTTGATTTATAACAGAGATGCAGACTTGCCAACCATCAGTTCATGCTGGTTCTCATTACAATTTAAACAATTTGATGTCAAGTAAGTAGTCAGAAAAAAAAAAAATAAATAAAAAATTCTGCTTTCTTTCTTTTAAGTGCCGCACATGGAATTGCTGAGATTTGTATACTGGTCAGATTGCAAAGTGAATTACATTTTGATACAGAAAACCTGGGGAGCTTGTCAACTCGACATTCTTATACTTACCTCATCAAAAATTTAAGGTCCCATAAAATGCTGTAAGCAACAGTCTGGAGGGAGAAAGAGAAATTTGAAATTAACATCAGACATGAACATATCTATCTTGATATTTATAAGAAGGTATATTGAGAGTGTTCTGACCTGTAGTGCTATAATGCCAAATAGACCAAAGCAAGCATACTGTACAAAATTTCTACTGAGGATGAGGACACAGCCACCTGCAAGAACAACACCAAACAGGGGAAATATGAAAATCCAGTGGTGGAGCCACTACCTCTTGTCCCTAGAAACTTTTTATGTGGCACTCGCATTAGTGTACATCATCGACGGCTTTAGTTGCTAAGTTTATTTCACAATTCAGTGTACATAGAGACATACGACTGTATTAAAACAGTCATCAGAGTAATTTAAAAACCCTCTATTTGCCCCTGCAAGATGATTTACAACCCGGCAGCAAACCCGGCTGTGTTTGTACTTATTGCACAACTTGTACAAAGTAAAGATGCAACAAGGTTAAAATGCAACGACAGTCCAGTGTTGCAAGAACTAAAAAGGTAATTCCTTTATTTTGTAACACATCACTACCATGGATTAAATAGACGGTGTGTGTTTCCATTAAACAGAGACATGTGAACATACCGACGGCATCCCAAACACTCACCCAGCTGTCCTATGAGGTTGAGCAGCACAAAAGACATTGCCAGGAAGTACCCGCAGTTCCAGGTGGCGTCAATGTAGTCTCTCTGCTCGTTCCACTGGAACCACATGCGGATGCCATCCTCCAGAAAGGTGCTGATGAGACACAACCGTGCCAAGTGGGGCAGGTACTGTTTTGTTACCCTTAGGAACTGAGGCAACAAAGGGAGAGAGAAAAACAGGAAGGAAGCAAGGGTCACTAATGAGAAATATGTATCCTCAAAGAACTTGGTGCTCGAAAAGACGCCGAGTTGGCCTTCATCAGCAAAGGTGAGAAAACAAAACAAGTGGGTCATCAAGCTTTACATTCTCCTATTAATTTGAAGAGCATGTTGAGAGGATAAAAAAAACATGAGAACAGACAGATGATTTGTTCAACTGCTCATTAAGATAATAGTAACATGATTGAGTACAGGTGAGCTTAAAACTGCAGTCACTCACAACACACTGGCTTGCTTTGCAAGGATCTTATCTAAATCACGTAAAGAAAAAAAAAAATCTATATTCAAATCATACGCATTTTCCTTCACATTTGTGTTTTCCTCCCTTCCAGAAAATAAACAACAAGACAAATGGCTGAGAAAGTTATGTAAATGGAAAGACTGAATACAAATATGCACACAGCGAAATTGCAGGCATGCTTCCAATTCTACATCTCAAACTCTGTTCAACTCTGGGGAATTAAGCCGCCTTATTTTTGCCCCGGCTCGAACTACAAATGTGTGACAGACAGTCGTGGGGCTGTGCACGGCCCTCGTCCACGCCTACTCGGCAGTCCACATCAGCACTGTCAGACAAGAGGCAGCCTATCGCGCTGCTCCAACTCCCACTACGAGCACTATGCGAGGTATGAATGGATGGTCTTGGAGCCAATGGGGGCATCACCGACTTTGCAGCAACCGCCTAGAAATAGACCTTTTGGTGGAGTAACATGCAGCCAAGTAACATGCTTGCACTGCAGAGGAACCTGCAGATAGGAATGTGATTTTTAAATTTAGTAGTTTTTGAATTAAAAAAAAAAAGAAAAAAAAAAGGCCAGGTCATCTCCTCAACTTCTGTTCAACCCTCACAAGCAAAACATGCAGATATTGTTATTAGGGTGTATAAATCATTGAGCTGTAATGTGATGTAGGAAGTGCTGTGGCTTTACACGAGTTGGGGCTAAGTTCAGTCAACACAAAAGCCATAAACGTATAAAACACTTGCTCCACAACTTTCTTTTCTCACGCAGAATGCAAATAGCTACTTTAACGCAGCATAAAAACATACCCCCCTCAGGGCTTCCATGCTGTCGCAACACCTAACCTATAACTCTAGACCTTGAGCCGAACGAAAATCCAATTCACCTCCTCAAATCGACAGACTGTAGACAGGCTCACTTGCACAGCAAAAAAACAAACAAACAAACAAACAAAAAAACATTGAATAACAGAATTAAAGTAAGAGTTCACATGACGTTGATGACGAAGCTATGTGTTGGAACAACCGTATCAAGGCCATAGGCATATAATATGGAAAAACAACAACAAAACGTTGATTTTTAATAGAATGGTGTCAGAGACTGTCAGCATAATCCCCAAGTATGCCAAGCAATTAGATTGTGAAACATACTGTTGTTAATAAAGCTTACTCCAGAGCACGCGCAGCTATTTCACAATGCTGACTGCCTGGCTTGGTTCACTCGTATACAATGTTCACAGTAACTCTGTTTTCAAAGACCAAACATATCTAATAACTACATCTAATGAGGAACATAAAGGTGTCAATCTCTGGCTTTTGCTGGCTACAGAAACAGAAACAGATGTCAGTGCTAGCTAATGACAGGACCCCAAACCTCACATTTTAGCAAGCAAATAAACACTCGGCTAATTAGCCACCGACTGAAACAAAGTTAAGGCAGTATACCTAAGTGGCTTCTTGGCTCGTAGAGGAAGCAAACAGAGAGCCGTCACAATGCTGAAGTGAAAAACTCAACAGCTTTCCGTTAGTTCATTCTCGGCGGAAACTAGTTAGCTGCTAACATGCTAATAGCGGCTAACGTGAACAACTGCCGTGCTAAAAATCGAACTTACCCGGTCTGCCACGTCTTCCGCGGTGTTCATAAGGTCCTCCTGCCCCATGTCTGTGCGGTATAACTGGGTTTTTAATGGTTAAGGCTGAGCACAACACCGTTCCGAACGTGTTGGGTTCCTTATGTCTAATGTGCTCGCAGGCTGCGCTCGCTGCAGATCCTCCCCCGTTAACGTTATTTACTTGAAGATTTCCCCTGTCGCCTGGACGCTGGGAAAGGCCGCCTTCCGTCCCACAATGCTCCGCGATTTGACGAGACGAGGCGAAGCCCCCCTACATGGTACTGCAACCACTGTATGCCACGTATACTGATCCGAGTGTAGCTTTCACGCAAGCTTTGTTCACGCAATGTTTACGGGTTTTAGGCACGCAAAACAAGCCCGAAATGTCACACCTTACAAAAAAGGAGAGCCACACCCATTGGCTTCCTTTAGTTTGTAGACCGAACCTCTGGTCACGATGAAACAGCTGTTTCATTATTTCTTTCTTAAATTAGCCTTAGTGTTATCATTTTGATGACAACAACAAAAATAACAGTACAAATAAGAAATAGTACACTGTTGACATTTCCCCACAATAATTCACAACACTTCAATTATTCTATTATAATTATTTTTTTCACTCGTCCTCTTCTTGCCAGAGACACTCAAAAGTAATTATGTAATTTGTTTGTGTGCGAATTCTATGGTCACCTGTAGCGGTAAGACAAGATAAATATCTTTCAACACCAACATGGTGTCAAATCACTTCATATTGAACATTGTTTCTTGACTATTTGTTCGCGGCAAACTATTGATAAAGGTTTTTATTTGCACAAGCCATTGAAGCGTGGTAATGTATCCCTAAGTCCACAGCAGTGCAATAATTCCAGGTCAGCCACACTTCCTTTCACAAATTTAACTAGACCCCCCCTCCCACCATCTAAGCCTGGGGTGGTGGTTTGAGGCCCTTACGTTGCTTCTTAGGTTACGAGGACGAGATCTATAAGATACTGATGACTCGTAAGTACATTCATTTAAGTGTGCATTTTCTTTTATTTTAAATACAATTAACTTGGATTCAAAAGAAACACTACAAAGATTACTTCCGTTTGTGCACAAGGCAATTGTCCAAAACATTTTTGACTACCTCTATTTTGCTGCACACAGAACATATTTACGATAATTAATATGGAATATTTTTTTCTGTCTAAAAGGGTCTGAGGGTTTGCTCCCTTTCATTTACAGATAAAAATAGAAAGAACAATCACAAAGTTTGCAAATCCACATTAAGTTTTATTTTATGAAAAAGTATTTTTTTTTGTTGTTGCAGTAATTCACAGTAAAAACACCTCAAAAGTCAACCTTATTTAAAAAATTTCATCAGCTGCTGAAAAAGACTGATATAAGTCCAGCTTGGAGTCAGTAATTCAGGAGTAAGCTGTACTATTAGAGGTGCAGTGATGCTTTCTGACAAAATACAACTTATGTATGAATTCACACTTTTTCTTCTTCACACTTTCCCTTTTTTCTTAATTCTCGATTTCCAGTGATTGTTCCGAAATTTTTTCTGACAGCCCCCTCCTTGGACCTGAAAGACACGATTAAGAATTATAATTCATTCACGCTGTCACCATCTGAACCAGAGGAAGCTGTGGTCACTTTAAACACACCTTCTTGCGTTTCTGCTGCACCTGCTTATCGACTTCCATCTCTTCACTATCATCCGTTTGAAAACCGTCTTCCTTGTCATCACTTTTAGCCTCCATTTGTTCTTCCTCTGGATTTTTTACGGTGAACATGGTTGCTATAGAAACACAGGAAATAAAATATAAAGGGCAATTTTCCCCCCCCCTCTGATGCACTTTTTTCCCTTCCTGATATGGTTTTGGATAACAATATCGAGAGAGTGTACTGACGAGGGTAAAGGTCACTCATGCTGTCCTCGGAATCGCTGTTATCCTCGCCGCTGGATGCCGGTTCCCACATGCCGTTGCTGTGTTTTGGGGCCCTTCCTTGATTTACATCCTCCCCCTGGTATTTGGGCTTTTTCTGTTTGAGTCTGAATGGGATGTATTCCACACCTTGTTGGACACACTCTTCATCTAGAAGGGAGACAGTCGTGTAAATACAACAACAAGGTAGCTCAGACTGATATTTCAGCAAGGAGCAAGCTATGAGTCTCATTTGAATTGTCTGGAAATATGTACAGTTGAGTTTTGTCAACAAAAATGGTGAAGACGCAGACGAGCACTGCACTGACATTTGCAGAGAGCCTTCTTGAAGCGTTTTCCGTTGACATGCCTGAGGACGTGATGCGGCTGCCTGTTGAGGTGTCTGAGTGTCAGCTTGCAGAACAGCTGATTGCTGCAACAGAGGACATCACGTGTCAACACACAACAAATGGTGAGATTCGCTTTTCAAATTCAGGTCAGTGTCCGCATGACGAGTGCTGCCAGTTGTGCAAGTGACACAAAAGCAGGTGTGTGTGTGTGTGTGTGTGTGTGTGTGTGTGTGTGTGTGTTTTTTAAGTTGTAGCAAAAACATGGACGGATCAGTGTCTCCTTACGGTTGTTTGGTGCTCGGCACAATATGCGGTTCATACTGGCTGTAGTTGAACTCCGCTGTAGCGCTCAGTTTCTCGTATTTCTTCGCCTGAGTGAACTTCTGCAGCTCTTGCAGGTTGCATGGAAACTCGTGGCCATTCAGGGTACATTTGATCTGAAAACAACAGATTGAGGTGACGCATGTGGTCCAATTCAGACACCATCGTGAGCGTCATGATGCTCGGCGCGGCATCAAAGCTGACAATCATTGACAGGGCCATCTGGTCAAAACGTCAACGCTAACCACCGCGCGGAGGCGTTCCATGGCTACTGACAGAGTAGCAACACAGCTACAACGCGTAACACTTTACGGCAAATGGGGGGCGATTTCACGTCATTTGGCTCGCTAACCTTTTTACGATCTGTGAGCTGAAGGAAAGGGTGGTTCAGGAGAAAAGCTTTTAGGTCCGCTGGTAGGTCATCCATGGCTAAAAACACTTCTCAAACAGAGATCAGCTTTCGGCGTGTGTCGGGCTAGTCCAACCCCAACACAGGAAGTGACTCCACGTGTGTTGAACGCGCCGACTCAGTTGCTTCATATCTTTGCGCCCTCTTGTGGTTTGAGTAAAAAAGGATCACACAGACTCCAAATGACTCGCCCATAAAAAGAAATTCCACAATTTGACCGCTAGATGGCTGTGCTTATCCCAACACTTTTCAACATATACAATTCAGCGAATCATTATGTCTATGTTGAGGTGGATTCCCCCGCCCCCCTCCCCCAAATCATACAGTAGAAATGGACATGTGAGGTATCATTGTAAAGCATGGGAGCTCTACTATCACAATCAGTTGACATAATTTATGGGAACTAATTTTTGGCTTTTTTGGGGGGACTCCAAAGTTGACAACTTTGCCATTGACAGTATGATATTTTTTTCATTTTTTCAGGTGAATTATTTCAAAAACTATACAGTAGAAATTGACATGTGAGGTATCATTGTAAAGCCTGGGTGCTCTACTTTCATAATCAGTTGACATATTTCACGGGAAATCGTTTTTGGCCTTTTTGGGGGACTCGTCTTATATATTGAACTAAAAGCATTTTAATCAGTGTCCCATAAGCCAACTCATTTTATATTGAATTCCTCCATACAATCATATTTATAGATACGGTCGATTACATAAATCTTAATGCGCTTTAGTCGTGTTCTAGTTGCACTTCAGGTCAGCTGATTCATCTGACAGCTTGGAATCATAGAGAAAGAAATAGACAGAAGGTACACACTGTTTGGTTTCCAGAATCTAATTATATCCAACAACATATTGCACATATAAAATAGAAACAATATATTTTTCTAAATTTATTTAGGCCAGAATCGTACCAAATTATGGACCGTATTTGAATGTATTAAATGGAATAAGTGGTTTCGGTTCATTTTCTTTAGCCGCAGAAAATGTTTCATATTATCTGTTTAGAGTGAGTACTCTTACTTACAGCAAAACGATCTTTGTCAAGGACCCACAATGCACCGCCACCGTAAACATAGCCGTCGTTTGGTTAAGCAGCGGCCATCAAGTTAGCCAGCTCAGCCGTGAACGATATCCATGAAGGAAAAAAATAGTCTTGATCATTTGAATTGTATTTATTAAATAACGAAGGAGGAGAAATAGAGGAGAAGTTGTTTAGTTGCGTATGGTCCGTCATTTATTTTTCTAATTCAATCGAACCCTGGTCGACTAGCTTGCTACCGCTGTCACTGTAACGGAAGCGAACTGTCGGCGATTCGTTATCACAATAGCTCACGGAATTATATTTCTTAAAAATGTCGGGACCAAACGGGGATCCTGACGTCTCTATCGATGATGGCATCATCAACGATGAAGATGAATTCAGCGATGAAGGTAACGAGCTAAGCCAATGAACGAGTCCATGTCATGTGACACAGGCTCGTCACCACTGTCGCATGAAATGTGTCTCCTTTAAATAAATAAATAAATAAATAAATAAAATCACAATGTAATTAAGATATATTAAAATGTATGGTAGTTACAAGCCTTCGAGTTTGCATTATACAGTTCACCTCTTTCACAAAGTTATGCAGTGTTAAAACAACCACGTGACTAATGTGCAGCATCTCCTACAGCGGTGTGAACAACGTTCAGACTGATGGCTGTAAGACGAGTCTCTCTGCCGTGTCTCCACAGAGTACGAATCCATCAACTCCATGCTCGACGAGATCAACTCTTATCTCGACGGCCTGGAGGAGAGGAACGATTCGCTCAATGGCAAACTGCACGACCTGATGGAGTCGAACAGACAAGCCCGGCTAGAGTTCAGGGCACAGCTGAACGGCGCCAAGGAGGATGACAAGGAGGAGAAAAAGGAGGAAGCTCCTGTGGATGAGGAAAGGAAGGAGGACGCATGCGAGGGCAGCGGGGATGGAAAATGATGAACGTCAGGAAATCACACTAGCTGTCGTTGCCGTCAGGTTAATATAGTAAACAGCATGCAGGGATAAAGATATATTTATGAAGACTGACTGAATTACAATCATGGCCATACTCGATCTCCCCCGTTGACGTCTGTTAGGTTGACATGTGGCAACTCTGTAAAATGTCACAGTTAAAGGTTTCAGTGTAATGGGAAACTGTGCTTTGGGGTTGCAGAGCCTTGCATTTCTAAAATCTAATCCATGCGATTCCAATATGCAATATATAAATATATGTTTGTGTGTGTGTGTGTGTGTGTGTGACTGCTGGATGTTTTTCTTTTTTTAAATTAAGCCACACCAGCTCATTTGTCCCTGTGACCAAATAAGGAAATCATTTTGTGTCATCTACAGAATGTAATATTTCCAGCATTCTTGTCTCGCTGCAAGTGTAAAAGCATCTGTTTGCTGTATCTTGTTTGTGTGCTCTGAGAAAAAGTGTTACAGTCCTATGTGTTAAATGTTGCTGTGAATAATTGCATTTACCACAGCCAGTGACTTTTCTTTTTTTTTTTTTTAACCTTTTAATATAAATTAAAACACTCCCCCTTCCCAGAACAGAAAACGTACATCCAAAATACATAAGAGTTCCAGCAAAATAGAAAACATCACCTAGTTGTTTGTCTGAATTTGTCAGTAGCTGAGTTAGAAAGACGATAAGAAACCTACAGCTATGCTTAGAATTACACTGTACATGGTATTCTGCTCCAGCCTGCTTCTCTTTCTGTTTAAGAAAAACTTGGTTGCACCTTGTGAACCCGAACACACCATGTGACCGTGACTAACAGATTGAATATGAGTCAGCCTTTCAGAGCTCCTCGTTTGGGAATGAAACATTTCCAGATTCCAGATTTTGACATCTTCGAGGGGATCATTTGCTGGATGTTGCACCAAAAGACTCCTCACTTGAACTCAACAGTGACACCACCTGACCAGTTTTGTAGAACCGACAAAATTAAGTTGCACGCAAGCTTTTTTTTTTTTTTGTGTGAAAATTCTGAGCTACAGGAGTCACCCATGACACCCGATATGACACAAAGCAGGAACCAAACCACCTCAGGTCATTAAAGCTTTGACGAGCAACAATTTGCCTTTACTGACAAGTATAGTTTTCTTTTAAAATAAGAACTGGGGACATTGTGCAGCCTTTTTCCCCGAACATCGCTGTGACTGCTTTGAACGGTGCAGCGATTCATTACATTCAATCCAAACAACCGGTTTGATACTTCAAGAAAATAAAACACGAGCTAACGAACACAACTCTGTTACACCCGACACTTTAGCTCGCTGAAAGTGGGTGCTACGTGTTAATCATTCATCGTCAACGCCAGCCAGAGAGTTAGCAGAAGGCCGCAGTCAGCCCTCGCAGGGTGAGGAATCAACCTGCTGGTCTGATGAGCCACCATCACAAATTAAAGGGTGGGAAATGGACCAGTGACCTCGCCTCCTTCAGCTACATTTGAAATGGTTGGACGCAGTTTCATCGAGGAAATAATAAAAATTTGGATAAATAAAAATTCTGATTTATGCTTTTGAAATTAACACAATTATTTATTTATTTTAATCAGTGCCTGGTGACTCATTTGAAATGTCATAACTTGGTATACCATTTTGAAATAGGTGAAGAATCCATGCTACATCTATGCTCATTGAGGAATTCCAATACATTCGGCTGAACTAGAAAAAATAACTATGCCCTTAAGGATAGCATGTAAGCATGCTCACCATTGCCATCTGCTGCGGCCGAAGGAATAGCTGGAATGCAGCTGTTTTTTTGTTTTTTTTTACTATTCAACTACAGTTTCAAGTCTGAAAAGGATAGATTTCACTCGGTCCACAATCAACACTAGGAAGAATAAAGTTAAAACGCACAGAGTAACTAATTTTTTTTTTTTTTTAAATCATGTTTCTTCAAATTGCTAATAATTAAGGCAAGTACTTCAAGTATCCTAAATGCCATTTGGGACTATTTCCAATTAGTAATCAAGTTGCACCCAATGACTTCGACGACCTTAAACGGTGATTCTGTTGCCCTCCCAGTCAATATCACACTTGCCTTTCGTATTATCATAACGAGTCTCCACCACCGACTCACATCACGTTGGATTGCTGGTAATTTCCCACCCTGGCAGAACAACATCGCATAAGACCTCATCTTCCATCGTCAATTATCATCATTCAGCCGTTGGCGCTTCAACTGGACCCTCCGACATGAGGAGACTGGCGGGTCCGTCCACTACTTGGTCTCCCATTCAAGAAAGCACTTCTTCACAAATGTTACGTCTTTAAAAGTGTCTTCAGTTTTGACAACTCTCTACCTCAGCGTCTGTTCGCCGCTCTGCCTGACCTGCGCTTGGGTGCGGCTTTTCTTCTCCCCGAGGCGGCCGGAGCCTCCTCACCTTCCTCTTTATTAGTGTCCTCTGCCGCAGCCATGGGCTCCGGGTCGCCTTCATGAGCAGCAGGCAGCTCAGCAGCAGCCTGTGAGAGGGTCTCCTCTTCCTGCTGCTGGCTGCCAGCTCCGCTCAGTGAGGTTGGTCCAGGTTCCGCTTGCTTCCTTTGTTGCTCGTTTTCTGTAGGCTCCGGGGGGGTTGTGCTCATACCTAATACTGAGTCATCACAGTGCTGACTTGTATCAGAACAGTCTCCTGCGGGCTCTGATCCAGGCCTGGGGCTGTCTACGGCTTGGGTGGATTCTCTTGAAGACAGAACAGCTTCATCTTTTCGACCGAGCAACTCCTTGTACGTCTGAAGGCAAATAAAATAAAATAAACACAAACAAAAAAAAGGTTAACATTAGAAGACAAAAGCTTTAATGGTCCCGTGGATGGCCCAATTTTTTACATCTTCGACTCACCTTCAACTTCTCAAAGTGCTTCAGTGACTTGCAGTGTGTGTGCAGGGCTGAAGACTCAAAGTGGTAAAAGTTGTTGCAGAGTCTGCAGATAAAACCCGCTACCGGAACAAAATAGTTTGACCCTGTGGTAAACCAAGGAGGACAGTGACTTCAAGTTTCTCATGTGCGTGTAAAAGAAAAATTCACGAGCAAATTCAATGTTCTTTCTTGGCTTTTTAAGAAGCTGTGAAAAGACAAATGTGTTAGCCGTACCGTAGACTGTGTCAGGATCGTACTGCTCATCGCTGGCCATGTCTTCCAGAGTCACTTCTTTGCAGGAGGACCAGCCATCCTGCACAACCACAAAGACCGTCAACAATCAGAGTAAGACCAAAGACGAAATGACCTAAAGGTTACATGTGACTCAGAACTCTAGAAACCCCTCTCAGGTCACCTGCGTCTCAGTGCAATCTTTTTCCCCTTCTCTCCTCTGTGCAACTTCTCCTTCCTCGGCCTCGCTGTCCCCCAGCTCCTCCAAAGAAAAGCCGTCGGTGTCGGTGGCCGTCAGCTTGCCCAAGGCTTCCGAGCCCTCCTTCTCCTGGAGCTGTTGAACAGCAGCAAGCAGAGACACTTCATATACTGGGGACAGGTTTCCTAGTTGAGTAAAGGCTGTAAATCAGGGACATGGAGGCACGTTACCTCCTCCACCCGCTGCCTGTGCTCCGGGGACTGCAAGTGCTCCACAAAAATCTGCGAGGTTCTGAAGTGTTTTTTGCAGACGGTGCAGGAGGAGATGACAGTTCTACTGGCAAGCTGGGGACAGACAGCAACCACCAAGACAATGTTAATTTACATCTCTATGAAAATGCATCCACCTGTGACGCAAGCGGCTGATTACTTTGTGCTCCTCTGTGCGTCGGTGCTCCGGGAGGCTGCTGGTGAAGTGGGTGTGACAGGTGGAGCACCAGTGCTTCATGTCATCCTTCTTCTCTCTGGAAAGAAAAGGACAAATATGAACCAAGACTTTAAAACCTAAAGTGCTAAAAAATATTAGGTCTGGTTTAAGTTTAAACAGGGAAATAATGTGAACGCACCCCTCTTTGTTTGTTCCCTGAAGAGACTCTTGCACTCGAGGCAGCAGGGTGACCAGACATGCGTTGCTCATGTGCTGGATCTCCATCATCCTCTGCTGGTGAGAAATACTGTTCATATGACTCCTGAAGTTCTGGGGACAAAAGAAACAAGAGGGAAGAAGAGTAAAATAAAAGTAGAACTCTTCTCTTCCAACACGGCAGTATGTTTTATTCAACCCACTTGTTGGTTGTGGCAGGTGATGCTGCAAAGGTAGCAGTAAAACTTGTTGGTGCCCTCAGCCACACCATCCTCTCCTTCCTCCTGGTTTTCCTGGCCAGCCAGTGGAGACTCTTTGACTTGTGAAATGTCATCCAGGGACAGGTGATCTTGCTGGTTGTCGTCCCTCGGACAGGTAGACTGAGGCTGGTCTGACAGACGGCTGTCTGCCTGCAGGAGCAAATCACAATACAAGTTTAATATAACACTGCTTTATTCTTGTAATT
Source organism: Nelusetta ayraudi (assembly GCF_046127955.1). Classification (NCBI taxonomy): domain Eukaryota; kingdom Metazoa; phylum Chordata; class Actinopteri; order Tetraodontiformes; family Monacanthidae; genus Nelusetta; species Nelusetta ayraudi. Next base: position 2,427,009 of record NW_027466126.1, on the reverse strand, counting down.
CTGATTCTGTTGCTCTTTACCTCAATGGCGTCACCCTCCACGAGGGACTCAACAACATCCATGTGGCCTGCAGAGCCTCCTTCCTCCTGTATCTCGCAGTCTGGGTAAAAAACAAAAACAAATTAATACATTTCACCAGTTAAAATCCTCCAATCCCCTAATTTACTGCTGCAGTTACCGTGAAGCTGGCTGCCATCTACGATGTCGTCACACTCTGAAGGCGGAACGTCAACATCCGCGTCTGCAGGGGTGATATTCTGAACGGCAAACTCGTCTCGACTCGACTCCTCCGACCTGAGAAAAAATAAGCACGGCAAAATTAATTTTCTTCACAATGTCAGATCGTTTCTCAGTAACGGTTTAACATTCAAAATTCATCAAGGTTGAAGGTAATCCTATTCACAATGAGAAAAATCCTCGCTACCCTTCAGTCCTTTGCTTCTTGACTGCAGGTTCTTCGAGTTGGTCCTCGGAGGCCTGCGTGGCTCCCTGCTCTCCTCCCACAGAACCGTCTGTCGTTGGCACAGACGCAAAGTCTGAGACACACACGACAAATATCACAAGAATTTGACACCGATACGATCCAACCTTCTCATTCCAGGAATCTTTCAGTTTCGAATACATCGCACTTTCCTACCTGTTGAGGACTTTTCGGTGGCATCGATGGCAGCACTGGCAGCTGGTTGGTCCTCTGAGCTTCCGGCTGCCATCTGCTCACTGTCTCTCTTTCTGTCTGTTTGGCGAGTAGCAGTGTCCTAAGGAAAAAAAAAATATCGAAGTGCTTTAGCGAGGCCCTGATTAGTTAACTGCAAAAGAATATGTAAGCAAGTCAGGAGAAAAAAAACAAAAGACTGATTTTAATCAATTGAGAGTATAAAAAGATTCAAATGGCGAAATAAACATGAAACGTATTTCATAATTGCTCACAAGTCTTAAAGTGATTGTTATAGTTCTGAAAATCCAGTAGGTGGTAGCAAAGTTAAAAAACACACCCATAATTGCTTTTTATGGAGGAGTTTCTGGTCTGCTGAAATTCTTCAAGTGTTGACTCTAACATTAGTACAGGACAAAACGTCGGAAATATAGATGCACCACAGAAACACTGGACCAGAAAATGTGTGTGTGTGTGTGTGTGTGTGTGTGTGTGTGTGTGCGCGCGCGTTTAAAGCAACCAAGTGTAATTGCTTCAGACACCTGTAGGACACACGCCTTGCCAAAACAGCCACAATGTGACGGTAGTTACTATGACTGTGTTGTTGTAATTACTGTGGTCATGCTGATGGTGGAGGAGGAGGAGGCTGTCGAGGTCGGGTTGCTATTATAGAAGCGAGCGTGTGGGTGGAACGGTCGAGCAGCTGGGAAACTGATGATGGGGGTCTTGATGGCCATGCCCATGGGAACTGGTCCAAGCAGGGACGACCTGGAAGAGGCTGCGAAGAACTGGCGGAACTGCTGGCCGCCCATTCCGAAATTCCTCATGTTGCCTGGTTAACAGCGAAGCAGAGCATGGCAGAATTGGTTAAGAAAAACAAAACTTTGTATTTTTCACAGGATGCCATTCAGTGTTGGCGAGTAATCTATTACTCAGTAGTCTACTACTGTAATTAAACAATTTTTTTTTTTTAAGTAACAGAGTAATGTAACGGGATTATCGTGGTAAAACAGGTACAATAACAACGTTATGTGCAGGAAACAAGACTTTCTCAACTGTCACATTATCTTTTTTTTTAACTAAAGTAATTAGTAATTGATTACTTTGGAAACAAAGTAGTTAAAGAAATATTTAGATTACTTTTTTAAGGAGTAATCAGTAGTTGGGTTACTTTGATGGAGCAATCCCAACAACACTGATGCCATTTTATTTGACTGTAATATAAAGCATACCCTGCATCTGCTGCATAAGCAGCGCCCCCTGCAGCATGGGGTTGGGGGCTAAGATGGTGGTCTGGGTTGCTTGACACAGGTTAACCATTCTCGCCGGCGGAGCCGTCTGAGGAGGGACAGGTAAGGCCCTGGGAAACAACGAGAGACATAATCTGAATGAATATATAATCCAAGTCAAGAAACAGGTTAATAAACAGCAAATCCGCTGAGCTACTGCGTTTGCAGCAAATCCCGTATCCATAGTTTCAATGCAGGTTAATTACTGAGAAGAAGTATTGCGTGACTCATACTCAAAGAGTCTTCAACAGGGTGGTGGTTATATGTTATAAAGTTATACAATTACATTGATGTCATAAACTGTTGGGTTTCCTTAGTGCAAGGTGCAAATTCCCTTATTGGCCCCGTACCAGAAATCCAAGAACAGTATTTTGTAAAATCCATTGGTAATGAACACAACCATTAGACAGGGAACATGACAAACCAACATTAGCTGCACTTTCAACACACCTATAACAATCATTGACAGGTGGAAAGCAGGGACTGATTTGAAGATAACCTAGTTAGGTGTGGAAACTTCTGCAATTCATCTACAGAAAAAAAATTAAAAATAAATCACCATTCAAAGAATCAAAATGCAATACGACATCAGCAGACTGGTCCGAATCCCCAAAGTCACACATTGTTTCCAGCTCCAATTCAGCCAGACACGCGTTTACAATGGCGAGGGCCTCGCCCCGATCCCCGCGCTCGAGTAGACGGCCTTACCGCGGCGTCTGGTGGTGATGGTGGGCGACATGGTGACCCGGGGGCGGCTGGGGCGGAGGAGGAGGCGGAGGCTGCTGTTGGAAAAGTTGCTGTAGCTGCCGCAGATGCTGGTGGAACTGCTGCTGCTGCTGCTGTTGCTGTTGTTGATGAATGTGTGGGTTGAACATAACGGGCTTTTAGTTCCCCTCCGTTACACCGTGAGCAGACAGTCCCGCAAGCTGAGAGGTGCCAATGTTCTGGCGGTGCCCCCCACAAAGAATATCCCTGCACAGAGGAGGGTAAAATGCGAGCGTGAATGGAAGCCCGGTGTGCCTGAGATAAAGTACACAGTGAGAAAATACAAAATCAGAAGAGACCATGGATAGGAGTGCGCACCTCCTGAAACAACAGGTCGCTCTCACATTACGAAGACTGCATGCTATGCTAATAACAACAATCTACTGTTTAGTCCAGCGATAGTTTCTTGAGATTAAGTTTTCACAGTTGGCCAGTTTCACAAGAGTAAGTGCACGCCGGGCATACGTCTAGGAGGAAAGGGATACCTTTGTCAGAAAACAGCTATAAAGTAGGCATCGTGGACTGTATATGGGGACGAAATACACCTGCCATGAGATGAACGAAGCTACGTTAGCCGCTGTCCCCTCGACGTCAGAGCCAACAAGTTAGCCTAGCTTAGCACTCGCCACGTTAAAATACAGTCAAATGCTTCTCGCATTTGTTCTTTGTCCGCGCACAATCATTTGACCAACTTTATACTCACCTCGAGGAGTTGTACGCTATCATGTAACTGAAACCATAGAGTAAGGTAGAGCACTTTCACGTTTGCCGGTCTAACTTGCTGCGGGTTCTGAGTGTCACAGCTTCCACAGCGTCAGTGGATGGGGTGAGCGGACGTTGTCGCCCTCTAGCGTTTGTTGAGAGGACTGAACGAATACTTCGTGCCCACACAGTTATTGAGGCGTTTGATTTAATTTAATTTGCCAGCACTGCACAAACCCACACTGCGTAAAACCACACTCTCTAAGCATGTAATTTGATAATGAATCCAATTATCTTTAGTATTTATTTCGAATCTGCCCTGATGGTATGGATGACATCGATAGATTCAACGTAAGTGTTGGAATACTGGTGTTTCTCCGTAGTTTAAAATAAATAACACAATCTTGAAACTTCTTTCTGCCTGCAGTTGTAATGAAAAAATCCCATCGCATCGTTTTGATATAGAGATTACCGAGATGTCAAAAGTTAAAGATCTGATGTGATCTTCTTGTGTAATTTAATAACTTGAAACAGGTACGATTAAATTCAATTTGAGCTGATATTCAAAGGAATCGCAAAAAATCTTTTTAATCACAGATTATTATTATTATTATTTTTTAAGTAGTGGCCTCTGTCCACGGTGCTCAGAGATTCAGCACCATGGACAGATCTGGACATCTCACCCAAATCCGTTTTTTTTCCCCAGCTCCAGTGCAAAAACACAAGGCATATTAATTAAGGCGTCAATAAGCTGCACCTAAACGTTAGAAAAACAAAAAAACAAAAGACAATGTTTACGTCACAAAGCGTGCAGAAACCGTGCAAATGTATCAGTGTCGCCGCCAAGCGGTGTGCGTGCACAACTGCTGGGATCCCTCCTGAGAAAATACTAGATTCGTCCCCTTCCTCCCCTCCCCTGCGGAGAGAGAGAGAGAGAGAGAGAGAGAGAGAGAGAGAGAGAGAGAGAGAGAGAGAGAGAGAGACTGGCTGAGGTGATCTGACACACCACCGAGGAGACGCAGTCGATGACGGACTGGGCTGTCAAGTGAAACGGCGGCGCGTCTGAAACACCCCTCTGAACGCGGAAGGGGTGGCGAGAGGAGGCATAACAGCAACCGCATCCGTGTGCCTGCCCCGGTGCTGTGTGTCAAGGACTAGGCTGCCTGGTGGTGCGTCGCCGACATGGGGAACCGGGGGATGGAGGATCTGATTCCTCTGGTGAACCGCATGCAGGATGCCTTCTCCGCCATCGGCCAGAACGCCAACCTGGACCTGCCCCAGATCGCCGTGGTGGGCGGCCAGAGCGCCGGGAAGAGCTCGGTGCTGGAGAACTTCGTTGGCAGGTAGGTGGCTTTCCAAGCGGGCTGCGGCGCACGTCGCTGCGGCCCCGGCTGCGCCGCGCAAGCGCTTTCAATTGACACTTTGCACATCCCCATCCCCCTCCCTCCCCGCAGGTTTAAATCCAACACACATACACACACACACACACACACACACACACACAAAGGCTGAGAACCCTAAAGTGTCATTGAACGCTTTCTCCAATTTCAGTCGCTTTCTTTCATTCATTGACGTGGCATCAACGCCAGGAGATTATTTACGTAGGCCTGCAGAAACGCAGAGCGAGGTTTATCAATTAACCGCTGCATGGTCACTCGAGGAGCAAAACAATCCCTTTGAATAACTTGCTGCCTGATGTCATAGACCTCTTCTTTCTTTCTTTCTTTCTTTTTTTTTTTTTTTAAAAATATACATTAATGCCTTGATGATTCGGGTCAGGGGAATTATAAAGTTGCTCTTGTTTATTAGGGCAGATCACGTGACATATGTCATTGAGGCAGGGGTCAGTTTGGACGATGACTTCCTGTCCGGCCGCTTGGCGGTTGTGTTGTCGTTCCTGGGGCCTGTGTTGTTCTATTTGTCCTCAGTGCGGTTAATACTGAGGCTTCCTGCGTGGGAAGAGGTTTTTAGCTGCGCAAGTGCACACACGCCGGGATTTGTATCAGGACCAGATGACGGTACAAAGACAGCAAAATAAATAAATAAATAAGTAAATGCTGTGTTTTGTGCTGCAGTGTGACCTTGCAGAGTCCAACATTAAGTGGGAGGGAGACAGACAGCGTTCACCTGAGCTTTGAGCCCTTCCAGCTCAGCTCATCCATCTGTCTGCCTGTGCTTAGGCTATAAGTGACGCTCAGTGCTCGTATGCAGGCAACAAAGGTGCTGCTCAGGCTGTTTGTCAGTTTCCCTTCGACCCGGCAGCTTGTTTAATTCACCCGGTCTGAAACGTTTTGGAAGAGGGCTTTCATCAATTAGTCTGCTCTACGAAAGGTCAAACTATACGCAGGCTTCGCCCCAGAGCCACTCAGGCTATGGAAACGTCCACGCTCGTCATTTAGAGAGGAATTTTTAATTAAGGAGTGGATCTCTTGCGGCTCTAATCAAACAGGAAAAAGCCAACAAGAGATAACAAGGGTTATCTCTTTTGCCCGACACCTTGAAGTCAGATAGTTCAACCTTATGGCCAAAGTCCTAATCCCCATCTTAACGGGGGAGGAGGTGTGTCAAGTCTACTGTTTACATGACGGGATAATCTGGAGGATGCCACAGGAGGTGGTCAACTATGTATCTTGAGTCCAAGTATTTCAAGTGGGGTGAGCTCCATATTGCTGCGTCACATGAAGTGCAATCGCAATATTGAATATTACATCCTAGTATCATAGGAAAAACTAGAACTTTGGGACCATTCAATCCGCAATGTGGAGTCTAGCCCTTCAAAGTCATTGTCTCTGTCTCAGAGATATTTTTTCAAAGGCAAAGAACGTGTTTGGACAGCCCAGCTGTAGAAACAGACTCTGCCTTGTTAGACGTCTCAGTTGTGGAATGAGCAGCAGAAGGATCAACACAAAAGATTGTTGTGAAAATGCTTACAAAATAATTGAAAATACTCCTTAAAAATTGAAAATACTCCTTAAAAATTGAAAATACTCCTTAAAAATTGAAAATACTTTTGCCGTTTGTGGCGGTAAAACGCTGCAGTCGCGTTGCAGGAAACGAGGCTGCGGAGTGAATGGCGTCCCGTGTGTGTGCGTGCACTCTCCCTGCGCCGCCGAGGCGACGTCAGCCAGGTCCTGCCGTCCTACGCACTCCCAGCGGCCCACTGTGTTTGCCTTATCAGCCTGAAAGCAAGGCACACAACCCAACTGTCTGTTTACCTCCCACGGAGCCTCTTTTTAATCCTTCCTCGCAAAATGTTTTCCCTGCAAGAGCGACGATCACTCTTGGCTGTTCTGCCTCCTTCCCTCTCAGGTTGCCAGATTACGGTTAGCGTAGGCGATCAATAGCACAGTAATGACGAATAATGAAAGTCATTTTCGTCAGTTATATCAGGACGATGCGTTCGACTGTTTCAGAGGCTGCAGAGTTTCTTTGTTTTCTTTTGCAGTGACAAATTGAAAGCAAGAGTGGTTGTGTATTTATGGAGCGTACTGTACTGTACACGTCGACACTGTAACCCTTCATATTTCACCGTCTCTCCTGCACTTGGCACAAGATAAAGATTGGATCTCTGATATACGCCTGGCAGGACTCGGGGACAAGGGCGGCGATCCTCTTATAGGAACAAAGTCAAGGTGCGGAGACGCACACTGCGCTAATGGCATGAGCCAAGGTCCACGGACACTAATCAAATTGATCCGTGTGCTTTTACGACCTCCGTCCTTCGCCGTTTTTCATCTCAGCCTCCATAATTTGCCCTTGTGGAGAGAGCTCTAGATTGACGTCTCTGTCTCGTATCCTTCACCCCAGCGCAACTCGCTCTCCCGCCAGCCTGCGACAGTCATTTTAGTGAACTCGACACGCTTTGATGATGAGGGAGAGTGAAAGTGCTGATCTCCAAAGCAACGATTGGATGGTTAAATGGAAGCTGGCAGAGATTTTTCTGAGAAGGCCTTTTGGAATTTCCTCTTTCTTACGAGTGCAGTTATGTTAAGAGGTTTGCCTTTGAAACACCCAGATAATGTTGAGCATTTTTGTCGGACCAAACCTCCACTACTTACCCACCTGTCTCCCTACTTCCAGTATATTCAACTGACTTGGGCTGTGCCGATCGACTCGTCTGTGTTTGGCTCTTCCAATCTTCAGCTGCATCTGTCGCCGAGTCTGACTCTGTATTTCAGACGGCTCCCGTGTGTCCAATTAGCGGAAAAACAAAGGCGAGAGCCTTCCGGGTCTCCAGTGCTTGGAACCAGGAGTGCCAGCTGGGTGAAAAGCCGAGCCTGTGTGCACTGCGGTTCATGTGGAGGTGGTTGTGGGTATCTGGCCTCGTGCTTGTACTCTATTCTATTAGATTTGAGGCTTTCAACTCGTTAGTTCCCACGTGAGAAACTTTTTAACGTTAAGCACATTCTGGTCAGGATAAAAAAAACAAAACAATACACATGAATGCACATAAAGAAATATTCTACATGGATGTGTATTGTGCAAAGAACATTTCAGCACCATGGAGAGCTCTTTAAAAAAGCACAATGACAGAACTGGCAAATAGCTGTCCACTGAGGAAAACCTTTTCTAGAGCAGCCACACCCACACTGACCTTTAGCAAGATTAGCTCGACTGGTTTCGCGCCATCCTTCTTTTTGCTCCATATGTGGTCATTGTAATTTTGTCCTGTTTGCTTTAATTTGCCTGGATCTGCTTTTGTAAGAATGCTTTTTTTAAGGACCAGGGCTCAGCTGCACAAAACCAGCAGCTAAAAACAAGGCCTCAGGATGTACAGTTTTGCCTTCAACGTGGGAGGAGGTGGCTGCTGCTTCAGCAGCGGCACAGCATGAAGCTCTGGCCACTCCGGCACTTTGTCATCTTTTAAAGGCCGCTGGCACCAGCACATCCCCCGAAACATAAAACCTCAACACAGACAGTTTTCTGTCCCCGCTGCCATCACGGCTCCAAGCCCCACTCGCTCAGATTATGATGATAATATACAGCCAGTGTCACGTATTACATAACTGGTAAAAAGGCCTGGGGCATTATAAAGAAAGGCAGCAGATTCAGCCATGTGAAGGACGCGGCGGGTGAAGCGCTTCATCGCAAGCCTTTATTCTTTTCAAAGGGGAACCTCCACGCGGGGACGGTTGAAAGAGGGAAATATAAAAGAGCCCTTTAATGGGAGATGATGCTGCAGAAAGATAAAACACCAATTAAATGGATGTTTGATCCATTATTCTTTATAATTTGATTTTTTTCCATTATGGCAAATAGCCAACATTTTACTTTTACACTATATCCTAATAATTTCCCCAACGGAAGCCTGCACCACCATCACATGGCACGAAGGATTAGTAAGCATCCGGTCCTGTGTGTATGTGTTTTTCTTAGAATCACATAAAAAGCTAAGAGTATTAAAGGTCCCGTAATATAATACAATTTTAATACTTGACCCTGATGTGTCCATAAATCTAATTTAGTAATAGTAATCTATGTGGAAAGGGGAAAAGGTGAAAGCCTCAGAGGGAGTGTTATGTCACTAACCTGGGAGAGGCACCAGTGCTCTTTATGACATCACAAGGGGCCAATTTCCCAAACAGTATGTTTTTTTTTTCATTTTTCTGATGAGTTCAGTGACAGTCTAGAGAAGCAAATTAAAAACTGTAATAAATAATACTCGCATGACAGTCACTTGTTTTGTATGCAATAAGAATGTAAACATTATATGATTTTTTTTTGTTGAACATCTAAAACAACTAGTCAATCTGAACACTGGATGAGGTAGATGTGTGAAAGAGAAGAGTGTCCTCCTCACATTGCGACAGAGGATTACCACTAATCTCTGTTTGGGCCACAGTTTACCTACAATGCATTCTCCCATTGGCTTTGATCTAATCTGGATGCCGCCGTCCAGCAAGCTGTCACGTCATTGGCTCCTGCAAGACGACGGCAGTTGCTGACAGCAGTGCGTGCGCACATGCGTTTAAAAAGAAAAACAAATCATTAACAATGAGCTGCAATGAGCAAGGAAGTAAAAAAAAAAAAAACCCAACCCATCCAGGCTGTGCAGCTTCATGGGTGTCGGGGCTGTCAGAGATGCAGCCAGTAAAGCAGGATTAGAGGCTCAGCGTCTGACTGTGTGCAGGAGTCGGAAGTGATGCGATGCACTGGGCGACTGGCAGAGCGTCGAGTCGAGTTATTGCACTGTCTCAGTTTTTTTTTTTTTACCATTTGCATAATAGAGCAAACAGTCTTTGCAAACTTAATGGAACACAGAGCAATAACCTGTGCAGCCAGTAAAACGATGCATATGTGATGACAGCGGATGTTCACGTGTGAGTTTGTCGGTGCGTCAACGTGTCCACGTGTGTTTTTCTGCAACGGCTGAATGTGCACATTTTGTAACAACGAAACAGGGAGTCACTTTGCTCAGCCGGGGTGTGCGTATGTGTGTGAGTGCGTGGGTGGGTGTGCACAGCAACATATGGGCATTGAAAGTTGCACAGAAAAGGCTAATCAGGCTTTTTTTTTTGAAAGGGAAAGATGCTGTAGGATGAAGGCTGTGTGATGGTCTGAGTGTGTATGTGTGCGTGTTTGCGTGCGCGAGAGTGTGTGACCTAATCCCGACCCACGCACAAGCACGCCCACCTTCTGTTCATTGATTATGCTAACCACGCACAGCAGCCGCATCACTCAGAATTCAATTTGGAAGGCTCGCTCCATCCATCTTGCCAGCCTCCGTCAGAAAACATTTTCAGTCAGCGGAACGATTCCACAGCCAATCTGCTCCCTTTCAGTCAGGTGAAGAAGAAAACAAGGAAGTGGTCGCAACGTGGAGCATCACTCCCTGCACCAATAAGAAGCTTTGAGCCGTAGCTATGTGAATAAACTGCTGGTAAAGAAAAGATTTGATTGGTCCGTGGCAGACAGACACTTTTTTTTTTTTGCCAATTGATGCCTATCTCATATTCATAATATCATTACAGAATTTCCATTTCAGCCACTAGTCCGGTAAATTGATTTTTCAAAATAGCCCAAATCGACCTTGCCTGCTTTATTTTCTCCGTCCCATTGATTTTTCAATCTCATCCTTCTGCCTCGTGTCTCTGCTGTGTCAGCTTGTTTCAGCAGCCAGTCCCGGCAGTTTTATTATTTCTGCTTTTTTTTTCCCGGTGGGAGGATTGCCCGTGAGCTGTTCAAAGTGGAAGAACCGATAGATGGAGAGGACGCTGCTTTTAGCGCTGCGTCACTCCCATGATGGTTCGAGGGCTTTTCCCTCCTCGATTGGAGGATCCGGGTGGTGACAGTTGAAGTGGGGGAGGAGGAGGAGGAGGAGAAGACGGAGGCGGAGCGCAGTGACCTGCAGTTAAGGCCATCTGTCTTCACCAAGTGGCCGACGGGGAAAGCCTCACACTCATTAAAACGTGCACACCAGTTTTCAAGCCAGCCAGCCAGGCAGGCAGGTAGAGCAGCAGATGGGCAGATAAAGACCGGTGGCACTGAGGTAGATTTTAAGGGCTGTGATTTTATCCAAAAGAGGCCTAAAACGGTCTCGCTTTCAGTGCATCAAAATAAACGGTATGGCGCTATTCATTTATTTTCAGTACTGCCTGTAGTTACAGAAGCACAAATTTGTAAGTAAATAGGATTCCTTTTTTGAAAGGCCTTGTTTTTTTGTTTTTTTTTTTAGTGTAAAGGGATCTATCGGTATGAAATGGCACGGAAAACTGATTTGTATGTATGAAAGACCAGAGTGGCCCTTTCCCCAACTAAAATTGCTGACGGGGGAAAAACGTTCAGCAGGGTGAGTCAGGCATTCAGGCGGCCACAGCAACTGCAGTTTGTGTTCCGGGAGCTGAAGTCGAAGTGGCAGCAAGGCCACAAAGCAAGACATGACAAATAAACAGGTACGCAATTGTCTGCATTGTGCTCTCTTGCCACTAGGGTATGCTAAACCTCACACGCAAGGCCTTGAATGCTTGACCTTTCAGTGAGATTTTTTTTCAATCACAGCACATTCAGCCCTGCATTAACGTATGACTTGTGTATCCTAACCATGGATGTATTATAAGAACTGGATACCGGACTGGTAATATGGCGGCGCGCTGATCATTTTTCCCGGTGGTCACTCGAGGTACTGCAGCAAAAAATTCCATGGGCCCAAAAAGCACTTTCCCCATAGACCGCAATACAAAAATAAATAAACAGACATCCCACTGATATCTTCACAGCATGTCTCTCTTGATTACGCTGAAGATTCTGTGGCCTTTGGTTGTAGGAAAAAAATTATCTGTATATTATAGGAGGATGACTTCTCACTGGGCATCGCGCAGCTCTGTACGCAGTGACGCCATGCAAGAGAACCAAGTTATGACACCGCTGCTGGACAATGTGGGATTGAAAACCCACGGCGTGCACGCTCGCGGGAGTTCACGCGCCGCTGAATGACAACTGTCCAGTCAGCTGGTTGGGAAGTGGCGAGCTGTGCCAGTGGCGAGCTGACGCTTGAGTTGCGTAAGCCACCAAACATCCCCAAAGACAACAGTGTTTGGTGCCTGAACAAGAAGCTCTGTGGCAGCCGGGTTGAGTGCGCGGGAACTCACACGCTTTAATCGACCCAGAGCTTTGCTTCAGATACGGAGCAGCAAGGTTTTCCACATGGAAATTTAACTTAAAAAAAAAAATAATAATAATAATAAATATTGTTGTATTATACTGGGTAATTACAAGAGAACACTGTTCACAAGAATTTGCTTGAACAGACAATTTCCATTTGTGGTTTAGGTGTAATAAGATGCCCCGTGCTGGTGATGAGGATGTGTTGACTCTGAAACAGATCAAGCGTTTGTCAAACTACTGGGTAAACCTTCAAAACAACCATTACAATTCCATCAACTCAAGTATAGAGAATTAAAATTTTATGGACCTCCCATCAGGGCTATTAAGGCACAGTTCTTATAATTATACTTATAAATTATTTATTGTACAAATAGTCCTCTTTTGGGTTTTTATGATACATATTACTACAGATATCATGGCAGTCTTGCAACATACGTACCCACTTTTTAAATTGTTAATCTACTAATCTTATTTTTTCTTTTTGCCATCTCTAATTTTCTGTCACAGGGACTTTCTTCCCCGTGGTTCTGGCATTGTGACCCGTCGTCCTCTGGTGCTGCAGCTGATGAACTGTCCGACAGGTGCAAACACGGACGTTTCCATGTCCAAATTACTCAGCGTTGTTCAGTTGTGCTGATCTCTCACTCTCTGCTCCTTCCAGAACATGCCGAGTTCCTCCACTGCAAGGGCAAAAAGTTCACAGACTTTGACGAAGTCCGGCAGGAGATCGAGGCGGAGACTGACCGCATCACGGGTGCTAACAAGGGAATCTCCCCCGTGCCCATCAACCTGCGCGTCTATTCCCCTAACGGTCAGTCTGAGAAAAAACGCTCAATGCAAAATCCAGCGCGCTGCCTCCTATCGGGAACAACGTGTTTGTCTGCAACCTCTCCGGGTGGTGATTCACCTCCTCCTCCCCCTCCTCCTCCTCCTCCTCCTCCTCCTCTTCCACCCCCAGTGCTCAACCTGACCCTGGTGGACCTGCCCGGGATGACCAAGGTGCCGGTGGGCGACCAGCCGGCGGACATCGAGGCCCAGATTCGAGAAATGCTGATGCAGTTTGTCACCAAGGAGAACTGCCTGATGCTGGCTGTGTCCCCGGCCAACTCCGATCTGGCCAACTCTGACGCTTTGAAGATTGCCAAAGAGGTCGACCCTCCGGGTGAGTGTGCAATTTGTATGTCACTGCAAAAAAAAAACAACCAAAAACCTCCCAAAAACAGGGAGACTCAGCTCTGCATTTGATCAACTGAGGTTTAAATCTGAGCTGGATCTACTTAGTCGAAGTAGGAGGAGAAGTTTTTTTTGCAGTGGATACATTTTTATTTTTGTAAACTAAAATAATAACATTGATTGAGCTTTTTTTATGTCCACTAGATGGCGCTAATTGTTCAATGTCAGAGTCAGTGCAGCAAAGCAAAGCAAAGTGAAGCAAAAGATGGTTAAAAAAAACAACACCTGGTTTTTGTTCCCACGAACCTGGAAGATGTAGTAGTAGTCGTCTTCTCTGTGACATCACAAATGGCCAATTTTCTGAAATGAGTTCTGGCACTCATTTTGTGGAATTTTCCCATTTCTGGGGAGTTGACCGACGCATTTAACACACTTGAAAACATTGACAAAGTGGATTCTGCACGTCCATTGGACATTTTTATATTGTGGCAAAATTGTATAGTGTGGTTTGTGTTGCATCCAACAAGTGACTTCATGAATGGCGTCCATCTGATCTGTGACCACAAACAGCCAAAAGACATAATCAGATTGGGATTTTTTTTGCTGTTGCTCCAAAGCACTTCCAATTTGTGATGCTATTTTGTTTTTGCATGTTTGTGTTGATGTTGTTCTCTGTACCGTGACTCACAACAGGTTCGAGGACCATCGGCGTGATCACCAAGCTGGACCTGATGGACGACGGGACGGACGCGAAGGACATCCTGGAGAACAAGCTGCTCCCACTCAGGAGGGGTGAGTGCACGCACGCTTTCTCCAGCTCACCGTTCCCCCCTTGTGGTCGCGGGGCAGTTGTACACATGCGCGCACGCTCACATTTGCCAACCGCTGAAAGAAAAACAGGGCAAGAGATGGAAGGATAAAGGAGAAGGAGGGTGTTAGAAGATGGAAAAAAGTGTGTGTGGTGTGTGTTGTGTGTGTCACTGTCTTGGAAAGAGCTTGTATGTATCTTGTAAGCTGCTCTTTATTCAGTTTGCTGATGCGGTGATTTTCTTTTCCATTTTGCATTTGGTTTGAACTCAGACATGAGACGCAGAATTTTTTCCATGTTCTTTGTTTTTTTTCTCTGCCTTCTTTCCTTCTTTTTTCTCCTTATCCTTCTCCCTCTTGTCTATTTCTCTCCCTCTTACACACACGCACACATACAAGCACACACACACGCACATTTACAAGGCTGCTGGCGCACAGTTGCATTATTTACAGACCATGAAACGGCCTTCGTTCGAGTGATGCATGAGAAAACTTAACAAGAGGTGAAACGAGATCTGAGTGACCTGAACTCTCTCTTTTTTGTTTTTCTCTCTCTGTTGTAAAACCTTGGATAAGCACGCGCACACACACACACACACACACACACACACACACACACACACAGACGGACATTTATTCTTGTAATTACTCTGTTTTTTGCTTCCTTCCTCCTCTCTCCTATTCCTATATCCTACATTTTTTATGGTCTCCCTTCAAACATGGTTTCCATCATCTAAACATTATTAAACACAAGCGGTTTGGTCCTGCAGGGACTGTTTCTCTGAGGTTTGGCTCCTCATTCATGGGTCTCATGTCGGACATTGAGTCCTAGAATGAGGCTCTTAAAGAAAAACAAAAATTCCAGGAAGTCACAATAAAAGAGCTCTGCCGTTGTTTGATAGTTGTAAACGTCTCTCCGGCACCTCTCTTTGGCCCCTGTGGTCGCGTCCAGGTTACATCGGCGTGGTGAACAGGAGCCAGAAGGACATCGACGGGAAGAAGGACATCAACGCCGCCATGGCCGCCGAGAGGAAGTTCTTCCTCAGCCATCCCAGCTACAGACACCTGGCCGACCGCATGGGCACCCCGTACCTCCAGAAAGTCCTCAATCAGGTGTGCAAAAAATCAGCCTCCTCACTACATCAATATAATAATCATGTTAATCGTGATATAACTCTCACACATAAAAAAAAAAACCCAATGCAGCAACTGACCAACCACATCCGGGACACCCTGCCGGGCCTGCGGGCCAAGCTGCAGAGCCAGCTGCTCTCCATAGAGAAGGAGGTGGAGGAGTACAAGAACTTCCGGCCCGACGACCCGTCCCGCAAGACCAAGGCTCTGCTGCAGTGAGTGGACGGCGGTGCGGCGGCGAGAGGGACCCCCGGTGGAGGGTGGGGGGGAGCAGCGAGTGACAAGGGTGTGTGTGCGTGTGTGTGTGTGCTCTCGCCCCGGCAGGATGGTGCAGCAGTTCTCCGTGGACTTTGAGAAGTGCATAGAGGGCTCCGGGGACCAGATCGACACGGCCGAGCTGTCGGGCGGCGCGCGGATCAACCGCATCTTCCACGAGCGCTTCCCCTTCGAGCTGGTGAAGGTACGCCACTACTTCTTTATTTCTATTTATTTATTTATTTATTTATTTATTTATTTATATCTAACTGAAACAGGATTGGTCCCAGTTCTTTTGGAGGCCTATTTGGAAAAACTTGGAAGTGGACAAAACTAATCAGATCGAGTTTTACTGCCAGCTGAGCCACGTTGCAACAGCTCCAGGCTTCCCTTTTTGAACCAGGTCGACACTGTTGCAATCTAAGCTAATTGAAGCCGCGTCAACTGAATAAAGGGAGGAGGTAAAGGAAAATTCTTTGTTTTTCCGAACCGTCCTCCGTCTCCTACGCCATGATAACTAAAAATCCCTCCTCAGTTTCTTCCTCTCACTCTCGTTCCCCCTCATGGTTTTGTCCTTTCCTTGCCCCCCAGTCCCAGTGCCCCCCCGCTGCCTCTCAGAACCTACTCCCTCTCCTCCGTCCTCTCTCGCCCTCCCTCTGAGGATATAAAACTTACTCTCCGTGACGGAGGCCTCTGAAAATTCTGGTTCTCCAGCGGCAGGACCAAGCTGCCTGCTTCCTAAACCAGCAATCTATGAGGGAAAAGGGAGTCAGAATGAGCGAGTTCAGCAAATGCTGGGCACTTGGAACAGTCTCCAGCGGCAGAGCGATCAAGGAGCCACCTTGGAACGGACTGACGTTTCTGAGGACACACAGTATATTTTCGTTTACCGGCCTTTCCTGCTTTTGCTGTTGCAGATGGAGTTTGACGAGAAGGAGCTGCGCAAGGAGATCAGCTACGCCATCAAGAACATCCACGGAATCAGGCACGTCTGGCCTCTCCCACCTCCTGCTTCCGTGTCCCCCTCTTTGCGCCATCATCCTTCCCCTCCCCTCGTTGCCAGACACCTTGGTTTATCAGCCGACCTTGATATGCAGCCGCCAGGGCCTCGGCGGCGCGCTGACTGCTCTGCTCAATATTGATGGAGGCGGCTGCAGTCAGACGGTGGAAGTTTGACCTCAGATGTAGGTTAAAGTCGAAATTTCGGTATTTCGACTTTAATCTCAAAAACTTTTCTCCAAATTTCCACTTTAATCTTAAAATTTCAACTTTATTCTCAGATTTTTGACGTTATTCACAAAATGTACTGAAACTTTATTCTCGAATTGGCAAAAAACATCTTTGTTGATATTTTGTTTTCTCTTCTTGTGGCCCAAATCTTCTTCCGTTTTTATTCCATTTATATGGTGCGTTTGTATCGTGGAAAAACCCTTTTCAAATTAGATTACATGCCAAAACATGGTAGTTCATTTATTATATGGATAGACTGAGGGGTAGATCTACTGAATGTCGGCCATCCGTAGTGCGGTTCATTTAACTCAAAAGTTAGAATCTGAAATGAGACCGTTTTCTAGTTGACTTTCAGGCGATCCCGTTATGTTCAGTCAATAAAATCTATTGTTTGCAAGTAAAAGGCAACGCAACAGCCTGTGCAGAAGTAGATGGAGATAACTTTCTACTGCTCTCTTCTCTTGTATGTTTTGGAAGGTTAATATTGACAAACGTGTGGAAGATTCTTCACAACTAACACTCTTCTTTTCACCTATTCCTCCTCCTCCTCCTCCTCCTCCCCCTGTCTATTCTTTCTTCTGCTGGTTCTGATCTCTCCCTGGCGGGCAGAACTGGCCTCTTCACCCCGGATATGGCCTTTGAGACCATTGTGAAAAGGCAGATTGGGAAGATTAAAGAGCCGTGCACCAAATGTGTGGACATGGTCATATCTGAGCTAGTCATTACGGTTAGGCAGTGTACCAAGAAGGTAAAAAAAAAAAAAGAAAGAAAGAAAAATAGCTAGCTTTGTCCTTTCTCTTTCAATATTCATTCTCAACCCTGGTGCCCCCTGCTGTTCACTCCCTGTAATTGTGACCCGGACTGGCAGGGTTGGCTGCCTTACACCTACCCAGCTGCCTCCCTGCCCGCCCGCCCGCCTGCCGACTGTGCCGCTTCAACCCGGGTCTGGCTGGACGGGCTGGCCGTGGTGGAACGCTGTGCTGGAGAACGTCAGTGTGGAGGCTGAGTGGTCATCGCAACGCAGGCGCCTGCAAAACAATGAAGTGTCATAGGAGTTCAAGTACTCCATGATGGTTATCATGACTAGAACAAATATTCAAATAAACATATTGACACTTTTTGTTTTGAATTGAATATCCATATGTTTCATCATCTTCTAGTCATGTCCCACTTTCAAAAGTATAGATATTTTCATGCTGTACTATTTGCTATGGGGAATGTTTTTTGTCCCTTATATATTATCCTCTTTATCTTGCTGTCGGTAAAAATGAGAATCACCTGTGTAAAGGGGACGCAGGTGATGTGATAAAGTCCGATGTTTGCCAAAAGCACTTCAGATGAGAGCAGGTTTTTTTTCTCTCTCTCTCTCTTTTGTTGGCTTGCAAAAAGCCTTCACATGTCAAAAGCATCATTCGTCAGCTTGGCGGACTGCCGCGTTGTTGGATGACCTCAGCGCCTAGACTTCTTTGTGCGTGCGTGCGTGCGTGCGTGCGTGCGTGCGTGTTTGTGAGACTGAAGCTGTGCACCTGCAGCAGACAGAAGCCGTGAATCTTAAGGAGCGTTCAGGGGGCCATGGAGAAGCTGAAGAAGCTGCATCCAACGGTCACGGACCTGGTTTAAAACCACGGCCAGACTCTCTGACAACACGGTGGCCGTTTGGAGAAGGGGGTTAAATTCTGTGGGTCGTGAATTTCAGGAGGCCAGGGGGAAGATGGAGGCACGGGTGCGGCGTTTTGGCTGACGGTCGGGCTGCACGGCTGAGGTCTCGCACTGGGATTGCTTGGAGTGTTTTATCGGGCTGGTGGAGTTGATTGCCGGCTGAGATCTCTCTGTATTTCCTCCTCTCCTTTTCCTCTTCCTCTTTCTCTTCCTCTTCCTCTGAACTCTTCTCTGCCGGTGGAGAGAGACTCCAGCGCTGCCTTGTTCTAGAATGGCTTCAAGGGAAACCGAAATGTCTCACTTGCATTTTCTATCTGCTGTGCTGTTTACCCCCCCCCCCCCCCCACACCAACCTCCACACCCCTTTCTGTCCTTTTTTAAAACTAATTTTCATTTTAAATCCATCCCTCTCATCTGTGTATCGCCCCTCTACCGTACCATCTGTTTATTCTCCTTTTAATTTTCCTCGTCCTCATTGGTTGCTTTCCTCCCTCCTCATTTGTCCATCATGTCTTTCTTTCCCCTCTTCTCTCTCTCTCCTCCTCCCCCCCCGCCACCTGCCTATCCCTACAGGACGGGGCTGTTCACCCCTGACCTGGCCTTTGAGGCCATAGTGAAAAAGCAGATCCAAAAGCTGAAGGGACCCACACTCAAGTGTATAGATATGGTGGTGAGCGAACTCACCTCCACCATACGAAAGTGTAGCCAAAAGGTAAAATTCCAACTAGAAGCTCGGCCACTTACTTTTTCATTTTGTGTTGCCTTGGGTAGGGGCGGACCGATGGCCGGCCAATTTGTACCAACCAGTACCAGGAGTCACATGACAAATAAGAGACGCGCACCAGTTGTTGTTGGAAACGGAAGAATGTTTTTTAAGACTGATTGAAGTTTTCTGTATAAAGTTAAACTGTTAATAGCTCCACAGTAATTATTTTAAGCCCACAACTGTTTCTACATTTTACCCAGTCCCATACTATGCAAATGAATATATTACGCAATTATATTTTTTCAACAATAATCAGTGTCCCTATCCTGTCACTGAACTATCACAGGGCCAAAATTCAGCCCATTGTGATGTCACAAAACTGCTTAGTTCAAAATCACACTAGTGGAAGGTACAACAAGGCATCAGTTTTACTAGGAACATTAACTAGCTGTAAACAGAGGGCTAAATATGCTGTTTTCTAAAAATGTAAAGCTAGCATAATAATTAATCAAGCAAAGCTGCAACCGTCTCTGAAATAGATTGAAAAAGAAATGTTTTGTTGTAATACCACATGGGGCCACCAGGCCCAGGCTTGGCTGCACAGCACCTCTGTTACTGAATAAAAAATAATTTAACACACTTAGGGCAATGATTTTAAAGACACTTTAACAATTATTAATTCAAAGACGTTTTTGGAGATATTTCAATATAACTTGAAATTTTTGCTTGTTGTTTAAAAAAACTTCAAAATTAAGGGCTTAGGAAATATATTGATTTGCTCCGTATGCAAAACACCACCACGCTGTTGTTGATTAGACCATGTGACTTTAAATAATGAATTAGTAAATGAAGTAATTAGTGCTAATTTGATGCTACTGCAGACATCGGTCTGTCCTTACCCTGAATATCCAATGACCTGCGTTCTGATTAAAACTTTGGTTTTTTGTCCTGTGTCAATAATTGGCCTGGCATTGACATTTTGCTTTAACAACCCGTTGCCTCTAAACCTGCATGTTAAACACGACTTTCTTTAATACGTAACTTCATTATACGTCTATAAGATTCCTTTAAATATATATATATATATTTATATGAGTTGAAGTCTTTATTTCTGTCCCTCGGTTTGCGACAGATGATTCCTTGGTTCACCGGCAAACTGATTTGGAACGTCTTTCTTTGTTTCCTCCTTCTTCAACCTCCATCCTGTCGTCCTCTAACCCTCCAACCCTGCTGCTGCTGCCTCCCTCCCGCCCCCTGCGAAAAGCAAAACGACTAAATGACCTCCTTTGGATTTCTCGCCTCTGTCACATCATAACCTTGGTTTCTGCTGTCAGAAACATTCTATGCCTAAAGAAGGTGTACGATAAGAAACAGTGTTTGGGAAAATCCACAACGGGGTCAGTTTGACGTCCTTCTCCTCCATTGTCATCGCCATCTATCTTCTTCTTCTTCTGCTGCTGCTGCTGCTCTCCCAGCCTGTGTTTTCGCTCCCTCGCATTGCATGTCCTTCTGACTCAGTGACAGTGACTCTGCCTGCTCCTTATTTTTTTTCCACTTCAGTTTTGTTTTTCTGTGTCTCCTTTTATGACACAGACTTTGACAGACTTGTTCTTTCTTCAAGTTATGATGCATCTTTTCAAGATGCATTGCTTCCAAAAAAATTGCTCTGAAATGCTTTTTTTTTTTTTTCCTCCAATGGTTTTCATTGGGTCTTATTGAGTTCACACGATGAGATGCTTCATCTAAATCCTCATTGATAATGGGACACTGCTAAAACAGTTCAATTCTTTTTGAATCAGGCACAACCAACAACATTTTTTCTTACATTTCTTCAAAATGTTGATGTGGCCTTGGTGCATTTGGCTTCTTCTATGGAATAAATTGAAAAGGGCTGGAAGATAATATGATAATGTTGATTGAATATTCTTGTGGCTGGTTCCTTCTTTAGCCGTGTTCTGAAAGCTTCATTTCAGCTCAGCATAATTGTGTTTATGCATCGAACTTCCTCTTTGCCAAAGTCTAAAAAGTCCCGCTCAGTTCAGCTCCTCCTGTGCCGAGTTACAGCGGGCCGGACGACTTCAAGTGGACAACTTTCATTTGCAGTTTTGAGTGCAAAGAAACAAGGAGAATTGAAAAAATACCAAAAAAACTCACTTGTTTCTCTCTCGCACACAGACCGTCTTCTGCGCACTGTGTCCCATTATTGGAAAGCATTTATTTATTTATTTTTAAATGGCTTTTCTCTCTGCTTTGTAATCATTTCAAGCTCAGGAAGCAAGAAAACCAAAAAAAAATGTTGACCTCCACTCACCCAACAAACCATCTCACGGACATGAAAGATGCATCGTAACTTGCGAGAAGAGAGTCTGTGTATTTTTCTTTTCTTGCATTGTGATTTTGATCTTTTCTCATTTCCCGCCACCCCACGCACGCACACACACACACACACACACACACACACACACACACACACACACACACACACACACACACACACACACACACACACACACACACACACACACACACACACACTTCTACCCCAAAGTGTGTTTGTGTCACGCTGGAGACCCACCAATGTCTGAGTTCGTGGGTTCGCAATGAGCTCATGGAAAAAAAAGAAAAGAAAAAAAAAAAGCCCCACAGTGTGCTGGGAAGGAGGAACCTTTTGTGCCAGGAACCTTGTTTATTCTGCATTTGTGTGGTAATATCGCAGACTTTGCACGACTGCGCTGCGTTTTTCCCATTTTTTCGTGACCTGGGCAACATTTTGCATACCCAGCCCATTGAAACAATCTGAGCGCCGCTCATGTTGTGCACAGTCTGGGATCAAACCCCTTCAACATAACACGTTTAATATTTATTTCATCGTGTTTGTTTCTGCATTATGTTCCGTTTGTGTTTGTGGCACTGTGAGCCGTGAATCAGAGAGATGACAAATGTAGCGGTTGAATGAGTTGTCCCTGTGTGACCTGCCGTGTGTGTGTGTGTGTGTGTGTTTTTTGTACCTACCCACATACTGTGCCGTCTGCCTCCAGCTGGCCCAGTATCCCCAGCTGAGGGAGGAGATGGAGAGAATCGTCACCCAGCACATCAGGGACCGAGAGAGTCGCACCAAGAATCAGGTGACAGCTTCTGAACCCTCAGACAGGAAGTGAACGGTTAAAGATGAGATGCATCGCTGTTATTTTATCTTGTTTGTCTAAATGTATTAAATTGTTTTATTTTTAGCACTTCTGCATAAAACAGGTTTTAAAAGAGACTTGAACATCATCAAGTTGATAAAATCGGGTATAAGAAGCCGATTAGCAGCATCCAGTGTTGACCCCCCCCCCCCTTTTAACCGTCTCAAATTCAGGTGCTGCTGTTGATAGACATCGAGCTGTCCTACATGAACACCAACCACGAGGACTTCATCGGTTTCGCCAAGTGAGCTTCTCGTTATTTTCAATTCTTTTGTTCTGAGCTCCACGCAGTTTTTCCTCCACTGTAAAGTTTCTTCCTGATGCCTTTTCCTCCCGCGCAGCGCCCAGCAGAGGATCAACCAAATGAGCAAGAAGAAGGCCGCAGGCAACCAGGTACGAGGCCCAGATCCGAGCAGGAATGTTCCAACAAGCAGCCCCGCGTCCGAGTGGCGCGCAACCTCAGACGGAACTCATCCCCTCGTGTTTCCCGCCTTCACATCTGATGGTCATATTTCACGTTTTGCTGTAGGCTTTTATCCCGTTAGCTCCCAGCTCTGTGTTTGGCTCGCGCTGAATGCAGGACAGTCGTACATTATGAGATCCTGTTACTCATCCAGGCTGCCCCACCTCCGGGCAGCGCTCCACATCCTACACAAAGCGGTTCTGGTGCGTGTTACACACTAATGGGCAACAGTTGTTGGGATCTCGAAGGGAAGTCGTCCTCTTGGGGAGGGTCGCCGTGACATCAGCGGGGTCAGAGGTCGGCCGTAAAATATCAAAACCCTGCCGACTCGGCCCGGAGTGGAAATTTAAATTATCCGCCTGGATCCTGGCGTGCACGCACTGATTGAGATTATGCCAGTTTTGTTTTTCTTTAGGTGCAGACTTCAAAACAGAGCCCACAGTGATGGATTACCGTTCATATCAGTTCACATCAGTTGGCGCTCTTAAGTTAATCTTAAAATTTTGCAAACTGTAATTACAGAAAAATATTTCTCATGGAAACAGTTCATTTGCATTTACATGTTACCATTATCAGTCAAAACTGGCTCTTAAGTGCACAACATCATAAGTGCCACATAGTGCGTAACTCTAAACCTTGATTAGTTCTAATTTTTTTTTTTTTTCAAAATCACTAGAATGCTGCAATGGTTCACAGAAATCACTTGTGAATATCGGTACTGAGTTTAGACTTGAGCAAAGCAAGAACTTCAGTTCTTGAAGCTGAAATAATAAAAAAAGAAACACTCTCAAAGTGAAAAACAGTCTGACTAGAATATCATTAAAAACACTTAGGGAGGATATAAAAGGAAATTAAAATCACTCTCACGTAGGGAGAAGGATGTAGCCAGAGTACTTACCAGAAATGACGAATCGGAATGAAACCAGTAGAGTCTGGTTCTCTGACACAGGAGACAAGACAAAGGGAAACTCACACAGGTGGAAACCTGGTGGAAACAGGTGGAAACCGTCAGGGCGCGGAAAGACAATCAGGTGAGGGAAACATGCTAGGGGGCAAGTTGCCACGCGGAAGGAGAGTTGAATTTCAAAATAAAAGAGGAAGTCACAAGCCAGACGAGGCAAATGTTTCTTTGGCATGGCAAAACTGAGACTCCTTCACACTCTGAAAGCCATTCAGTCCTTTCCTGTCTTTTCACTCTTTATAATCTGTAACTGAGATTCTCTTCTTTGCTCTTTGATGTGTCTGTTTTTTTGGTTTTTCTTTGAGTGAATTTTTTCTCCTCTCTATGTCTTTGCTTTCTCTCCTATTTCCCCCTACATCCTCCTCCTCCTCCTCTTCCTCCTGCTGCCCTCTGTGGGTTCTCTGCTCCAGGATGAGATCATGGTGAGTAGCAGTGCAGAGCGCATGAGTGCGTGTGCCCTTGTGTGCGCCTAGGTGCATGTGCTGCGGACGAGGCTTTTGCCCACTTCAGTTTAGAATCAGGAGTCCCCTGACGTGCGCTGGGCTGCGGTGGGTAGACGGTGCCTTCAGTGGCTGTAGGAATGTGTGAGTGTGTGCGAGGTGAGGAGCAGCGGAGGAGCAGGTGGCTGCTGTCGGCGGGAGGATGTGCTTGGCTGCTTTCCCTTCCTCTCTCTGTTGCAGCTGCGACCCTCCCTGCAGACACACACACACACACACACACACACACACACACACACATTAGAAACAAGTGTAGATTCACCACCATTAAAGCTGTAACACAAAAAGAGAGATTAGACAGTGACAGGAAGACCTCTTCTTCCTTGAAGATGACAATCAAACAATTCATTTTTTCCGTAATGTTTCTGCCTTCTGTGCCCCTCCCTCTGCTCACCCACGACAAGCAGAAGACCAGACCCACACATTTGTCAGTCCCCAGTTTCACCTCTCAAAACAACCACCCAGGTCCGGGTCAAAGGTCAGGGGCACATTGTAAACAAAGCGTTCACTTCCTGTTGACAAATGGATAAAGTTCTCCCCCTGCCGCTTCTGTTGGCCTGCTAACAGCCGACGCCCCTCATCGCCGAGCAGCAGCCGCAGTCTGTCAAAGGCTGAGCGCCGATACGTCACTGCACCTCGTTTTGAAACCTTCCACTCAGACACATAAAAAAACAGTAACTGCGTTTCCGTGAAAGTTTTTCCGCAAAATAAAAGCGATATTTCTCAAATTTCAACTGCGATTGGCAGGTGTTTCCACTGAATGGCTTGAAGTTATTATAACCGCAATTATAACCACAATTAGCCATAATTCTCGTAAAATCGACAAGATTTTACAAGAATTACGTTTGCTTTTGTTTGCTGTCAAGAATGGTTGTTATATGTGAACTGGTCACATGACCCCGTACTGCTGACGTGTAAATGCGAAAAAAGTGTTTCCATGACACTTTTGCGATATACCTCTATATGGATACGTCTGAAAAACCACCTCATGAGAGCGTCAAAACCTTTTAGCCATATTTCAAGGTTGTTGTTTTTTTTAAATTTAGGTGTTTCCAGTAGCAGTTCTTTATTACGATAGTTAGGTCATTTTATTGGTAATGGAAATGCAGCTACTGTGCAGGAACTCAAGATGAAAGGAAATGAGGAACATATTAAGTTTAAAAATAGGCTTTGATGGAGCAAAAAAAAAAAAAAATACCTGAAGTTAACTGCAAAGGTCCACACTTTTCACTGCATGGCCTCCACAACCTGGGCCACTGTTACTGTATAGCATCCCCTCCTGCCCTTTGCTCCCAGCCCTGCTTCCCGTCCCCCGAGCTGCCGTCCCAGCAGCCGGCTGGCTGTGATGTGCTGCTACTTGAAAAAAAACAAAAAAACAACAAATAAACAAACAAAAAAAAAGTTGAACAAATTCTTGACTTGACTTTGACTGTCCACGTTCTCATTCAGCCTGAGAGAGGAGTTAACGATCGGTTCAAGGTAAATAACACCAGTAATCCTGTACAGTATGTGTGCGTGCCCCCTGTTTGATGGATAGAGTGCGAGAGGAGCGAGCAAGGCCAAGATAAGAGAGAGAAATGAGTGCAAGCAGAAATGTGTTTATTGACGTAGGTGAGCGTCACCCCCCTTTGGTGTTGCCAGTGGCAGTTACCTCCTATGTCCACTAGAGGCAGTGAGACCACATGCCAGTGTTTGGTCAATGGAATCTTTTTTTGTTCGTTTTTTTTGTACCTGCTGCTGCGTGCAAGCGTTGTGACGGTGCTTTTTTATTCCTGTGCGTGTCCAAGGTCATCAGGAAGGGCTGGCTGACCATCAACAACATCGGCATCATGAAGGGCGGAGCCAAGGAGTACTGGTTCGTCCTCACCGCAGAGTCCCTGTCCTGGTACAAAGACGACGAGGTGAGCCGCCGCCGCCGCCGCCGCCGCCGCGCCAAAGGTTCACATTCAAAGTCCGACATTGTGATCACAACATCGTGCACGACTCTATGAACTTCCTCTTAAGCTGTGGTGATTTTTTCTTTCACCAATTAAGAAAAACCAAAAGGGTTATTTCAGAGGAATTCGGGAGGCGGGGGGTTTCCTCCAGCTCTTCCCAGACCTCATCCAGAGACATTTTAGATGTTTCCTTTCCACTTTCTAATCCAAAATAATTTCCACTTGATCCAACTGGCAACAGAAAGAGGAGCTGCTTGCTTGGCCTGTGGCCCACTGAGAAGAGTTGACGGTAGATGCTTTTGTTAGTGGACCAACTGTTTTATTTTTTTCTTGTGCCAGGAGGCTTTTTGCAGAACTATTGGGGAGTTTGCCCCAGTCTGTCCGTCTCCAGGCCCGAGCCACAGCTGCTCTTCTCACTGACATGCGTTTTTGTGTGTGTGTGTGTGTGTGTGTGTGCGAGTGTGCACGTGAGTGTGAGAGAGAGTGTAGCAAAGGCCCTTTAAAAAAAAAAAAAAACAACAACACCCGGGACCCCCCAGCCTTTTAGACACCGAAGCTGGCACACACATGTGCATACCAGAGACCCCTGCGCTGCCCTGTTACCAATTATGTGTGCACACATGCAAGCTGCTTCTAATAAACTGATTTGATTTCAAAGAGCCGAGCGCAGAACAAGCGAGCGAGGGGGCTGGATGGCGAGGGAGGGGAGGGGAGGGGAGGCCAGGAGTGCCTCTGGTTAGTGGCCGGTCAGGGAGAGAGAGCGGGGGACAGCAGAAGTGGCGGCAGCGGTGGCAGCGGCGGCAGCGAGAGGCCGCAGGAGAACCGACAGGGTTTTATTTTTGTTTCCCCTTCCTCCTCTTCAGACCGCTGGCAGGGACTTTAGATCAATATCTAAGTTGTATTGAAGTGGCGCCACTCAGGAAGTCAAGAAAAAACAGAGATAGATTGATTCCGCTTGTTATTTTCCCATCCCAGCCAATGACTTTGTGCATTTTAAAGACTTATTTTCTGAAAAAAAATCCCTTTCGCCAGTGTTTCCCAATAATGACGTGACTATCTGACATGCTGGTGAATTTTGCAGATGATGATTGTGATGTCACCTACACCCACTGCCAGGTTGGGGGATGACACCTCCAGCCAGGTCGTGGCAACTTTCTCCTCCTGCCTCCTTACAAACACCAAGAAGGTCCAAAAAGAGAAGGAGTTTAACCAGACATCTTTGCAGAAGACGGCTTAACATGCTGTTTTCTGCACATCGATACAGTTTTCCTGCTCTATTGGGGTCTGGGATAAAAACACAAGATCTGAGAATGAGTATGAAAACGACATCATCCCCCCCCCCCCCCCCCAACGAAACAGACTACCTTCTCTTCCTCCTCCGTGTCAGATTTTCCTGGTGGCCTTGCCTCCGCCCCTCCACCACTCACTCCTGGCACTGTATATTTATTTGAACATGAGGCAGGTAGTGAACTGAGCCCGGGAGACGCAGAACCAACACACGGTGTTGGTGTCAAGGCTCAGCCTGGGGGCCGTGGAGGGGGGTGACAAGGCGGTAGGGGGGTACTCGGGGTGGTGGTGGTGGTGGGGGGGTGGGGTGGTGGGGGGGGGTTCACTGCAGCCCGATGCAATTTACAACAGAAAAAGACCAAAGAGACAGAAAAGCGGTGCACGTTTCGTTTTTCATCAAGGCTGAAGAGTTTTACAAAGTCCAGTCGTACACACGCACGCACACACACACACACACACACACATACACACACACACACACACACACACACGCGCACACACACACTCGGGGGGGCTTGAACTTTCATGTGCACCTGGAGGGGGGGCTGACTTGCCAAAGCACACACAGTTGCTAAAAAGTTGGAAGCGGTTTTATTTATTTCTTTTTCTTGGTTTATTGGGGGAAAAAAAGAACGTTTGCAGGCTGAAAGTGTTTCCAGTGTGTTTCCCAGCGTTTCTGGTGGAATTTCGCCCCCATTGGGCAGCAACACGCTCGGCCGTTTCTCTACCAAATTAAAAGCCAGCGGCAGCGGCACCCACTGCCTCTCGTCATGGGGAAAACCCTTTGCGGCAGCCTGGTGACACACACACACACACACACACACACACACACACATACACTCACGCAAACACTCACGCACACACCACCCCCAGACACTAATAAGAACTTCCAACCTGAGGGTGCCAGGATGTTTTGGTTAGCGTGTATGTGAGTGTAAATGTATATGCTTCTGCCTGAGTTTGTGTGTGTCCGTGCTTGTGTGTGTGCGCATGCATGCACAAACCTTCTGGTCCGTATTACCGCGGGACATGGCAGCACTTTGAATCAGGCTGATTTGTTGCTTAAAACTCCTCGAAGCAGCAGGAAAGATGTGGTGAGAGATGTGAAGGCGGGTAAAATGAACAAAAAAAAGAGGGAAAGAAAAATCCAAGTGTAGGTTCAAGTCAGACGTCCACGTCTGTGGTTGTATAGGCTGCCAGTGCATGTGTGTGTGTGCATATATTTGTGTGTGTGTGTGTGTGTGTGTGTGTGTGTGTGTGTGTGTGCCTGGGTCTCCCTGCTCCTGTTGTAAAGTTGAACCAGACTCTCCTGGTGATCCCAGCTGTAAACATCCTGGGGGGGTGGAAGCGGGCGGCCTGTGAGCTCTGCCGCCAGAAACACGTCTGCATGCATGTGTGTGTGTGTGTGTTTGTGTGTGTGTGTGTGTGTGTGTGTGTGTCAGGCGGTGACACAGCGGTCGAGAGCACTAAAATGGAAACAGGCTGGTTTTGCGGCTTGGCCTGACGACGCTTCTCGATGCGTCCTTTTTTTTTTCTTTTTTTTTTTTTAGCCCCGCCAATGACAGACAGGCCTGCTGGAGGACAAACTGTGGCGCCTTTAAAAAGGTGGAGAAGACCAAAGAGGGCGAGAATAAAAAAAACCTGGGGTCTCTTTAAAGCTCGCTTGGCATTATGTCACCTATAAACAGCGGAGACACCGATAATTTTCTCGTCTTTTTCGGGCTATTCCAAGCAGCAGAGTATAAACAATGACGGAGTGTCCGCTTCCTGCTTCTCTCTCTCTCTCGCTCTCTCCCTCCCTCCCTCTCTGCCGCGCTGTCACATGGTCATTTGAGGTGAAGAAGCCCGCGAGCTGCATGAGGAGGCAGGGAGGTAATTGCACGGCTGGCTCGGGCTTTGCTGTGAGTTATCTTTTAGGGCGGGCGATCTTTTTTTAAGCTTCTGTGCGGTCGCGGCCTCCGTCATCTGGCCGTCGGCTCTGCTGAAGAGGCCGCGGAATCTCGGCGCGATCCTGCAGGTTGGCATAATTACAAGTTGACTTTCTAATCCTTCCGAGGCTGGACGACGAGACGACAGGACGACAGGAACGACGTCGAAACACATTTTCCACCTTCACGGTCTCGTTTTTTTTATTTGAAACAGCTTGATCCAGTTTGGAACATTTCACAAAAAAATAAGAACAACAACAACAAAAAAAACAAAAAACACAGACACCATCCGCAACAGGCCACGACAGAGCGAGACACATTTGGACTTATGCAATTTGTCACTCGTAAATCCAGGCTGGGCGAGCAGCAGGCCTCTGCGGTGGAGCCCTTTCGCCCGCCGGCTTTTTTTAGGCCGCCGCAGACGGACGAGGGTGGCGCCGCACGTTCCCGCAGCGAGGCCTCCCGTCCTCCGGAGGGGGTCGTCCCGTGCTTCCCCGGCCAGCCTAACCAATGTGCAGACTACTGTACAACCACTACTTCCTGAACAGGTAGTCTGAACACTGGGCAGGCGGGCTGGGCGGCCGAAGGGATGCAGGAGGGAGCGAGGGAGGGATGCGATGGGATGTATCCTTTATTTTTTTTTTCTTAGAAATTTCGGAATCTCTGCGGCTTAGATATTAGATTCCTGAGTCCGGCTCTCACAGTCTGTGTTGGCTAGAAAGTGCTGATCGGGCCGATAGTGTGCGCATGTGAGAGCTGAGGGAGAAACAGTGGATGGAGAGATGTATGAAGAGGCCAGTGGGGAGATGAAGGAGGAGGAGGAGGAGGAGGAGGAGGAGGAGGAGGAGGAGGAGAGGTTAGACAAATGTGACAGCCACCGACTGGCAGATTCAACAACATTCTCTCCAGTTTCCCGCTGTGAGAACCAACATTCCAGACCTGAGCTGTGGGAGGAGAACAAAAAAAGAAAAAAACAGTCTGGATGCTCCTGAGCAGCACAAAGAGAGGCGTCTTTCACCGAATCAGACGTTCCTGAGTGTCAAATTGCAAAATATGGGAAAATAATTAGTCATTTATTTAATATTTAAAGAATTGCAGATCGTTTTACGGTGGCGGCAACATGTTGGGACTATGTCTGCCTGCTGTGACTGAGTAAAGCCGACATCGGCATGGAATTAATTTAGCATAGTACAGTTTTATCCTCGCTGACTGTCAGGCAAAGTGCAAGAAAGTGAAAAAAACAACAAAACAAAGTTCAAGCCATTGAAAAACTTTTGAAGCGGCATCATGCAAAGACAGAAACTCCTGACAAACATTTCTGGTCTGAATCCCTGGCGGTTGAATCCAGGCCGCAGCCAATCGGGCCTAGCGGCTGCTGCCAAGACGTAACCTTTCACCTCATCGACAGGCGGAAAACAGGAAAACGGAACTCTTTCCACGGAGAGGAAACCCAACTGTACCTGTGAGTCTCCCACCTGCTCCTTCTCCTCCGGCCTCACCTTCTTCTGCCACCACCGCATCTCCTCTTCTCCATCGGCTGACGTTTGCGTTCTTCTCGTCGGGTTCGTTAAGCCTCAGCTCCCGAGCTACTTCTTTTTTTTTCTTTTAAAAAGAAAAGAAACAACAACAAAAAAAGAATCGGCGCCTTTTTCGGCACAAGCGCCATTCGGAAGACGTCGACCCCTCTCGGAGCCCGTAAAAAAACAGCAGCCGGGTTGGTGAGGAGAGCAGCTGGAGGCTGGAGACGTGGCAAAAGGAGCTGGCCACCAAGTTTCCCCTCCGAGAGACAGAAGGAGAAAAAGTAAAGAGAGGGGGAGAGGAGATATGGAGGGAGAAGGAGGAGGAGCTGGCCGGCCTCTCCTCTTTTCCTCTCCTCCTCTCCTCTTCCTTTCTTCCCTCCCTCCCTCTGTCTGGATTTCCTCCCTCCTCCTCCTCCCCCTCCTCCTACCTTTCTCCCCTTTTTTTCCGCCCCCCCCCCCTCCGCCGCTTCGCTCTGTCATTTTTCGGGGGAGAAAGTGCAAGGTCAAAGGTGAACAGGAAGCGGCGTGCATTCATTTGTGCGCCGTAAAAACTTTTCTTTTTTTCTACCCACCCTCCCCCTCACCTCACCCCCTGCCTCGCTCCCTCGCCGGGCCGAACCAGCGAGCGAGCGAGCGAGGCAGCGAGGGAGCCTTCTCCAGACATCCAGACGTGCCTCCTCTCTCTTTCTCTCTTGACTCTTTACCTTTTTGGCCGTTTTGCGGTTTTTATCAGTGATGGATGTGTGTGGGAGTGGGGGCCCCCGGGCCCCCGCCGTAGAAGCTGAATGGTCTTTGTAGCGAAGGGGGCAGGAATGTCTGTGTTTTCTTGGCAAGCAGGAGGAAGCCTTGTAATAACTCCAGATGTGCAGCCCTGTGGTCTCCATCTCGCTCTTGCTCCCTCTGTTTTTACTTCTAAAGCTGATTTCCTCTCCCTGTCCCGCTCGAATAAAGGGCCCTTTATGCGCAGCTCGGCCGGCCCGCGCAACACACACCAGGGCAGGCTGGAACGGGGAGGGAGGGAGGGAGGTGGGTGCCGGTGAAGGGTGACATACTACTGGTAAATCAGAACCAGAGAGATGGAGGGTGCATACGTGTGTGTGTGTGTGTGTGTGAGCAGTCAACGTTTTCCTCCTTCTTTGTTTCACACACCCACTCACATTTGGGTTTCTTACCTCTGGAACTCAGAGGTAATCAATGCTTTCAAGCCGGTGTGTGTGTGTGTGTGTGTGTGTGTGTGTGTGTGTGTGTGTGTGTGTGTGTGTGTGTGTGTGTGTGCAGAGGTTGTAGGTGTGTTTGTTTTAGCTCTACGGTTTCTGAGCTCCAAATCAAAGCATGCGTGATCCCCGGAGAGACGAGTCAGCAGCAGCGGCAGCAGCGGCAGCAGCGGCAGCAGCGGCAGCAGCGGCAGCAGCGAGACGAGGAGCCACGCAGGGAAAGCGAGAGGAAAAGGTTGCAAAGACGAGGGCAGTTTGCAAAACGTGCACGGAGGCCGGGGAGAGAGAGAGAGATGATCGAAGTCGTCGCTCGCGCTTGTGATTTTTTTTCTTCATTTTTTTTTTTGCCGCGGGGAGGAGGAAGGAGTGGATTTTAACGAGGGGAGGGGGGCAAACCGCTGCGGTCGCACCGACAATGTTTCCAGAGTTTGGACGACCGCGGCTTCGTTTTTAAACCCTGAGTCACAAAGGGCAGAAGTATTGAGAAAGTATGCAGGCCGACGCAAAACGCACTCACAGCGCACTCGCAGCTCCGGCGCGAGTGATCCTGACTTTCTTGAAAGGTCGACACATTTGCATGTGACTGTATCCGCAGCGCATGCGGTATGTGCAATAAAAATACTGTAGATTTATAGGTGAGAGCGTGTGTGTGTGTGTGTGTGTGTGTGTGTGTGTATATATACGTGTGTGTGTATATACGTGTGTGTGTGTGTGTGTGTGTGTGTGTGTGCCAGCTGAAACCCCGAAAGCAGCTCCCCAGCGCTTCTTTCACACACGTCATGAGACAGCTGAGTCACACACAAATTGCAAAAACAGCTTCTTTGTTTCCCCCCTCCCCCCCTTCTTTGCAATTGCGCTCAACGAGCCAAGTCGCCGTTATGTTTTTCGCTGGGTTGACACACACAAACACACACACACACACACACACACACACACGTCAGCCGCATGAAAAAAAACAACAGCTTATTTTCCCTGTCCGATCGGATCATACCGGCGTTTGAACCCTGATCGAAGACGTAAACACGACGCCGTCCAACATTCTTCGGACCGTCACGCCGGCACGAGCGAACGCTATTAAAAGTTCGCCTCAGAAGCGAAGTTCCACCCGGAACTTTTCCGATCCACGTAACCGTCCCGGAGTTTCAGACATGAAGAGGGGAAAAAAACACAAGGTTCCCCCGCGCTGCACGTGCAGCGTCGTTCAAGTGTCCTGAGAACGTGGCGGCCCTGGTTTGACTGCCGAGCGGCAACTCTGACTCCATGTGTTCGCCTTCCCTCCCTCCATCTATCCTCTCCCTCCATCCAAATATCTGTATCTATCTACATCCAAGCCAGGAGCCGCTGAAACACAGCTGCTATCGTTTACGCGCTCCCAGAGGTTGTCGTGCATAAGCTACCTCGGGAGTGGGAGAAGAAAAAAAAAAAAGACAGGCGTGGAGCTGCTCGTGTCATGTTATATTCAAGCATCTCCAGCGGAGGAGAGTGAGATCAAGAAGCAGTCGGGGGGAGTGTGTGTGTGTGTGTTTGAGCACGACCAGAGTGGAAAACCTTTGGCTGGAAAAGGAGAGAAGCAAACTTGACGTGCATTCAGGACACAGCTTTCTTTCCGGCCGTGAAACTGCAAAAGAGCATCACACGGTGCAACTACTACATGTGCTATATGTTGTCCCGGTGGTCTGCAGCGGCCAGTGGAAGCGAAGCCACTTCTCTGCAACAAAGTGAATGGTAGGTTCAAAGCAGGGGGAAACCTTTTACTGGAAGACATTAGTGGAGTTTGACTGACAAGACAGCTTTTACTCTCAGGCACGCGGACACAGGCACGCACACACACACACACACACACACACACACACACACACACACACACACACACACACACACACACACACACACACACACACCTCTTGGGATAATGCTCCATTTAACCCAAAAGGTCGCATTGGTTTCTACGTCTCTGCTGCAGGCCCGAGTGATAAGGCGGCGCTTATCTTCGTGGTTATCTTGTATAAAAACACTCATTACAAGAAGTTAGTAAGATGGATGACGGCTGAATGGAGAAAATGTCTTGAATTCAGTAAAAAAAAAAAAAAAAAAAAGAAAGGACAGAGTGGAGAAGTGGCAGCTTTTAGCAGAAAAAAATGACAGACTTGATGAAACAACAAGCAGAGGAAAAAACTTGCTGCCGTCAGTTCCAGAGCCAGTAATGAGCTGATTGCTGTGTCATTGTTTCAGGGTTCAGAAGTTTTACTGTGGAGGGGAAACTGGAGATGCGGAGGAGCGGGCGGAGGAGGAGGGCGGTTTGTGGATGATTCAGAGTTTATGCTGCTTACGCCGATCACATAAACGACTAATGGATGTTTTTCCTTCTGCAAATTGTCCCCCTCGCTCCCGATTGTTTCCTCAAATATCCCCGAGTGTAACGTCAACACCGGTCAGAGTCGGAGTGTGTGAGGGTGTGCGGTCAGTTGCACATCAGTTTCACGGAAGCCAGACTCGGGCAGACGTCGCGGGTCAACGCATGGATTAAATAAGAATAATGAACGCACAGCAGTTTTTTCTGCGTCGCCAACAGGCTCCAAAAACATGTTCATACATTTTATATATTGTAAGTTATACTACACTGACTGACACAAGAATTTCCTTTTTTTTTTTGCAATTTACCCATACAACGCCTTTTTTTTTAAATTTCACTCTTCTGTCTGTCCAAGCGTCCCGTTGGAAGCATTTTTAGGGCGTTTTCACACCAGGAAAGTCCTTTAGCTCGCTTTCTTTGGTCCGGACCAAAATACAATGTATCTTTTTGGTTTGGTGCGGTTCCTTTTCACATTGAAATTTTCGCAAGAGTCCCAGGGTTTGACAACAAACCTACATGTGTGCAAAGATTGTGCAAATCATTGGACAAAACGGTACGGGGCGGGGTAACACAGTAAAATACGGAAACAATCGTGGATCTCCAGCGTGCTGCATTCGTTGTGCTCATGTTTGTTTGTTTTTTCCACACAAACACAAGCGTTTGCAGGTCTCGGACCGGCTGTTTGACCCCGACCAGAGTTCGCTGGTTTGTATTCACACCAGCCCAAAAGGTCCGCAAAAGAGACTTTTTTGGTTTAGTTCGAACCAAACAGGGCAGGTGTGAATACGCCCTTAGTCGTCTTTTTATAAGTTTGCTCGGAAAAGTGCAACGCCTTCCTTTGCACCAAGGAAGCAACAATGGCCGCGTTCAGACTGTCAGTCTATTTCCCCTCTTTTGTCGTCTGAACAGTCACAAGTCACATTAAATCCGATTTTTCCAAACCGGATTGAAACCACATTCGAGACGTAGTTTCAAATCACTTTTGGACAGATGCGTCTCAGTCTGAGCAGACTGTTTTTGCAGCTGTCCCAATTATATGACGTCGCACACTACACGCTGCGCTGGATGACGCCTCCGCTCTGACATTGTTGCTACAGCAACCTGTCAGATGGGTCAATAATGTGACCCAATCTGAACAAATGTGGATTTGAGAAGGAATCTGATTTGAATCAGATTCACTTGCAGCCAATTTGTCTCAAATCTGATTTGTCGCCTTTTTGAGGGCGATTGACGGAAGCTTTGGCGCAGTCAGCCGCCACACTTAGCATCGACAGCACTTTCCAGGGGTCTCTTTCTCTAGAAGGAGGACGAATCCCACGGGAGCCGGGGGAGGTTTTTGAGGAAACGTTCCACCTGGTGCGGTCGCTCGGTTCCTGCTTCGTGTCACCCGGCCAGGACCCGAAGCCGCCTGTCACTCAGACAGACCCTCGCTCGAAAACATGAACTGGGGAATCAGCAGCTGCCTGTGACCTCCTCAGATGGGGGTTCCATGCCACCGTGTAGCTGTGATTATATTTTGCTGAAAGACACTAAACACGCCACTGGACCTGGAGCCTTTCGCACCCGACCGTCTGGCCGTTGTTGGGGGGCGAGGCAGGGGTGAGGGGTGAGTGGGGGGATTTCACATGTTTATGTGGCCGGCGGCCTGCGGTACCCCTGCCCCTGCCTCCCCACCCCCCACCCCTATTTTTTTTTTTTTTACTCGTTGGTGGTCAGCGGTGATTGATCACACGTCCAGACGTGAAGCTCCGCAGAGGTAAAAAAAAAAAAAAAAAAAAAAAAAGCCGGCAGAGCACAAAGAGAAACATTAACTGCTCTGCAATTAGCTGCTAAACAGGAAGATGTCGCTGACCCGAGCCGGCTTGTGCCGCTGTCATGTGGCCTCCACGTTTATCTGTCCCACCCCCCGTCACCCCACCACCATCTATAGGGAGAGAAAGGCCGCCACTTTTTTTTTCGAGCTCAGCTGAGAAAATGATGAGAAAAAACACCAATTAAGACCAATTGATCCATCCATCCATTTTCTGCACTCGCTTCCTCCTTCACGCAGGGTCACGGGGGTCTGCTGGAGCCCTGCCTTTGTGAGGGCCACATAGTGACACTACACTATTCCACTGTGTTGCCGTCATTAAGACCCCGATTCTCTTAACTGGCCTCACTGATGGGCTTCCCTTGACAAATGAAGAGCTGTGAGACTTGCAGCCTGCCCAGACTGATTTTATTTATTCGTTTTTTTTTTAATAAGCGTTTGCTTTACAACCTTAGAGCTCTATGAGTCATCCACTGCCTTTTGTCCCAGAATAACTCTGAGGCTCAACTGTAATCCTCCCCCTGCTGACTCTGTCGCTGTTAATGCGTTGAGTGTGTCGCATTAAGAGGCAG
The DNA here is from genome assembly GCF_046127955.1 of Nelusetta ayraudi. Taxonomy (NCBI): domain Eukaryota; kingdom Metazoa; phylum Chordata; class Actinopteri; order Tetraodontiformes; family Monacanthidae; genus Nelusetta; species Nelusetta ayraudi. The sequence goes on along the minus strand of NW_027466126.1, from coordinate 2,390,306 downwards.
CGTCGACGTCCTTTTGAGAATTTGCTCAAACATTGAATTTTGGATGTTTTCGATTTAGGATGTACAAACAACACAGTTTTGTTCTTATTGGAGAGCTTGTGGATGATGTTTTATGTTGAGGTTTTGGTCCTCCTGTGGATGCATGGAGGAATTACTGTATGAGTTAAACTCCGAAGAGATCTGAGAACGATGAGAAAAAAAAATTATTTTCCATCAAGAAAAGCCGTCTTTACAGTTCTGATGAAACTACTTCACTTCAGCCTCAGTGAAGTCGCTTGACTGGGGTTTTGCCAGAAAAAGTCAGCGGTTTGGTTTTTGGACTCCCACGAGCCGACTCGAAAACTGCCTTCTGCTGACGGCTGGCAAAGTGGACGAGCCAGATTTCGCAATTGAGATCTCAGCCATCCAGCTGCCGCTCAGGATTGTCAAAAGTCATCTTTGTCCCTGTTATTTGCCAGACTTTGCCACAAGCACCTCATCCATTTGACCGGACCCTTTCATTTAAAACACGGCGCAGACACTAAACAAGCTTTTCCACGAGTGCCCCGACCCCAGCGAGTCCCGACGTTCCAGACTCACACCAAAGCTATGTTTAATACGCTTTTTTCTCTTTGCTTTTTTGTGTGTGTTTTGGTAAAGACAGAAACCCAATTGGGGTACTGGGAGAAGAATGGAAAGGGGAGGGGGAAAAAAATGCAGGGAGGTGAGGAGGAGGCGGAGGGTTGTGAAAATTACCCTTGGCTGCCACCCAGGGCCCGGTCTTTGTGGTAATGAAGGGTTAGAGGCAACGTTATTGCTCCCAGATGCCGTGCGGCCTCTCCGCAGCCCTTTGATGCATGGCCCGAGTCACCAGGACTTTTCTATCCCATCAAGATACACGTTACCACACACACTCATGTGCGCACACACATGCACACGTGCCAAGACGAGGAGCCTCTTAACATGACGTGGACGCTGTAAAAAAAAGAGTTTTCTGGCTTTGCCCGACAAACGACTCCGATTTGTTTCACAGTTGTTAATTGGATATGGTGTGTGCAAAGGTCCCTGCATGTGTGTGTGTGTGTGTGTGGACGTGTGCGTGTGCGTTTTTTAGTGTTTACATAACGTAGCATGCCCTGTGTGTGTGTGTGTGTGTGTGTGTGTGTGCGTGTGGAGAGATGGAGACCATATTTCATCCACATTTTGGACGAGCGTCGGCTCGGCGAGACGTTTCTTGGACGCGGTGCAGAATGGTGGAGCGTCTCGATTCTCCCGTCCAGGAGTGAACTTCCTGTGGCTTCTCGTAACGAGCCCGCTATTACTCACTAGCAAAACAAAAACCCATGGAAAGAACTTCATCTGCACGCCGGCTCCAAACATTACAGGCTGAATGCTAATAGTGACCTCTGTGCTGCCGCTGCTGCTGCAGGGCTTCGGACGGGGAGGGAACACGGCACACATGTGGCTCAGATGTAAAGTCACATGTTTTATTAGCTGCGGTCTTTTTTGGGAGCCGAGATGAAAGCCAGTGATGGAGGCAGGTGAATGGACGGAGAAACGAGAGACTTCCTCGCGGGAAGCGCAACTGCGATTTCAAAGCTCAAGTCCATTTTCGAAGCATGCGAAGCTGATTGTCCACCAGTGAGATTTGCATTGGCAAGAAAATACTGAGAAGAGGAAATTTCACTAATTTTCTACATTTGTCTGGCAAACACTTGAGTTTCACTGCATGTGACGCTGCAGCACTGCAATAGACAGGGACAGTGCAAGAAAACCATTGACTGGTTTAACCATCGCACAGCCATGGCTCATGTCACGTGTGAGTGTGTGTGTGTGTGTGTCTTTCAGTCTTTTAACAGAGGCTGATTAGTCTTGTTGGATCTACTACAAGCATAATACTGTCAATATAATGTATATGTGGGTGCGTGTGGTATATATCCGGCGCTGCTCAAATACATCAGGTGTGTTTGGACGTGCTTGTTTTCTCATACATCCCTTTCCCCTTTCTCTCTCTCTCTCTCTCTCTCTCTCTCTCTCTCTCTCCTCTCTCTCTCTCTCTCTCTCTCTCTCTCTCTCTCTCTCTCTCTGTCTCTCTGCATGTGTGTGTGTGTGTGTGTGTGTGTGCGTGCGTGCGTGCGTGTGTGTCTAACGTCTTTCACACTTGCCCGCAGTCCTTGGCTGGCGTTTTATGGGAGCATATGGGAAATCACTCAAGTCCCGACTCCCCTTGATGCGAGTCGGGGCTGATTGACGGGAGGTAAAATGGGAATTCTGTGCGTCTGCGTTTTTTGTGTCTGTGTGTGATAAAAGTTAAAAATGTTCTCTTTTTTTTTTATGTGGCATCACTAAAGCGGCCGTTCTCACACACGTCCGTCCTGGCTTCAGCTGCACGTCAGTGGGCAGCACTATCGCGACACTCCTTCCACTCTCCCCGTCGCTGCTTTATTTCACTTTCCCCCGCCGACGTTTTCCCACATGGTGCAAACCCCGACTAACCCCCCACCCCCCCTTCCACACCCCTCCCGCTCCTCACTGGATTTACTGGCAAGACGAGAGGAAAATGTAAGAATCAGTCCAAGGTTGCTCACTCCCAGTCAAGGGGGGTGGGTGGGTGGGGGGGGGGGGGGGGGGGGGGTTGGAGTTGGAGGTGGAGAGGCGGGGGGGGCGACAGTTAGGAAACAAGAGGAAAGAGCAGGGAGAAGAAAATAATTTAGAGAGAGTGAGAGAAGGGACAGAGGCAGAGAAGATGGAGGAACCTCCAGCAGGACTGCAAGAAGCGATGATGTCAGCATTCAGCAGCCTGCAGCTACTGAAACCCCCTGCTGGGTTTTTTTTAAAGTTTTTTTTGTTCAGTGCATTGCCAAATGTATTTATATATACGTATGTGTGTGTGTGTGTGCGTGTGTGTGTGTGTGTGTGTGCGTGTGAGAGAGAGAGGGAGAGAGAGAGAGAGAGGGAGAGAGAGAGAGAGAGAGAGAGAGAGAGTGGAGACTTTTTCTTTTTTTTTTTTACACGCATTTCAAGGATATGACCATTTGGCTGAGCCGCTATAAAATCCTTTGATCAGAGAGTTTGGTCTCCAGCCCCCCCCCCCCCCTCTCTCTCCCTCTCTCTCTCTCTGACACACACACACACACACACACACACACACACACACATTTTGATTGGGCAGGGCAGGCTAGTGGTTTGCCCTCCAGATGGTTTTAAGGTTAGTTAGAGAGTACGCTCAAAGGTGATATTTGCATCTGAACTTCAGTGTGTGTGTGTGTGTGTGTGTGTGTGTGTGTGTTTAATGTATATTTAAAGAACCCCACTCTGTGCTATATGCGGCCTCTCCGATTTTTGTCTTTAAAGTACAGATTTTACTGTTCTTCATTTTTGTAAGTGGAGACTCTGAGAGCTTCAACCACAGCTTGCATGCGTGTGTGTGTGTATATGTGTGTGTGTTTCGTGAGTGATTGAGTGAGAGACACAGACACACAGAAGGGGGGAGAGAGAGAGAGAGAGAGAGAGAAGGGGGGGGGGGTTGGTTCTGGCATGTGTGAGATGGCGCTGACTTATTGTGAGGTTCCCTGATTCATAAATAGTTGGTTGTCTGCAGCGGCGGAGATCTCCACGCTGGAACGCAGCTTCGCCGTGTGTGTTTCTCATTTGTTGCTCTGCTGCATAACTCTAATCAAAACCACAGACTCCGAGCCGCGCGCCACTTTTCCATTCATCTCTCCACTGGCTTTTTCTCTTTCTCCCAGCCCTCTCGTCACTCTTGCTTATCCGACATGCGAGACCACTTATAGTTGCCCCCCGAAATCACTTTATCTTCTTTTCTTTTGCTCCTTTTATCCCAGTCGCTTGTGTGTTTTCCCTCACGTTTCTTTTGAAAAGAAGAAAAAAAAAAGAAAGGATGTAAATGTCTTGCTAGGAGGGAGCAGCTCATAGTGACACTGAAGCAACACGAGTGGCTGTACTCCTGCTGCTTCCCAAAGTCTGTCAAAGTTCCCATCGACCAACCAAATCCACTTCCAAAAAGAAACAAATAAAACGGATCCTCCCAAAGCCCAAGTTTAGAACCTGCGCGGCTCTCTCTCTCCCCCTGCAGGAGAAAGAGAAGAAGTACATGCTCCAGGTGGACAACCTCAAGCTGCGCGACGTGGAGAAGGGCTTCATGTCCAGCAAGCACATCTTCGCCCTCTTCAACACCGAGCAGAGGTGCTGCTACACACACACACATCAGCGTGCACGCATCTATCTCTGCAAGGCAGTCGCAAGTTTGGTCCAAACTTCAGTAGAAGCATGACCGTGTGACCAGGCCTAAATGCTTGAGATTTATCTCAGCCATCCGTCCGGTTCAGAGCCCCAAAAAAGTTTGGAAAGAGGCAACAAGAAAATGACTGGAAAAAAAATATTGTGATGTAATTACACATTTGTGGCCAACCTCCAATACTTGGAGATACTTCTTCAGTCATCCACTTTCAATAGAACCGTGGCTCTGAGAAGTTACTTCCTGGTGTTGCCACGGTTAGAAGGAAGCTGATCTGCTTGGGAAACATATCACCAATTAAAAAACGGATGATCATGCTCTCAGAATGATGAGTGGTGTTTGATCCTGATGTGACTGCCTCCGCAGGAACGTCTACAAGGACTACCGTCAGCTGGAGCTGGCCTGTGAGAGCCAGGAGGACGTGGACGCCTGGAAGGCCTCCTTCCTCAGAGCCGGAGTTTATCCCGAACGCGTCACGGTACGACGTCCAGGATTTGGACCGTCTGCATGCTCTGGTCTATATGTTGATGAATCTTGGTGGAACGTGCAAGACATTGTCGCCATGTTGACTTGGAGTCTGTTTCAATGTTGTCGAGTCTCTCATGTGACGCTCTTGTATCTTTTAAACGTCGTCACCGTTTGGACCACCTGTAGGAGAAGGAAGGAAAGGTACGTTTCTTCGTTCGCTTGTGCATCTCGTTGAACCATCCGCTTGTGTTTGTGAAGCTCGACGCTCATCTTTGCTTGTGGCGGCTTTGTCACTTTGTCCCATCTCGCCATCCCGCAGAGCGAAGGCGGAGACGAAAACGGCTCCGACAACTTGATGCACAGCATGGACCCTCAGCTGGAGCGGCAGGTGGAGACCATCCGCAACCTGGTGGACTCCTACATGGCCATCGTCAACAAGACGGTCCGAGACCTGATGCCCAAGACCATCATGCACCTCATGATCAACAACGTGAGTGCTGAACCGACATTGCGTGAACCTCTTGTCCTGGAAATGAAACAATAACCTGACAACTCCTTTTACGTTCAGACCAAGGAGTTCATCAACGCGGAGCTCCTGGCCCATCTGTACTCGTGCGGCGACCAGAACACTCTGATGGAGGAGTCCCAGGAGCAGGGCCAGCACCGGGACGAGATGCTGCGGATGTACCACGCCCTGCGTGAGGCTCTCAGCATCATCGGCGACATCAGCACCACCACCGTGAGCACCAGCATGCCGCCGCCGGTCGACGACTCCTGGCTGCAGGTGCAGCGGGGCGGCTCCGGAGGAAGGTGGGTCCGGATCGGGGAGGATACGGTGGCAGCAGTACCGTTTCCGATTCTTAGCCCGCAGGTTTTTCCTAAGACAAGTCGTGTCTTTTCTTTGCCTCAGATCTCCAGCTACCAGTCCAACTCCAAACCGCAGAGCTCCACCAGGACCTCCATCTCGCCCCCTCTCCCGCGGGCCTCCTCCCGGACCCCCTCCTGCTGGAGGACCCCCTGTCCCGTCCCGCCCGGGAGCCTCTCCCGACCCCTACAGCGGGCCGCCACCCACCGTGCCCTCCCGGCCTAACCGCGCCCCTCCCAGTGTACCCAGGTGAGTTTTTCTCCTTAAATTTTTCCCCCTGGAGTTGAAAATAGCTGAAGGCCCTTACACACCGGGCAATAGGCGAAGTGACGTGATAAATGGCACAAGAAAATGTGAATTTTTCGGCGGCAAAATTGTCCTTTACACATCCTAGCGCGAGGCGAATATGCATATAAAATTATCTGTAGCCGTTCACCTTTTCGCCTCCGCAAAATTGGACACAAGTGCGAAAAAACAACAGCTGCTTTTTCGCTGCCGGTGTGGAAGGTTGCATTGACTTCAAGAGGTTTTCAAAAAAAGCTAATTATTCGCCTCGCAAATTCGCTCCCGGTGTGTAAAGGTCCTCAGACTGACACTTGAATATTGTGGACACGTATTTTGATTTTGGTTTGCACCGGCCACTTTAAACACTGAAACCTTCATCCTTAAACACTGAGACAAGGAACTCCGACCTGATGTGTAAAATGCTCTCTGTCACTAAGGGGGATGTGAAGACACCCGGATGAGGTGATGAAGGAGGTAAACGGCTCAGATAGATCCATAGATCTCTCAATAGACGGCTAGCTAGACGGTAAAAAGTGTGAGCGAGCAGGAGTGAGAAAGTTCCCTCTTGCCTCTGTCAACTGTTTGTGCCTTTTCACCTTTTTAAGAACGCCTGCACTTTCCTCCCCCACCCACCAAACTGCATTAGCTTCTAGCCTCACAGCTGCTTTTGAATCCTCCTAAAACTCCGACCACCTGACCTCAAACCCCTCACCCGAGATATCAAAAGCGTGCCCTCGGTCCAGATCTTCTCCGTCGCACCTTCTCCGTCCGTCCAATGAGCGCCGAGCACATGAGACCTTGGACCATTTCCTGCGCCGTAACTCTTTCTGCGCCCCCTCTCTCCTTCCTTCTGCATCCCTCTTTCCCTCAACACACCTCTGTCCTACGCACACCTACGCTTCCCTCTGCAGAATCACTATCACTGACCAGTGAGGACGAACGTTCCGGGTACGTCTGGTGCTGTCCAACATCGTCATCATCATCGTCATCATCACTTTTCTCTCCCCCCTTTCTCTCAGAGGCCGTCCTTTCGGTGCATGCCATCCTATTCTTTTTCACTTTTTTTTTTTTAAAGTGCTGCATGGACAAAACACACACTAGGTTCTGACAGTGTGTGTGTGTGTGTGTGTGTGTGTGTGTGTGTGTGTGTGTGTGCGTGTGTGTGTGTATTTGCATCAGTGTTTCGAGCTTTTCCGACTTGACGCTGATTTACTCCAGGGCCTGAAGTTTGTCTGAATGTGTCATGAAGGTGGTTTCCTCTGAGAACAAGTTGAAATATAAGAAAGAAATACAAGAAATATAATAATAATTATAATAATGATGATGCTTAATAATGTAATTCTAAAACAAATAGCACTTTAAAACCTTTAGAACGGTTTTAATTACCTTGAAAGAGAACACTTGTCTGCATGATTTGCAGTTCATAACCGCATAATAATCAGATTTGTCTCTCTGGCTTCCTGCCATCAGTCCACAGACATGCACATTAGCTTAATTCAGAACTCTTTACTGTTTGCAGGAGTGAATGTGTGTGCGGTTGCTTGTTTGTGGCCCTGTGATGAACTGGTGACTTGTCCAGGGTGGAACCCCTGCCTTGGGATTGGCTCCAGCACCCTCAGCATCCTGAGTGCAGGATAAGCGGTGATAGAAAATGGATGGATGTGATATTTGTCTGTGTCCTGTCAGTGAACTACCCCCAAAGAATGAGAACAAGTCCATCCTTTTCTTCACGCAGTTCAGGAAATCAGCCCTTTGGGATTCCTCTGTGGGCGTGTGTGTGTGTGCGTACATATGAATTTACACACGGGGGCCCTTGAAATGATAAGTGTGTCGAGTAGAATCGCTACAAATGTCTGACAAAACCCAAACTCAAATCCATCCTGACCCTCTTTGTATCTGCGTCTGTGTGTTTGTGTTTCCATGGCAGCCGGAGACCCCCGCCTTCTCCAACCCACTAGACCTCCGAGCTCCTCCTCCTGCTCCTCCTCCTCCCCCTCCCCCTCCCCACAACTCCTCCTCCTCCGTCCGTCCAGACCGTGGGCAACAGCGCCACCTACCTACTGGCTTTCCCGCTGCACCTGGTTTCCCTCTTCTCCCTCCTTCACACAAGAAGCCACGATTTGCCCTCAACCCTCTCCTGCACGAGCGCACGCACACACACACACACACACACACACACACACACACACACACACACACACACACACACACACACAGCTCTACTTACACAAAGAGCTCTACTTACACAAAGAATACTTGACACACATGCATGACTGACACACAAACATGCTTCAAGCCTCAAAATTCAGATTGTACAGACAATATGAGAAATCTTGCAAATTTTAGTCAAACACACACACACACACATACACTTCAGCAAACAAAGACATTTATTCCTGCTGTCAAACTCGAGGTGCAAGACATTTGCAGACTTTGCATGACACTTTTCCCTGAGTATTTACTTTATAATCCAGACGGAAGTCACTGGATTATTAAAGTGTTCCAGTTGCTGATTGTCTTATTTTTGCAGTTTTCGTTCTGGTTATTTTTTTTGAATTACTATTTATTTTGTATCTTTTAAGACATAATTCAACTCATAAAAGGGTGAAAACTGACACTCAGGCCATGGCATTAAGTATTTGGTTCATCTTCATGTTCTTTTTGTCACATCTTGTTCTCATGCTATTTTTCTCTTTCCTTCTCCTTTCTTTTTAAAAACTTCCCTCACCGCACAGCCGACCGAGCAGAGGCGGGTCCTCTCGTCCCGAGAGCCCCCTGCCGCCCTTCGACTCTTAAGAGGGGAAACCCTCCCATCACCCCTTTCACCTGCTCCTCCTCGTCTCAACCTCATCCTGTTTGTTTTTTTTTTCCTTTTTTTAAAATCTCATCACCGTCAAAAACAGTTTGCAGCAAACATCCCATCGAGAAAGAAGAACATGTGACACAGCCAGGAGGCTGCTGCTCTTCATCCTCCTCTCTCCTCCTCTTTCACTAAGACGTGGGTAGCAATCAACCGAGGGCACCTTCTTGGACTCGTAGCCTCCCGTAATTCAGCTCAACGGACTATAATCTGCGTCACAATCACAGCCGACCGATCGGCTGCTGCCTGCTCCCACACGGAACCTATGCAACAAGTCTCCGTTTCCCACCGAGAAGGGGCAGAAGATCTGAGCACAGATTGCCTCTCTCTGTCTCTCTCTCTCTGCATGCCGGCTGCACGACACCTCCAATAATTCCGAAATGCATATTCAACTAATCCGCCGCTTGGTCATTTATCTGTTTCTTCAAGGGGTCGGAGGTCAAATGGGCAAATTGACACGTTTGTGTGTGTGTTTTCTCTCCACTCTTGCTCTCACTATGCACCGAATCCTCAGATACGCCGGCGGGAAGCTTTGCGGGGAAGTATCTGAGTGTGAGATTTGCCATTCACTCGCTGTCTTTCTTTCTTTTTGGCTTTTCTTTTCCGCTCAGTGGTCACGGGGGTGAGTGAGCGAGCACGCGGCAAAACACCCTCCACTTTCTCTTTCACCCTGAACGCTGTGTTTGCCGAGAGAGCCTGAAATCCGATCATTCGTTTCACATTATGTGTCTGTTCTTCTTTCTTGGTCTCAGTCAGTGTGACACGTGTGTTTGGCCCCGCCCACATCACCCCTTACTAAAAACTAACCCCCCTCCCCGCTGCCGTCGTCATCCTCCATCCTAAAACACGTCATCACAAACAAACAAAGAACTCCTGTGAAACCTCCTGTGCATCTGTGCACGCCAGAATCATATTCTGCAACATTATTTAACAGTTTATAATGGGCATATCTTAAATGTGTTACTATTCTGTATATGTGTGGTGCATCCTATCAAAACCTGTACTTGCACTGTCTAGAGGACTGTAGTCTGCGACGTACGACCTTTCTCAACATTTAAATTATAACGGATAAATGGGTATATGTATAACTGGGGGGGGGGGATATTTTAAAGACGTATTCAAGGAGTAAATGAGAAAAAAAAAAGAAGAGTTAAATGCAATGATGTTTATGGAGTTGGCAGTTTGTTTGGTTCAGTGTAGCTTGTAGCCGAGCGGGTTTTTTGTTTTGTATTTTCCCTGGTCCTCTCTCTGTCTGTCCAAGAGCAGGGAGGGTGACAGTGTGAATGTGTGACTTCCTGCCGGCCACCAGGCTCTGCTTCCTGGTGCGGCCCGCCACGGACCGGAACAACGATTTTTACCTGCAGGACTGCTGTGATTTGTCGACACAATAAAACCTCAGTGTGCATAATGGTGCGCTTCCACTGTGTGTGTTTTTTTTTTAATGACAGCTCAGAAAACGTTATGCTGTTCACCGACGTAGAATAAGGTCACAGACTCCTATCGTAAGTAAAATTGAAGATGCAATTTTTACCAAAATAATATACAGAAAGAAAATAACAGGAACTTTGAATGAGTGGTTATGTAAACATGGGGCATCGGGTGATTTGCTAAAGAATAAGTGGTAGGTTTCAAATGGAGGAAAGTTATGCGATCAGAAATCAGAAAAACGGAAATACTCCACTAGGCTTGTGGGCAGAGCCTTTCCACTTTCTTCGAGACATTTCAATTTTAATCACGAAATTTAAATTTTTATTCTTGAAATTCCGCTTTAATCTTGAAATTTCGACTTTAACCTCTAATTTTTCGATTTTATTCACAGAATTTCAACTTTATTCTCAGAATTTCGACTTTTATCTTGAAAGTTTTTACTTTATTCTCAAAATTTCCATTTTAATCGTGAGATTTCCATTTTTTATTCTCAAAATGGGAACTTGAATAATAATAAAAAAAAATTATCTTCTTGTGGCCCTAACCCTCTTCCGTACATGCCTGATACAGGAGCTTTTTGCTATGCAGTGATTGATTTTGTCATTTTCATGCAGCCACTTTGGACAAGGGAGGAAAAAAAAACATGAGGGAACCATGTTGTCAAGTTGCTCATTGTGTTTTATTCAGGAAAAAGGGGAGAAAATATTACTCAAGGAAAATAAAAATCAGTAAGCTTCTGTCAGAAGCAGCCCACAAACAAAACAAATCAGTTGTCTGAACGATCCTTCATTACCACTCGACTCGCTCCTGGTTTTACATTAAAACTGATTAGGTGAGACACTAACTTGTTCCAAATAAATAAAGCGTTGTTGCCTTTCATCCCCGCCCCCTCAGGGTTCATAATAAATCACAGCCAGTCAGCAAATTGTCATCTTCATACCTCCCCCCAGACATACGCACGCACTCCGACACTAGCTGCCCCCCTGCAAACAAACACCAGGCATAATGAATATACAATATGTTACACAGTTACAGTATATACACACCACCTCTTTGTTGTACAGTAAAGACAATAAATGTTTGTTTCGATTAACCGTGACGTATTTAACGGCATTTTTTTTAAACCCTCAACACAATATTGTATATATATCACTTTTTCTTTTTTTTTCTTTTTTAGCTCTAGGTCAATAACTCCCAAAATCAAAAAGGAATAAACAAATAAAAATCCTAAGTGTGTGTCATAAAAAAAAACAAAAGCCAAAATAAAATAAAAATAATAATAACAAAAAAAATAGAACCTAGTGACAGAATGGAAACATAAGCCAAGAGCTAAAGTTTCAGGGTATGTACGGCTTCTACAAAGCTTTTTGTGTGCAAATTTAATAATTTATATAGTATCATCTCTCTTAACATAACAGATGTAATCTTGGAGTAAAATATCATCCAAGTAAGAGGATTTAAATTCTTTCAGTTTTTTTTTTTTTTTTCATACACTTGCATGTAAAATTGAGTTTTTATTCAACTGTCTGTTTAAACATCAGTAGTGTGGGTAAACCCGTCTTAAAGCCTGGTACCATACCAAAGGGAATCAAATTGGTCCAAATGATGGTCGAATTTCTAAAGCCAACGGAGGATTGACTTGAGTCTTGCATAAGAAAATATAAGCAAGATTTGCATTTACACAATTTTCACATCCAACCCCTCTCGTTGTTTTGCGGTGTTGGTAAAGGGAAAGCTGATTTCTCTGCATTTCTAAAGGGTCCCTCTAACTCGGGAATAACACGGCAACCTCTAGAGGCGAGAAGATCTTATTAACTTTTTCCTTCCTAAACATATTTACACGCCCATTCTCACAAACGCACTCTAAAATGAATTTTTTCCCCCGCTTCAACCGGAACCCTCAGCTCCAGGGAGCGGCTTCACAGGATCCGCCTCTCTTTACCCCTGCAGAGGAGACTCAGCTCGGGGCCGGGAGGCTAACGGAGAAGCTCTGTACAGGTTTTAGTGCAATCATACTTAGAATATTTGATAGAACTCTACAAAAAAAAATAATAACATTAATAATAATAATAATAATAGAACTTATCAACTAAAGTGTGGACGACATGTTTGCATCACACTCATTCTGTCCAGTTGTACAGGACTGCAGAAAAATATTTTGGATATGTTCAAGCAAACGTAACAGAAGAGACTGGTTAGAGCGGGAAAAAATAAAAAAAATCTGAAGGTAATAAAAGGATATGTAAATGTAAATAGAGTGAGTTGAGACCAACCAAAAGCCCCTTGAGGAGACCAAAACACTTCCTGCACGTCAGGATGGCTGGATGCCCTGCTCTTCTGCTGCAGCAACTTTTGAAGAAATAATATCATATAATAATGCCCCTGTAACTCGGGCTTTCAATGTTTTTCTTCATGCAGTCTTTGAATTGCATCTGTCCCACAAAAAAACGCCTCGTCCAGGTAAGTTTGACATCACGACGGCGACATTTCACACGCGCACAAACAAACACCGGACACTTGCACGGCGACGGACAAACTCATGTTTCAATGTTTCAGTGTTTCAGAGGGTAAAAGTGACGATGTGGAGAGTATTTTGGGAACAATACCAATCTGTGGCGCCTGCCTTTACATCTTAGCTCTCCAGTACTCGTCATGTGCGCCAAGTCACTTTAACTTCTCCTCCTCCTGCTCCTCTGCTTCCTCCGTATCAGCAGCATCTCTTCTCCTTCCTTTATACTCTTGTATTTTACAAAAACACAGCTGAATATTCTGGTGAATACATTCAAACGTGATGCTTTTTTTTTGGCATTTGTACAGTGTATCGTGTAAAAACTGAGATTTGCACACAGACGGGCTGTTAGATTTTCACAGCTCTTTATCGACAACGATGGGCAGAACATTCTGCCCGTTTATTGCACTTACGTGTCAACTAAGAGATGAGAGGAAGGAGAGGAAGTAATAAAAAAAAAATGAGACGATTGGAATAATCAGTTTGAGGGATTTTCTCTTTTTTGGGAAGACCATTATTAACAAAAAAAACAAAACCAAAAAGAACATGTTTGCACACATTAGTGCCAAGAACAGAAGAGAAGTGGCACCTTGATGGAACTGGGCCTTAGAGTCTTTGAATATCAGAAGCTGCAAACATGGGGATTTGCAGTGTTTAATAATAATCCCCCAGACTTCAAGACATGTCCGGTCACTCTCTGTTGCAAACACGCACGCACGCACACACTCACTCACTCACTCGTGGTGGATCACATGACCGGCACCTCACACCACCAGGATCTTGACCTCGTCCTGCTCGTCAGGCCGGTAGAAGAAAGGGATGCAGGGGTTGTCCCCGAGGAACGGCGGCGGTCTCGGCGCCCCCTGGGGGTTCTGGATCTCCTGGAGCAGCTGCATGATCTGCTGGGCCGTGCCGTCCTCTTTGGGCCCCGCGGATTTGGAGTCGGCGGTGGAAAGCATGTGCGACGAGGGTCCCTCGCAGGCCATGGTGGGCTCGGACAGAGGGATGATCTCCATGGCTTCTGCAGGAGGGGGGAGATTTGCAAAATAAAAGCGATGTTTCTAAAATTTCGACAAAGTGCAACTGCGATTTGCATGTGTTTCCATTGAAAGGTGTGAGTCCCGTGAGATTGTACGAGGATTACGTTTGCTTTTGTTTGTTTACGTTTGTTTGCTGTCAAGAATGATTGTTATATTTTGTTCTGATGCCTCATGAGGGCGTCAAAACCTTTCAGCGATATTTGAGAGTTTTTTTTCCAAGTTTAGCTGTTTCCATTACCAGTTTTTTATTGCGATATTTAGACTTTGCACAATTCTAGGGCTAATGGAAACGCAGCTACAGTCTGATCATAACTTGTGGAGAAAAGGATAAACAGGAAATCTGGAAATATGATTTACAATGTAAACGTGTGCAGCAGCACTGGACTTGACACTGAAGGGGTGAAAGGGTGTTATGCTCTTACTCATACCTGCTCCGCTGGCTGCATCCGGCTCTGATTGTGAATAAGCCTGGAGCTCCTGGAGAGAAGAGTCCTGCCCGACGGGCAGCAGGTCAGGGTTCGCTGTACCTGCGCCGGCCACGGCTCCGGCGTAACGGCTGTACCAGTCATTCCTCTCGGCCACCAGCCTCATCACGAGGTCCTGGAGCTCGGCCAGCTTGACCTGCAGGGGGCAGCAGAGACGCAAGAATGAGAAATAACGCGAGTTAAGAGCAGCATGTGGCATTGTTAGTTCAGATTTTCCAACATTTCTGCCCTCCTCTTCTCCTCCACAGTACCTTCATCTCCTCCTTGTCCTGGGCCAGCATGCTGATGTACTGCTCCTTCTCGTGGTGTTTCTGCTTCATGATTGCACGCTGGCTCTGGTACAGGGCAATGTACTCCCCTGGAAGAACGCCAAAGAAATTGACGTGTTAAAATGAAGGTTAACGGTCTTTGACGCGACGACCCATCAGCCACTAGAACTGCCGCCTCACCGATGGTGTCGGTCTCTCCCGACAGCTGGATGCAGCGGTGCTCCAGCTCCTCCACCCGCTCCTTCAGGTCCACCTTCTCCTGCATGAGGGAGGTGAAACGCTGCTGGAGCTTGTCCATGGCCGCCTGCAAGGCCTGGTGAACCTCCACCGGTACGCCCCCTTCTGCAGAGATTCGCAAGGTCACACACCTGCTTTTGTACTGTACACCTGTTTTGCCTCCACCTCGCCCCTCCTTACCTGTGTGCTCGTGGCTGTGCTCGTGGCTGTGCTCGCAGTGAGTGTGGTTGTGGTGGTGAGAGTGGTCGTGGTCCTCGTGCACGGCGTTGTGACTGTGGTGCTGTTGCTCCAGGCTGAGCGCCACGGCCGTCTGGTGCCTGGCTGCTATGTGGAGCCGGCGCTCCTCCTCCAGTTTCCGTCTGGCCTCGTCTCTCTCGGCCTCCAGCTGGGCCAAAGCTCCTCTGATAAATTCCTCCTGTAGGGGGCAGTGGTGTGTGGATACCCAAGGTTAGTAAACAAACTAAAGCAAACGTAATTCTCGTAAAATCACGCCCCGTGAGATTTTACGAGAATTGCGGCTTGTGCGCTTCACACCATTCAATTGAAATACCTGCAAATCACAATTGTACTTTGTTGAAATTTTAGAAATATCACTTTTATAATGCAAAAAAAACTGTAATAGAAACACAGCTACTGAAATGGCTTGATCATACTCACCATCTCCTTCTGGCTTTCAAAGTCTTCTGGGATAATAAGAGCAGAAGAGTTTGGGCTCTCGGGCAGCGGCTGACTTTCTACTCCGTCACCTACGCCATATACAGACATCGTATTTCGGGTTAACACACTTTGAGCTTTACGTTAACAACTACTCTGATTTATCAACAGAAAAATCACACCTTGGTCTCTGGATGTGCTGGCCAGAGTGGAGCTGTTGAGCAGTTCCTTCACCTCGGCCTTCAGCTGCTCGTTGTCTCTGACCAACAACTCTAACTGGTCCTACAGAGGGAGGCGGAGACGTTGAAAACAACCACGACGTCAAGAGTGATGGAAACATTTGCATTATTTTTACACCTGTAACAAAAAAAACACACGCACACACACACAGACCTGCGCCAGCTTGAGCTGATTGTGGCTGATCTCCAGCTGCACGCGGCCGTGGCTCTCATCGTGCTGCAGCCGGTCCATGAGCTGGACCTGCTGCAGGTACTGGTGGTGGATCTGCTCCCTCTCGGAGGCCAGGGTCTGATAGCCTGCACAGTACTGCTGCAGGTGGGCCACCACTTGGTCCCGCTGCTCTGCGATGCCCTGAGTCTCCTTGTCCTTCTCTTCAAGCTGAAGCCAGGGGAGAACAGAGGAGAAACATTAATAAAAGTACAAAAGCATTTTATATTCACATACTGCTTTTTTAAAAGCTCTCCAGTGTCTAAAAAGAAGGGGCAGGGCTAATATGCAAGAAAACAAAAAAATCACAAAGGATAATCTGCAGCGGTGGACTTCGTAATGGACTGAGATGGTGAGTGTGTCTGAGACTGCACCTGCTCCCGGAAGCTGTGCAGTTTTTCCTGCAGTTCACCCATCCTGCGAGCCAGCTCCTTCTTCACATGCTGCTCCGACTGGATGGCACTGGCCAGTTCCATGTTCTCATTAGTCTGTTCAAAAAAGATTTTGCTTTAGACCAGTGTTTCTCAAAGTGGGTGGAGATGGGAGCACAACATAAAGCTGTGTTGTTTTCCAGGGAAGCCAGGATTGTGGATGTTACAAAAGCGGTTTGCCAAAAAAAGTGATTTGCACATTATAAAAATGAAAGGAGTATTCCTGTTTAAAAAGTAATTCAGGATTTGATGTCACAAAGAGTGATTTGCGAAAGTTGTTTATTTGTACAAAATAAATGATTTCATAATTGAAGAGAAAAGTGAAATGAATGTGAAATGAACAAAACCCTAACCCTAATTCCAGCAGTAACCCTAACCATAACCCTAATTCCAGCCTTATCGCTAACCCTAATGCCATGCAAGTCTATGGGATCAAAAGTCAACTTGGTCCTAGAGACATGGAACCACTTGCAGGTTCATCGGGATCCCTCAAGACACAGCCACATAAAATTTGGGGCTTCTAGCATGAAAATCTTTCTTCCTCCAAGGTGGGGCGTGACAGAGAAAGTTTGAGAACCACTGCTTTAGACTCTTTAAATTCATATCGGAATTGCGAATTTGCTGAAAATTCAATGGGCCGCCTCACCAGTTTGACGAAGCCGTTCTGCAGTTCGGCCAGCTGGTCCTTCAGCGTGCGGTTCTGGGTGAGCGCGCGGCTGATGGTGGCCTTGTCCGACTGGACGTCGTCCAGCATGCGCCGGCGGTCCTCGACCTCCTGGGCTCGACTCTCCACCTGCTGCTCCATATCGCCCAGACGCGTCTCCTGCTCGCCGCACAGCCGGCTCAGCTGTTCGTTATCTCGCAGCTGAAGGGGAAATGTCACAGAGGCTGATTAGAAACATGCACACAAATAAACATTCTGAAGATTGGCGTAATACCTGACCTTAAAATGTTGAGATTTCAAGATACTTTTGCATGGATAAACCTGTGTGGTGCTCTGGTGTTTACCTGCGCCTGGTACTGTGCATGGACATGGTCTTTTTCCTGTTGCAGTGTGTTGAGAGCCTCCTGCAGGGCCAGTTCACCCTCTGATGGCCCAGAGGACAGGGCCTCCGCGGTGCTCTGAGCTTCTTTCTCCTGAGACAGTAGCGCTGAGGGGAAAAGAATGGCAACTTTTACAACGGAAAACGCACACAACTGTGACCGCGGCTTCACGAGCATCACCCGGTTTAACCATAAAGTGGCGCTGGGCCTCGAACCTGCAGTTATCTTCAACTCTGCGACGGCGGCCTCCAGCTCCTGGACTCGGCTGATGTTCTGATCCCTCTCCTCTGCAACCAAGGACACCTGCAAAGGAACAGATGTCAACACATACTGGTCAGTATTTCTGCTAAACACAATAGATCATATTTACTGGAAAAAAAAACAACCCTCTCCATATGTTACCTGCGCTAACAGCTGCTCTGTTTTGTCCTTCCACACGCGGCCCTCTTCCTGGATCTGCTCTGCGTAACAGTTCCTCTCGGTCTGCAGCTGACCAATCGACTCCAACAACTAAAGAGCGAAAAGCAAAAAGGAAGACACCGGGCAATTATTTAAAAACGCTTCAAAGCTCCGCGCAGTCGGGCACAATCATGTCACAAGGTTCCCTTTGAACTGGCCTGGTGATTGTGTGCCTCCAGCTGCTGTTTCTCCTCCAGCAGTAACTGGATCTGCTGGTTGGCACTGGTGGGATCTGACTGGCTGGAGCACTGGCGAGCCAAAAGAAAAGAGAGTTTTGGTGAATAAAAATAAAAGAGAACAGAAAGGAAGAAAGAAATCGAGTAGATCGGTTACATCTAATCATTTAAGTGAGATGTTTCACATTGCAACTCTCCTACTGCACCTGCTGGAGCATGAGGTCGGCGATCTCCAGCCTCTTCCGCAGGTCTTCCAGCTCCAGATTCATGGCTCCATTGGAATGAGCGCTCAGCTTCAACTGCTCCAAGAGTTCCGAGTTCTGCTGCTTGGACTCCTCACTCAAATTGCTGCATACACATGCATGCACGATCAGCAATTATTCATCAGTTCTAAACAGAAAATGGTTTAGTTTCTAATACATACATATAAAGAGCAACTTACTTTATCCTAAAAATCTCAAGCCGCAGGTTGTCTCTCTCCTTTTCAAGCTCTTTGTTGTGCTAGCGTTAAAAAAAATATGAAAAACGATATTTTAGAGGACAAACAAAACAATTTGTTGGACTGCGTGTGGCGTGAGGGGGATGTTTTTCTTGCCAACTTGTGATCACACTTTGCTGCAACGTCGGCTACCTTTTCAAACTGCTTCTGCTGCGTTGACACGGAGGAAAGTGTCCTCTCAAGCTCTGAGACTCTCTGCTTTGAAGACTGCAGCCGGTTGTTCAACTCCTCTGCGTCGGCTGCACACACGAAACAAAGCGTTAGCCAACGAGGCCGGGAGGAAGGTTCACCCGGTTGTGCAGAGGCCGACAATTACGGAGCGCACCTGTCTTCTGGCGTGCGGCTTGTTGCGTGTACTGCAGTGCCGTTTGTAACTCTGACTTCTCTGATACCAAAATCCCGATAGTCTGGATGTGAACCTGTGGAGAGGGAAACAAAGAAACACTCGTTTATGTTTTATGTAAAACAAAATAATTTAAAATCGAAAGAAAAAAAAAAAATCGACTTTTCTTTAATATCAGTCTTTAGAATGTGTTGTAAATTGCGACCGATGAGGAAGGCAGTGGGAATAAGATTATGCATTTTCATTCTGTGCAACACGGTGAGGCTTCGTGTATTTAGCATTTGAAAAAATGAGACACCTCAGACCAGTTTAATTCCAGTTTGGGATTCCAAAGTTTACCTGTAATTGCTCCCGTATGGCTCCCTGCTCTTTTGAAAATCTCTGTTCAAATTCTTTGCGCTCCTGAAGGAAGACAGGCAGGAAAAAAAGAGACCCATTGAAAGTCATGAAGAAAGCAAAAGAAAATGGAAAAACGCTGGAATAAAAAGACAGACAATCTAGAGGACAGAGACAAAGAAATAATTAACTTTTTTTTTACCTTTTGAAGCTGTTCTGTGAGTCCCTGAGATTGCTGCGTCTATCAAAACAACAGAAGTAAGATGTTAAATTTAGAATGATAAACAACGTTTATGTGACTTTGATAATTCATATGTAGAAACAGATTATTAAAACCTGCAAGAAGGAATTAACGGGGTGTGTTGATAAAGGTTCTTGTGACATTGTCAAATCCAAACAACCGTTCTGAACATTTCTATTTATTCAAGGCTCGTGATGCGTCCAAACTTTAGATATTGTCTTATACTCACGCAGCTACAAAAAGATTATTGTCAGCTCTGACGTGAACATGCAGCCAGATACGACTTAGTTGAAAACTAGCAAGCAAACAAAACCAATGTGATATCATAATGTAGTGTTTATACTTAGGATGATGACATGCCAAATGCCGACAGACAATAAAGGTAATCTAGGAGAGTGTAAAGACACACACACACACACACACACACACACACACACACACACACACACACACACACACACACACACACACACACACACACACACACACACACACACACACACACACACACACACACACACACAGCTTCTTACCAGCTGGTCTAGCTTGGTACTGAGCTGAGAGTTTGTTAGGTTGCTGGACTCCAGGGCGGTTGCCAGCTCCTGGTTCCGGCTCTATCACGTGCACGCATGCATTCGGGTGGGCGGGAAAAAAAATAAAGAAAAGAAGGGTAAGGTGCAGCGGTGAAAGTCAAACCAAGAGTGAAATTTAAAAAAAAAAAAAAAGTTTACAATGAGATGAAATAATTGAAAACACATGGTTGTTCTGTGTTGCCGCCTGGGGGATATTTAATGTGGCGAGATTTTTGAATTCAATTTCATGTGGTAGCTTTTATTTGCATATCTGTCAAAGATTTTCTGCAGAGACTTTTCATGACAGCATCTTACTAAATGATATTGTTCAGAGATGTTTTGTAAGCCAGAACAGATTCCCGTCTTACCTCCAGCTCTCTCTCATTTCCAGAAGGTGCACTGTCTCCATTTACATAAGCAGCAGATGACTGAAATTACAGAATTATTCATTATTATTAATAAACTTCCAAAGCAAACAATCCGTCACTATTTCATTCAGTCAATGTGTTTCAAGGTCCTTATTTGCTCATTAGCTCTTTATATGAAAGTTTCCACCACGCCCTTTGGATGCAATGCTCCAAATAGCCAAACAAGAGATGGAAAGCCAGCAGCAAAATTTGAAAATGCTTCTAGTGCCTTTCTTTCCAAGAATACACTGGTCGTGCTAAAATCGTACCTCTGAAACGAGGCCGTTCAGTTGCTGAGAGAGCTGCCGCAGGCTCTCTGTGGAAGACAACGGTCTGCAGGCAAAAAAAAAAGAAAAAAAAAAAAGAATCAATCGATTACAAGTTACTCACCAAGGTTGAACAACATGTTGTGGAGCTGCAGCTGTTTTTCACATTAAACCTTACTTATTTAATATAAAAGACATGTATAGACAAAACTGGGCCTGTCTCTGAACACACACATTCAATTTTGATTCTGTGCACACCCATATAAACGCATCCGAGCATCATGACACTACCCACCTGTTCTCCTCTGTTAAACTCTCACTGCCGTTGGTGTCAGGATAGTCCTGCTGAAACAAACAATACTCAATAAAACAACATGCACAGTGACGGCGTGCATTATTCTCAAACAAAACAGGTGTTTTGCCGTTTTAACCGCGTGCATCTATTCTTAGGACTGCAACAGCGGCCACCAGATATTTTAGAGCCTCGTGATGATGTGCATATTTTCAACCATGTCAGACAGAAATATAAGAAAGAATTTTGTGGATGTATTTGTACATCCCCTGTTTGTGGATGGGTGAGGAGAGAGGGGATGGAGACGAGGGCTGACAGAGGGTGACACACCTGCAGGTCAGCGCTGCGACTGACAGACTCAGGGTTAGTAGCTGTGTTAGCACTAGCAGGGTTAGAGACGGGCGAGCCGCGGCCGGGCGAGCCTGCTGGGTCCTCCAGCAGCTGGGGGACTGGGGACCCCGTGGGCGGCGTGTCGGCAAACGTCTGAGGTGGCGCACACACAAACACACACACAAAACGGTTAACACCAAAACACTTGTCATAAAAGAAGAGTGAAAAGTGAGAGCGGCGTCACAAACTCCATGTGCTGAACAGAAATCAAAGATTACTGGGCTACGTTTAAATACTAAGCTTCATTTTTTTCTTTTTTTTTGCCATTTGTTGAATCTGTCTGAATGTTTGCGGAATGACAATCAGGAACAACAACAAAAAAAACATGAACAAAAACATAAATCTTATTTGGAAGTTAAAGCAAACCATAGAAAATACTAAATCTAATAATGGCAGGTTTATTAGGCACAAATGCAGCAACATACAGACAGAAAAGCAGGAAGAAAGACAGTGTAGAGGAGAACATAAATACAAATACAGTTTCTAGATGCATGCTTTCATGACACACACTGGTGCCCGTGGAAGAACCAATGGCCATGCAAAGGTTCCTCCAACTACTTTGGCATATCACCCTCGACTGGAGGAGAACAGACAGAGCTTCTCCATTAATGCACTTTCTTGACATGAAACGCAAAACAAAAAAAAGAGGCCTGGGCCTTTTGACTTGAAATGGAGGCGATAACAGGGAAGCAGTGCAGTGCATTAAATACCACATGAGAAGCAGCTGCAGGAACTGTGGAATGCGGAGGCAGGCAAAACAGGCGGAGCGGAAACCAGCAAACGAGAGAGTCGAGAGGCTCACCTGACTATTGCCATAAGGTGGCAGGACTACTCCATTGCTTTGACTAAGTACTTTGAGAATATTGTCAAACTAAGGGAAAGAAAGGCAGAAAAAAAGGGGGGGTAGAGATTTAAAAGGGTGATTTGGAACCTAATGAAGAAAACTAAACAAACTGGAAAGGAGCTGCAGCACACGTCGATGAAGGAGGAGGGCAACAGTGACAATAATCAGAGGAAAGTGCGCCAAAATCAACAGGTAAGCAAATATTGACATGATTTATACGCAGCTTTCTGCGCCATGGTAATGTGTAAACATTGACTTCACAGGGCAGCAAAACTACAAAGCAATAGAGTAAAGCAGTTTTACGTACAATGATGTGCAAGAGCAGATGTGTTAAAAACATGAACTATAATCCACATGCATAAACTGAGAGTATATCTGTCTGTCAGCCTTTGCTCTTTCTTTGATCAGCATACGTTATTCTTTCTTGGCTGGAGCAAATAAAATCAAATACATTAGACAAATAAATTGCATAGCGATAAAAAAAATACACCAATAAAGAAGGGCTGGCAAATTCCAGTTAATCTTAAAGATAGACAGTGCAGACAATCAACTTAGGAGCTAGCTAACGTCTGCAGGAGCTTGGACGCAGGAGACACTGTTTGGAATGTCAACTGTGTGTCAACATCTGACAGGTCTCCTATCTGAAAAAGCCACCTAGGATCAGCAGCCCTTCGCTTTGTTGCAAATGCGCTTGTGTTTGAAAACAAACAGGAAAATCACTTCCAAAAACAGGCCATAGTCATTTAGAAGTTTCATGTCTGATGTGATAAAATATTTTCCAAGTTGCACGGGAACCATTACAAATCATTCTGATTTAGAAGACTGAATTATGCACATGCAGGTAATTTTTTGTGTGTGTGTGTATAATTTGACCTGGCATTTATCCGTTCTGAAGATATTTCAGCCTGTACGAGGTAAGATACCATAGCACTCACTTGAATGCAACTAAAGGCCCCACACAGAGACATTGTTGTGTGTGATGGTGTGCGGCGATGGGAAGGCAGCCGTGCGGAGGGGACTGGCACTCACATTGTCTGGGGAGCTTCTGTCTGTTGACGTTGCATCTTGTTGGCTGGGTCCCTTCACCTTCCTCTTCTTCTTGGCTCCGGCTCCACCAGCGACCTTCTCTCCTGCCACACTCAGGGGCGAGCTCTTCTGCTGAAACTCCTTCAGCTAATCCGCACGAGGAAATAATAAACAGATGACTTGAGTGAGGTCTCCTTTAACTTCTTTCACCAGAACAACTGCAGTAAACTGAGACTCCGGTGACGTTGGTTGGTACAGTAAATTATCCTCAAGACTCCAGATCCATAGAAATGGCTTATTTTGCCGTTTGTTTGGAGCCTCAATTCCAATTTGGTTCCTAAAACTGATGCTTTTCTTGAAGACTTTGGTCCAAACTTGGCTTAAAATGTAGAGGCTCACATAGTAAGGACGGTTGCCAGAAACATAATAACTGATTAGTAGATTAGACAATTTAGATTGTGTTTTTGGAAGAAGCTTGACTGGATTGCTTCCAAATCCTTGTTCCAAATTTCTTGCAAATCAAATTATGACGTTTCCAAGACAGGGAATTTAAAACCACTGGTTGGAATGACAACTTATAGCAAGCTTAAAAAAATAAATAAAATAAAAAATCAACACACAAGTGTTATTCATGCTGGCAAACTTCCAACTATCTGTGTTTTGGGATGTGGCCTCTGTCAGCTGTCTCAAAGAGGATGTTTGGCGGAATCACAGGAGCTGACGATAAAAACTACTTGAATCGCAGCAAAACACCAAACGTTATCAGCACAGACACTCACCCACGTTAATAGTAGGGCAACAAAGAAATGCTGACGAGTCCCTTTCCTGAGGCTAACAGCTAATAAGGCCAATGGTTTTTCATTGGGCTAACTGCACGGCTAGCTGCAGCACACAGCAGGACAGGGAAGCAGGGTGCCAGCTGTCAAAACACTCCCCGTCATTCTGTCCGGCTGAAGACAACCCAGCCCGGACGCTAGCTAGCTCGCTCATAGTTATGAAGCTGTGACACCTGATAGGATTCAAAAGCCAAAGGGGCAGACGAGGCAGGGATCTATCTACACGGCAGCAGTGTGCATTCTTGACACTCCAACAATCAACTTCATTAGTTAGCCAAGTTGCTAATGTCAACTTGTCTCATAGCACAACGTATTCGCTTTTAACGCAAGCGAGCGTCGGAGGGACTCTTCAAGTCGAGAAACAACTCTGTTTAATAGTCGGGCGACAAAACAGCGGGGCGTAGTCTGAAAGGACAGAATGATAAGTAGAAACAGTCTACGCCATCTGGTAAAGTTAACGCTATCAGCAGAGGCCCGGGAGAAGCACCGGCCACCGGTTCACGGTCATGCGGGCGGAGGGACGAGAGATGCGGCATGAGCCTACGCACAGTGGTCGGTCGACGTGTAATGACAACACCCCAGCGCCGCAAAGAATTCACTACGAAGAGGGAAATAAGATCCCTGTAGACGCGAACCAAAGCGCGAGAGACATGACAGACCCTTCTTAAGAGTTCCACGCCGACTGGACTGTAAATTACTTTACCTTTTTCTTAGCTGCAGCGAGTTTTATTTGCCTGCTTTGGTCGGCCATACTGCTGCTCTGGTCAATGGACCGAGGTGTTATGGCGCGTTCGGCATGCCTGCCGAGAATTCCATTCTCCTCGCGGGAACGCGCACACTGTCAGGCGGGTCATTTGACAGGTCAACCATTTTAAAGTAGTTTTATTTAATTTTGAGGTAATTTGTTTCAATTTGAAGTGTCTACGAAGATATCGATGGGGCTTCTGCATTATCTAACAGAAAGGCTCCGAAACAGAATTTTGCATTGAAACTTTGTCAACACAATTACTTCTGGACATCAAATGTCCACCCCCTGTCATGTATCACGTGTCTTAATCACAGAAGCTAAATAATTTATGGTGGTTATAGAATATCATTGTTTTACTTTCTGCATTGAAACTTCATTTTCGCTGTAAGAGGAAAACGCGTCCAAGAAATTATTTTTGGTCCTTTTCCTTTTCCGTAGTTAGCTCTCGCGGAGTGCAATATTTGACAGGAATGCAGAAACGAGACATTACACTGAACCACGTCATCAATTTAGTGTCCATTGCGGTATCTCTCGGTAGGGGGCGCTGCGCTTGTGTCCCCTTGATCCCCAGACCTGTCAACATAGCATAACCTAATCTATGCATAGTATATCTTTTTAAAATAACTAAATAAACTGTACGAAATAAACTAATTAGTTAGAGATGACTATTTTGACAAGAGACCTGTTTTGACTACAGCTTCGGGGTGCAATTATATACACCATGTGTAGAGAAGATTTTGTGTAAAACACATTGTAATTCTAATAATTATAGAATTGTGTGAGACAAGAAAGAGCAGAGGAAACACAAAATCAGCCTGGTTTACTGTTGAAAGGATGAAGTGACATTAATTTAAAAATCTATGTAACAATATGAAATGGAAACAAAATTTTGTGTCATTCACTGTCCATCATTCTTAAAAAAAAAGTATTTACCTTTCTTTTCCCCCCAAGCTACGTTTGAGCTGGATAAATGTTTGTCAAAAGCATAAAAAACAAAAAACAAAAAAACTTTCACATTCTCTTCTATTTGGGAGCCCCAAAATCCTTGTAAAAATGTTTTTTCTTCCCAATCCTTCGTTGAGTGGTAGATTACTAATGACCGTTAACTAAGACAAGAAGTGATGGTCCCTCCTCCAAAACAAAACAGACCAAAAATATAGAATAATCAAATAATTATTTTTATTACACTGGATAGACAGCATGCAAAAAACAAAGCGTGGAACATGAAGAAAACACCAAAGACATTATTACACTGTTGCAAATGATGTTACACCACTATAATTAATGTTAACATATTTTGTTTAGGCTACATATTATAATTTTTGAGGTTCATAGATTAAATGTAATTTGGTCAGCCAGTTATGTAACTCTGACCTATTTATTCTTTTGTGTTTCTAGACTGTAGGAGCAAGTATACTTTTATTAAGTTGAATGTTTGCTACATGATATGTGTTATGGTATGTTATGATATGTGAACAGCAGCAATAATGGAATGATTGGTGGAATTTTCTGCAACATTGATAACTGGGTGTACTGAATTTCAAAGTGTCATCATACACATCTTGGTTTATGGCTGTAGGTTGCTTGTTTATTGATGAAACACTCCAGTTTATCTGATGCAACGCCTTTGTAATTTATTATGTCAAATAACTTATCAATTACCACAGGTGATAACAGGTGTTTGACTCAATGTTGAGTCAAAGTCACATTACACTCATGAGCAGTGTATGAATGAACTCCCTCTTTTCAAATAAACCAACATAAAAACAAACTCTTACGTAGTCTTTGTCATATGATGACTAATTTGTTGGTAGGCCATCATTTCACATGAACAAAACGTTGAATAGCACCCTTCCTCGGTCGCTTCGAGTGGCGTGTACTTACTCCAATGGGTGGACGACAATGCACTTGACAGGCGGCCTATCAACGTCGGCGCAGTGGGCCAATGCCGTGACGTCGCTTTGACTTGGCGTGTGCAAATCAGCGACGGCCAGCGTGCTCGACACGGCCAATCAACGCATTCCAACGAGCAGCCGCTCAGCCAATCGCGTGCCTCCACGACGGGACGCTGTGACGCCTTATATATTGAGAGCGCTCGTTTCATTCAGCATCACTTCACTGAAGACAAGAGTACAGAAAAGAAAAGAAGACAGCGAGTTGAGAGCCGGTTGAGACATCGTCTAGGCCCGAGAAAATACTATTAAGGTAAGCAATTGCATGAAAAAAACAAACAAACTCAAAATAATCATCCAAATGTGACATTATTTTGTAACCACTTTATTGATTTACTGCAATACAAGGCAACATCTGGCGTTCAGAGTGGAATTGACGTTGTCCTAAATTTTATCATTCTAATTGTCGAGAGTGATTTAGAATATTGTTTGCTAAACACGTTTAAAGATGGCTATAGTTGATTTCTTAAAACACCTAATGCTTATTTCCCCTGACCCACATGGCCATTAGACATGCTAACGTGGTTGGCTAACATTAGCGACCGGCGGATGGTGCTGAGAAAAAAAAAAAAGTCAGTCGGTGGAGGGTTAGAGGGAGAGGCTGCGGCGCTCCTCCCAGCTGAACCTTAACCTTTCAGAGCTTTTAATGTTGTCCCAATTAAAGATCATTCTCGCTTTAAGAAAGAATGATCCAAGAAAGACACAGAACGCCTTTCAATGAAATATAGCTTTATGCTAGTGGCCCTTTGCTCGTCACAAGTGTAATTGAGAATTTGCTGCCTGCCTGTCGGGAAATTTCTGCATGGACGTCCAGAATTATCAGAACAAAGCCCTATTTTTTGTTCATTTAATTAAGTTAAAACGATTAAAAACAACAACAATGTATTTATTTCTCTTCAGATTTCGTGTTAAACGTGATTTGATCAGCGCTATCATGAAGCTGCTGTGGGTTGTGATGCTGGTCGCCGGCACCGTGCTTGCCGATGCCGATGACGACGAGAAAAAGGAGAGCGTGGGCACCGTGGTTGGAATCGACCTGGGGACCACCTACTCATGGTAAGATCTGTTCACTACGAAGCATGTTTCAGCAGGTACTAAGGGGAAGTATTTGGATGTGTGTACTTTTGTCATAACTATACTTTTTTTTTTTCTCTTCAGTGTTGGAGTGTTCAAAAATGGTCGTGTGGAGATCATCGCCAATGACCAGGGTAACCGCATCACTCCATCTTACGTGGCCTTCACCAGTGAGGGCGAGCGTCTGATTGGAGATGCTGCCAAGAACCAGCTGACCTCCAACCCCGAGAACACTGTCTTTGATGCAAAGAGATTGATTGGACGCACTTGGGTTGACCACACTGTGCAGCAGGACATCAAATACTTTCCCTTTAAGGTGAGTTCAAGTGCCTTGATGTCCAGGTGCATGGGTCAAACTGTTTCCAGGAAACACCTGAGTGTCATAACTGGTTGTTAATACGTCTGCATGTTCCATTTCAGGTCACCGAGAAGAAGAGCAAGCCCCATATCCAGGTGGATATCGGCGGTGGTCAGATGAAGACCTTTGCTCCTGAGGAAATTTCTGCCATGGTTCTGACAAAGATGAAGGAGACTGCTGAGGCTTATCTGGGCAAGAAGGTAAACAAAGCTTTGAGGGGCAACATGTAAAAACAAAAAACAAAACAGAAAACGTGGCATGAAAATCAGTTGCTTAATGTTAATTTCTTCCCCAGGTCACACATGCTGTGGTCACTGTTCCTGCCTACTTCAATGATGCCCAGCGCCAGGCCACCAAGGATGCTGGAACCATTGCTGGACTGAATGTTATGAGAATCATCAACGAGCCGTAAGTGTCCAGTAAAGTCATGTTTATCTTATTTGAAACGATTAAAGATCTTATCTTTTGCGTGATTTTTAACATCCTAATTGCCTGTTTTCAGAACTGCTGCTGCTATCGCTTATGGTCTGGACAAGAGGGACGGGGAGAAGAACATTCTCGTGTTCGACCTCGGCGGCGGCACCTTCGACGTCTCCCTGCTGACCATTGACAACGGCGTCTTTGAAGTGGTGGCCACCAATGGCGACACTCACCTGGGAGGCGAGGACTTTGACCAGCGTGTCATGGAGCACTTCATCAAGCTGTACAAGAAGAAGACCGGCAAAGATGTGCGCAAGGACAACCGCGCTGTGCAGAAGCTGCGTCGTGAGGTTGAGAAGGCCAAGAGGGCTCTGTCCGCGCAGCACCAGGCCCGCATCGAGATCGAGTCCTTCTTTGAGGGAGAAGACTTCTCAGAGACCCTGACCCGTGCCAAGTTTGAAGAACTGAACATGGTAATTTTTTTACAAACTGCCTAAGTTGTTTAGAACAAAACTGTTCAATATTCCACTTTACAAGTTAATTTAACCGCGTATTTCTCTTTGAAAGGACCTGTTCCGTTCCACCATGAAGCCAGTGCAGAAGGTCCTGGAAGACTCTGACCTCAAGAAGAATGACATCGATGAGATTGTGTTGGTTGGTGGATCCACACGTATCCCCAAAATCCAGCAGCTGGTGAAGGAGTTCTTCAACGGCAAAGAGCCATCCAGAGGCATCAACCCAGATGAGGCCGTTGCGTACGGAGCCGCCGTTCAGGCTGGAGTGCTCTCTGGAGAGGAGGACACTGGTAAGTCTTTCTTGAAAAGTAGAATTTAGAGGAAACTTTGTACATTGCAGCATATCTTCAGGATTTGTGGGTTTTGTCCCATTGACTAAATGCCGTCCCTCCTTACAGGTGATGTGGTTCTTCTGGATGTGTGCCCCCTGACTCTTGGTATCGAGACTGTGGGAGGAGTGATGACCAAGCTGATCGGCAGAAACACAGTCGTGCCCACCAAGAAATCACAGATCTTCTCCACAGCCTCCGATAGCCAGCCCACTGTCACCATCAAGGTTTATGAAGGTAAGGGATCGTGATTATTGCAACGGTGATCTTTTCAGTTTTGCATTCTTACATGTGCCCAGCCAGAACTTAATTGCATGTGTCTCATGATTATCCCTCTTTGTCTAGGTGAGCGTCCTCTTACCAAAGACAACCACCTGCTGGGCACCTTCGACCTCACCGGCATCCCTCCCGCCCCACGCGGTGTACCCCAAATCGAAGTCACCTTTGAGATCGACGTCAACGGTATTCTGCGTGTGACCGCTGAGGACAAAGGCACAGGCAACAAGAACAAGATCACAATCACAAACGACCAGAACCGCCTCACGCCGGAGGACATCGAGCGCATGGTGAACGACGCCGAGCGCTTTGCCGACGAGGACAAGAAGCTGAAGGAGAGGATCGACTCCCGCAATGAGCTGGAGAGCTACGCCTACTCTCTGAAGAACCAGATCGGTGACAAGGAGAAGCTTGGAGGCAAGCTGTCTGACGACGACAAGGAGACCATTGAGAAAGCTGTGGAGGAGAAGATTGAGTGGATGGAGTCACATCAGGATGCAGAGCTGGAAGACTTCCAGGCTAAGAAGAAGGAGCTGGAGGAGATCGTTCAGCCCATCATCAGCAAGCTCTACGGTAGCGCAGGCGGACCACCACCAGAGGGAGCCGAGGGCACGCCAGAAGACAAGGACGAGTTGTAGGCAGTTGTGAGTTCAGCAGTGGTCGCCCCACTTGCCTCTCCTAACAGCAGTTAGATGTACGTTTTGAACAAATGGACTCAGTACTGAGTGGAATGGTTCAGAAGGGGCAGTGAGCGACCAGACTGGATCTCCGAAAAGACTTTAAAAAAAAATGTTGTCAGTGTGTGAGAGGTGTTCACTGTTCTCTTCGCTCTAAGGCGGAGATATTCATCAGCCCGGATACGAGGCTTTCTGCTGCTGTTCTTAGGCAGTCCTGATCTGTAGTGGGGAGGGACTTAGTTAATAAAGGTTGGGGATGGGGAGGGTTGAGGAGCGTTTGTGGGTCCACAAAATGTAATGTGAGGAGCGCCGAAGGCTCATCCGTTGACATGCAAAACTAAAAGTTATTTATTGAATCTGGTCTCTGTACTTCAGGAAAGGCATCAAAATAAATGTTTGATACAAATTGAAGTGAAGTTTGTAATTTTTAATGTTTTTTTTTTTTTTTTTTTAATGTATTTATCAAATCTACATTTCAATCTACCGTACTCGGGTTCAAATTTGAAAGACAACTGACTCACTCATTAAGTTCAATACATCCAATTAAATTTTGCACATTGCGCCCAAATTCTGTTTAAAAATATTTTATTTACAATTTTAATACAAAGTAATTTTATGACACAACAGTCACAATACAGTCATTATGAATAACACCCTGGGTATCCATTCCTGCAAACACAAAGGCCAGATGAGTTGCCTCTGAGGCTGTGGAGCTGCCAGATTGCTCCTCACCACACACCTTCCAAGGCAGCAGACACATGGAGTGGTCCAGACGGTTTGGTGGCAAATCTCCTTCAAACTTCATGAGAACCCATATGCATTTTTCTGCACAAGGAAAGTACAACAGCGATGCAGATCACACTCAGTTAATATGTCTGTAAAATGTACTTCAGTGTACCTGTGTTGAATCTGTACATAGAGTTGATGGCTCCATCTGCAGCCATTCCGCCAAAAATGTAGATATTCTTGCCCAGCGACACAGCAGAGTGTGCAGCTACTCCTGGTGGAATGTCTCCTTTGGCCTGCACTTTCTCCCACTTCAAACTCCCTGAAAGACATTTTGAAATTATAGTGACAAGTCTTCTAAGGATTGACCTAATGTTATTTTATAAAAAAAAAAACAACAGTTGAAGTGAGATACCGCAACTGTTACTGGAGTGAACTCTTCGAAGTCTTACTCGTATCAAGCGAGTACACATCACTGTAGAACTTTTCTCCGGCCATGCCTCCGTGAATGTAGAGTTTAGAGTCCACGGCGACAATTACATGGCCGTGTCGAGCCGCAGGGTGTCTGCCCTGTGTCTCTGGTTGGGACCAGGTGGAAGAGGCTGGTGCATGAGATGAAATAAACATGTTGCATATGTGAATATATTTATTATGACATCTCATCATCTAGGAAGCAGTTTTCCAAAACCTCTTTATTCAGGCACTGAAAAAATACTGATGTACACGTAGACGTGCCCCGCAGTCCTGTGGGGTCTAAGCAGTCAAAGTGAAAGCACCTGTGGAGGTGGTGCCAAGGTTAACACAAGTGACTGCAATGACTGTTTTAAGGAGTTGAGATGCTGCTCTTGTGTTTGCTGGCTCGCAGGAGACGCTCTGCCCTGCTACAGCAGGAGCAATGGATTACGTAACAGTACAGTAATAGCCTATAGACATTTTTAAAATCCCACTACAGGAAATGCCTTTGTAATACATTCAGGACTAATATAATGACAAAATCAACACAAACCCGAGTCAAAGACATGAAGTTTGAGGTCCGATACTGGTGCAGCTCCTGCCTCGCCACCACAGAAGACATATAACTGGTCACCCACACAGGCTGTGTTGGTGTGGTATGTCCTGGGGCTGGGGGGTTTACCATTCACAACAACAGTCTTCCAGTCCGACCCACTCCCTAGACAAACAAGTACAGTAAGACAGCATAACATGCAAACAATGCAATTCCACAATCAGGGGCTGTTAATATTATTGGCAAGAATTGGCTATAAGTATGATAGTGTGACATGAAGCTTATAAGAACTCTGCTTTAACTGTTGCTCCGTATGTGCAGGAATTTACCTTTGAGCTCTAACTTTTGGATACAGTTGCGGTTGCCACTCTGCTCTGCTCCTCCAAACACCCAGAGGCTCTGAGGGTGACTCTCTGGTACAAAGCTGCAGTGTTCGTACCGTGAGTCCAAACCATCCCACTCTGGGATGTCCCATTCATGATTATCTAAATGGAGAAGACAGAAATGTCAAACTTCAGAAACTTTATAAACAATATGCACACCAAGACATCCCACAAATGAGTTGGCACCACATTCGCCTCGGTGCTGCTTAAGTTTCGATTCCACCGTAAAAAGAATAGTTCTGCAATTTGACCACTAGATGGCAGTGCTTATTCCAACACCGTTCAATATAAAACAAAAGAAATGTCATTATGTCTATGTTGACTAAATTATTATTATCATTGGAAAGCCTGGCAGCTCTACTTTCAGAATCAGCTGAAACATGTCAGGGGAAATCATTTTTGACCAAAGTAGGCAACTTAGTCATTTACATTATTGTATTTCTCATCTTTGTTAATGATTATTTCAAAGAAAGTCCATTTCTACTGTATAATTTTGGAAATGATGCACCTGAAAAACTGAAAAATACCGTGATGTCAATGGCAAAGTTGTCAACTTTGGAGTCCCCCCAAAAGGCCAAAAATGATTTCCCATAAAATATATCAACTGCTTGTGATAGTACAGCTCCCATACTTTCCAATGATACCTCACATGTCAATTTCTACAGTATAGTTTTTGAAATATTCCACCTGAAAAACTGAAAAAATATAATGTCAATGACAAAGTCGTCAACCTTGGAGTCCCCCCAACAGGCCAAAAATTACTTCCCGTAAAATATGTCAACTGATTGTGATAGTCAATAGTCAATGATACATCACATGTCAATTTCTACTGTATAATTTAGTAAAATATAGTGTTGGGATAAGCACAGCCATCTAGCGGTCAAATAGCGGATTTTTTTTTTTTTTTTTTTTTTAAAGATTGAAGCGAATGTGGTGCCAACTTCAGCGTCGTCATGACGAGACCTAAAACTTGTATTGTACAGTTGCTTTCAACAGGGAAAGCAAAGTATTTTTTGCTTTACCTAAATTGATGGTATGCGAGTGTGAGAAACTGCCACTGGGGTTAGCTCCTCCGACAATCAGGATTCTTCCTTTCCCTTCATCCTCAGACGGGATAAATGAGCAAGTGTGACCGACACTTACCCCTGGAGCACTCCCCCTGGGTATCAAGGAGTACCTGTCGATAACGAGGAAGGGGTTATATAAGACAGGAATTTTGACTTTTTAAGCACTGAGGGTGTTTGCTTAGTCTGAATTTACTTACCAGACACCTTCTTTTGGTTTATCTCCTGGGTCGAGCACTGGAAGTAACTCCATTTTTAACCAAATATACTCTCCACATTCACTGTTTAAACTTTTTTTTTTTTATTAGGTACATTCAGTCTTCTATGTATTTACTGTTACTAGTAATAACAGTCAATGTACTGATGCTGTCACCTTTAAATTTCGCGGAGCTCGGAGCAAAAACTCATTAAATCTGGACGGGTTATGCAACACGTATGACAATTTTTTTTTTTTTGACATATGAGTAAATTCTCGCTCAGTCTGGCATCAGTCGCACTGAATTAGTTCCAATTACAGCCTCCTAGCTGCTAGCGCCACATGCTAGCGGAAGCTAACTCGGGGGAAAAAAAACGTCCGGCGCCAAATTGTTTCCGGGTGAAAAAGAATGGACACGATTATTGTCACCGCTTCAAACCATGGCTTCAAACGTACGTATTAAATTGACGTGGCAATCCAGAAAGCTTATAAGCCATAAAACTACATGTCTTGCTTTCAATAATTTTGTTTTTCGTTTTCTAATCTCCTTAAATAAGCATTCAACACTAGATAAAAACATTTCCCCCAGAAGGCTGTACTAAATTGCTCCCACGAAGCACGCTTGTCTATTACACAAATTAACTTGTTTAGAATGGTGTACACAACAACAACCCCGAAAGACTACAACAACAAAACAAAACAAAAAAGTAAGTTCCAGGTATGCCAAGCACGATGCCCACTTCTGTGACATCGGGTGCTTTTCAGGAAGCTGTCCAGTAGATGGCGACATTGCCTACTATTTCAACAACCGTATCTGGCTCGGCTTCGGAAGACTGTTCTCGCTCTTTTGAGCTACTGTCTTGTTCCTGTGTCCACGCCTACAACTTTCAAAAATACCTTTCAAAATTGTCTTGAAACCATTAAAAAAAAAAAAAAAAAAAAAAAAAAAAGTCAGTATACACTCATTTAGTTTTCTTTCTGTGGACTCGTAGTTATAAAAAGGGTCGCATAACATGCGATTGAGTCATCAATATCTTAATATACAATTCCAAATTTACAGCAGGCAGTTCAAATGATGAAGTAGTGTTGACGTAGTTGTGTCCTTCAGTCTGCTTTCCCCAAGTGCTCAGCTGTTAGCGCTACAATCTGGACATCTCTGCACCCATATTACACTCTTCTCCTTCTGCATTCGCCAAAAGCCAGACTTGACAGTCATCTCCAGTCAGACACTGGAAATACGGCTGAATCATCTCTCTGTGCAACATGTCTAACTGTTTTCCCTCCCTCATCTTTACCATCTTAATTAGATCTTCTTCGCCGGTATACTTTCCTCTCGCCTCTCTCTGAAGCCTCTGCTGTGCACCAAACAGAAATTCCTTATATCCCACTTCCTTTGTGTATTTTAAGTCTCAGAGAGACTTCACAATGTTTACTGTCTGTAATCTCCCATAACTTTTTGCTTTTGATGCCCAACTTGTTGTTGATAGCACAAACTGTCCCAGTGGCAAAACGTTGAGATTGAACGAATTCCAACTTTACATGAAAACATGTTGAGAATTTTAGCCCAAGTTATGAATGGATGACATAAAGACTTGAAGGAATTGTATTTTAATGACCTTGTTTAAGAGTTGAATAGAGATCAATCATGTCAAAGTAGGGGGGAATTAGTGTGAATTCTCTATTTTGCAGCATCAATGAATTAGACAACATTATTTAAATATCTGACACATGGAATTGCTGTCACGTCCACTTGCACAGACCTTGCCGTGCCACTGTAGCATTATCTGCCCCATTTCCCCTTCTGGGAAGCACAGCAAGAGTTTCACCAGCCTCTTTGTTTTGCCTTCACTCTAACTGATAAGAACCATAATGAATCAGGGGATTTTTGTGGTCGGAGGAAAAAGGGGAAATGATTGTGACTTTTCATAGTCCTAAGGATGGATGGGGTTTTACGCAGACAAGAGAAATAAGTTTGGACTTTGATTCTTGACGGCCCAAAATAGATTTTCTAAATTTGTGTGTGTGTGTGTATCTTGCAATTATTTTCATTTGATTTATCGATTCTAATTTTGGCGCGTGTGTGGTGCCAAGGGTAGGTTGCAACAGACTTGATTGGAGGTCTTCATGGTAGATGGCATGTGTGTGTGTGTGTGTTGTGTTAATCAGGATTAGCAGGGAAGTTCATCTCTGGGTTACTGGTACACCGCCACTGGGCAAGATGTCAGAATAATATGCTTCAGCTCCCTCTGTTGGCTCCTGCTTCACCTAGAGGTGTTGTTAAATCATCATGCTGTAAAGTAATCTGGATTATTGCCACATGTCCACAAACACTGGCTTAGCTCTCGCTATTATGCATTTCTACAATGGCTGATAAATTAATCTGTGTGTGATGGACTTATTTTTTGTTTTGTTTTTTCCATCCGAGCTGTTTGCCACAGATGCCATCTTGGCAATGAGTCATTTTTTGTCTTGCTCACCACGTCAAGGTCAATTAAAATATGTTGCGTGTTCAATCTAGATATAACCATAGGATTAGGTTATGAAACACAGTCATACATGAGACCTTTTGCATGTGAAGGACTGTAGATGTGCAGATCAGTCATATGACAGTGAATCCATGTGACAGCTTGTGAACGCTACAGTAGACGTAGCCCACATTCCCTCTGGTCAGTTCCAAAATAGGGCTCAGCAGCCAAGAGAAAAGCAGAAGCTGATGCTTCTTGAACATAAACTGCCTTACTTTTTCAGTACATGTTAATATTATTTTCTTTAAAGTCAGACTGATATTCCACCCCCGTGTGCTTAGTAGGTGACAAACGACAGGCTGTTGTGGCAGAGAGAAAAATACAATGATGAGACTTGCAGTAAAGGCTCGTATGGGATCTGGGCAATGTTGCAGTTGCAGTAGTTTTTACATTTTTCATTTAATTACGTTTTACTAGGGATGTTAACAATTAATTGATTATTGATTAACTGCCAATTTAGAATTTATTAGATTCAATTGAATTAGTCACAACTAATTGAACATTTTTTACGCGGGTAGTTAACATCATTAAACAGTGTAGTGGCAGGAAAGAGCAATTCACCTGTAGACGCTGTGATGGTCACAATTACTTTTGAACAACTTTTTTTTTTTTTTTTCTTAAGTTGAAATGTGACCCATTAGAAGTCAGAGGATAAATGTTTAGGGTGTTTTTACTGTTCTCTAATGTAAAAATGGGTCACATTTGACCCTCAACATTATTTAAGGGTTAAATATTGTGTTTCTTACACATTATTCATTGTGAAATTAAGGTTCTCAAGGATCGTTAATCGATCGATAAGGTCAATCAACTGACGATTAATGAATTAATCGGTAATTTGCATCCCTACATTTTAGGTTTCAAAGTTGGCCAAAGAGATAGATTATCGGTTTAAATTGTCCATTAAATGCAAATACATGATTCTCTACTGAGTAATGTCATAAACAAGTTTGTTTTGTCCTCTGTCCTCTTTTCCTCCCCCTTTGTCTTTAACAACACACACAACAAACACACACACACACACACACACACACACACACACACACACACACACACACACGTGTACACGCATCATGTTTCAGTTCTCCGTAGTTGCCGCCGCTGTCCGTCCACAGAAGCTCTAGCATGCTCCGTCCAAGATGACCTGCCTGCGGGTCCACCTGCGGAGACACCCGGCTAACCGTCCTGCTGCCTCCTCCTTCCTGCTCACCACACACGGTGAGTCCACTCCCTTCTTCCACTTTCACTCCCTGCCAGTAGATCCCTGTCACAGTCACAGGCTGGGCCTTCAAGGCGTCATCGACGGCTGTTTCCACCGTGTCGACGGCGTAGGAAACGGGCCAATGTCACATAAAGGAACTGTGTCGTTCATCATGTCAAGGCCCTTGATGATCGTCTGACGTGATGAATGAGTTCCCCCACCGCAACGAGCTCAGATGCGGCAAACCAGTCTGGAGACAAAGCCGTCGGCCGGTTATCAGGTGACACCCTGAATCATTGATGGGAGGGCGTTGGCGCGAGTTCTGCACCGGCGCTCTTAGCCTGTAATGCCTCCTCTGATTCACTTCCTGTGCGAGCAAATTAATAGCGGATTTAAAAGGGGGCACCAGCAACTTTGTATTTCATGCCCGCGGTGCCTGCGTTGTTGCGTCAGGAGGAGGTCCAGGAGGAAGCTCTCACTGTGGCTGCCTCTAACAGGCCTGTTTGGAGGATTAGAGTCAACCAAACCACTTTGAAGTAACACATCAGAGAAATGTATGTTTATCACTAAAGTTCAGCCCGTCTCTCCCATCCACTGTGGGCTTTATATGCACAGGTCGAGAGAAAATAAGAAAGAAACAAAAAACTAATTTGAAATAGATTCCCTTCATTATGTGCAGCAAGATGAGTGGGCCTAAAAAAAAAACAGATGTCACTGTAAATAATTGAAACAGGATGAGTCACTTGTATGTGCAAAAGTTGTATAACAGCAAGAGGGTAAATATCGCATGTGACGCTGCATGTTTTACAATGTGAACGCGGCACGGGAGATCCTTTTAGACACAGATGCTGATTTATTATGTGCCTCTCGTCTTCATATATATTTAAAATCATTTCCCCCTCACCCACCGTCGTAGGTCACACATAATATATTTCCGTCCCAGATATGTTGTGTTATGCATGATGTGTCCCTGCGCGGAATTCACTTGAATTCTCTCTGCCCTTTAAGAACTGGGTCAAACTGTGCCATGAGCTTTATTTCAGCTATGGAGCTCTGATGTGTGTCTGGAGTCGCCCCGAAGGGACAAATGTTTCACCGTGAATGAATTACTGCCGCTGACCAGGGGTGGACGTATTTTGACTTCCTGTCTGTCTGTCCTGCGATTACTCTCCCCTCCGAAACTATCCGGTCTTTGCGACTGAGACAAATATAGTATAACATCCATACGATACTTTCTAAATCTAAAGTAAGTAGTAGTTATCTCTTTTACCCTTCTCACGGCAGACAGGCCTGAGAGTAGCTGTCCGTGCTGGGTCACTGGCTCCTGGGCTAAAAGTGCAGGGAGCATTTCTAAGGTCCAAATGTAATTATCGTGCAAGCCTTTTTGTCCGTCGCAGCCTTTTACACCTATTTGACATATTGTAAGTGTTGGCCGTGGTGAATTCTATGGAGCACAATACCCTCGCTGTATCGCTCCAATTAGGAGTTCCACTTGACTGCTTTTGGCAGCCAACGTGGAGGAAGATGACTTTTGGGACTCGCTGTGGTCCCAGAAGGTATGACAAGAGGAAACGAGGGGACACCTGGTGTGCTTCTCATCGTTGCAGCTTTTTGTTCCACTTTCTTGGATGAAACGGGATGAGCTGGCACAGGCAGCGTCCTGCACAGTGCAGTTTCCAAATGCCCCCCCCGTTCTCACAGAACATGGTATAGAGCAAGGATTAACTCTGGCCCCCTTTCTTGATTCTCTCTCTGTCTTCTGTCTTTCTTTCTTTTTTTTCTCTCTTTTTTAGATAATAAATGGCTACTTTAACCATCACATAAAGACCTACAGGCCAGTCTGGCCTTATTGGACATTGGTTGGGCCTCAGGTTTTCAAATGTAAATGTGACAAAAAAGCAGCAAAGCCCATCAAAGCAGAGGAGAGGGAAGATGCAGAGTATTGAATGCACACACACACACACACACACACACACACACACACACACACACACACACACACACACACACACACATGCACAATCTTACTTGCTTAATGTCATGAGTAAAGACAGGTTCGTTAGAGACAATTATTGTTCAATGTACACAATGAATGAATGAATGCATGCTTTGATTGTAGATACTGACATACAAGTGTAGAGCACATGAATATTCCTGAAACCTTGAGTATCAGAATCCAAACCTGCTGCAATAACTAAGTTGGCCTGGCACCGTTTCACACAATGTGTTTTGTTTTGGTCAAACTGAAATGTGCCAAATGTGCTGATGCACTAGTTATCGTCCAGATGTGAAAAAAAAAAGGTTTTTGGCAGATGCTCTACAGGCAGAAAAAAAAGAAATACATCATGTCAGCCCACACCTCAGTCGCAGGTTGTGGTTATTATGGGAACACATACAAAATTGATGGGAGTCAAGCGCTGACTCGCCTGATCTCATGTCCTCTTACCGGACCTTGAGAAACACGCTGTGAGTCAATATCCTGTGTTTCTTCCATGCTTTCCCCCCCTCGTCCTCCTAATGACACATTATTTACACTGCTTTTCCCAGCATGACATAATGACGTGTTGAAATGACCAAGAGCTTAAGGCAAACCTCAGTCTGAGAAGGAGACGCGACATAACATTTGGTAATGAATGTAGGTTTTAGATTTATCAAGCAACTCTTGGAACGTCTGTTTGTTTCCCTATTTGCAACAAGAATTGAGTTTATCTGTCATGTTTCTGGCCTTGTTATCAGCATTAGATTTCCATGCTGTTTGTCGCAGCTTTCAGTGCATGCCTGCAAAATCATAAGAAAACAACAAGCATTTTTTTGCATTGCAAATGAGGTTAGCCTGAGGTTACAGTGACGGTGCCTCTCGCTGCAATGTTGCAGCAGCTTGTTGCTGCAGTTGGAGAATTGTAAACCATCTTGACATGGATAGCGATCTTTTCCATGATTTATCTCAAAAAGGATTTAAATTTCCATGTTAAAATGTTGTGTTTCTTTGCCCAGTCATGAATTTGGTTGAGTGCATTTGCATGTATTTTATTTATTTTTGTGTGTGTGCATGTCTTCACCCACGCTGCCGTCTCATCTGCCATGCCCTATTAATTCACTCCCACTCTCTCTCTCAAGCTTTAACCTTTGCCTCCACAATGTCGCTCCTTACAGGCCATCTGCCTTCTCAGAGTTTCTGCCTCGTTGTTCTCCTGTTATTCTCTGTTCTCTGGGAACCTTTTGCGTGTTTATTTTCCATCCTTATCGCACCAGAAGTTTTTCCTGGTGGCATTCGCTCTTTTTGTCGTCTCACACCTTACTGCTAATGTTATGTTGATACAAGCTGTTGAGACGCGCATCGACCACAAGTCTTTCCTTCTCTCACCTTAAAGACTGCATGTATGAAAATGCCATTAGATAATCAATACTCCCCTCCGTGGCCTTGTCTGATCCTGGCAACACGAATACCTTTTTAGCCCTTGAAACAACACGGTAAGCATGTTGTGTCCACTTAAACAAGATGGATTTCCCAGCAGTGCTTCCCAAGAAGCAGGAAGGGATTTTTTTTTATTTTTATTACTCACTTTGTTTCTCTAATGACATACTTTTTTCACTGTATCCTGCATACCCTCTTTTCTTTTTATTATTTATATATTTTTAATCTGGTGTCGCATTTGCTAATTGAAGGGTTTGAAAATCTTTTTTTTTCTTAGCAAACAATTTAAAACCGCATATTTAGACAGTGAGGCGGTTTTTCCTTCTTCTTTTTTATTGTTTATTTATACGGGACAGTGTACATTCATGGGCATGTTCACAATACAGAGTACTCAAAACATGTAAATATACCGGAGTTAGCTTGCCGCTAAATTCCATCCGTTGTCCCCAATAAATAAATAAAATTAAACATTCAGTCATATTTAGACGTCGCAAAACAACAAGAAAACGCAACATGTCATCGCAGGGATGCGATCTTACCATTGACACAATACCAAGAGAGACCAGCGTGTGGTCGCTTACACATGTAAGATGTCATCTCAGAGATAACAAAAGTTACAGACATCGCATTTTAAATGCTCTGCTAAAAAAAAGTGCCCATTTTTCTTGAACTGACCATAAAACAGTTGGCGTTTATCTGCGACTTTGGTGTCGTTGCTGTGCTGAAAATTGTTTCGCTAGTGTGTATTTAGCGCTACCTCGCATTTGTCCAGTGTGTGTGTGTGTGTGTGCGCGCGCAGCCTAGCATATCCAGCTTTGCGACTGCCTTCAGGTTCAGACGCACCAAGTGAAATATTTCAAACACCCGTTTTTTTTTTGTTTTTTTTTTTTTACTTTGTTCTTCCACCGCGGCCTGCTAGCCCGCAGCCATGCCAAGTCCAGTGTGGGAACGACAAACATCCCCTGTACCCAAGCTCTGAAGTGCCAGCGGCGTTATCACATCGGCGAGGCTCCCACATTTTTAAGCTTTCGGCTGCGCCCTCACCAGGCAGGATTAATTTGGAATCGCACAAAGCCAATGTTAGCAGTGGCCATGTCAACGAGGCTCGCTGCGCTCGGAGGCTCGGAGAGAAGGGCCGGAGCAGGGGGAGAACAAAAAGAGAAGCCAGCTGACAGAAGGTGGGCATGAGGTCAAGGCAGAGTGACAGACAGACAGACAAAAACACCCCCGACTCCTGCGCGCGCACACACACATGCAAGGCCTGTTTTGAATACTTATAAGGATCCTTGTTAGTGTCATCACCTCCTCCTTTCACACTTTCAATTCACGTCTAACCGCAGGCTGTACCTAGTCAGGCTCCAACTCGGTCATCAAAAACGTCAAAACACACAGACATGCTGCTGCCCCCTGCAGGCTACTGACGTTGCACTGTTTGACTGTGGTTTTAAACAAAGTGGACTTTTGTGTTTTTCCCTCTGCTGTTGTCGAGTTTAACACTGTCGGGGTACTTGTGTTATTTCAATGTTATTTTCAATGGTACAAAAAAACCAAAACAACGAATAGAATAAATGTTTCATGAGACCGCTGGTATGTTCAGGGCTTTATTCTCAAACCCACAGGTCAATAAACAAGTAAATGGGTTATGAATATGAAAATGTTCATCAGATGGTTTGCTTTAATCATTTATTCTTTTTCCAGATATCTTTTAAGTCGTCCTAAGTGTCCTTCCTTCTCATTTGTAACAGGCGAACTGAAGCTGTCAATCATCCAAGAACAAGAATTGCTGGTTGTCAGTGGTAAGTCGTGATGCAACACTGGCTTGACTGGTGTGTTCATGCTTGAAAATACAGGGGGAAAAACCCCCATAATAAAATAACTTTGTGTTGAACTTCTGTGATAATGAGTTATAGAACTAAGGTAGTTTGAAAAATGCTGACCTCATGGCAACAAGAGAATTCACCCTGGTTCTCCCATCTCCTCATTATACAAGTTTTTGTCCCTCCTGCCATTGAGGCTGCAGGATTTTACAAATTGTCCTGCACGATTTGTTTTCACAGAGCTTGCAGATTGCTTTTTCTGACTTCTCAGTCACAAGATGTGTCTCGAGAAAAATTTCTTTTTCATCTCTGTTACATAAGCAGCCAACTTTACCCTCAGACTTTTGCAAACAGAGGGATGCTGTCATAATGAAAAGCTGCAACGCTGTATCCAACAGGCGGCATTTCCTCCCCAAACCAACCAAGTTCTTATAAACAAATATGTGTTGACAGTCACACTCTCAGTTTTCCCTGCTTCTTTTGGCGCTTCATGCATGCGCCACAAATACACATAGGCAGGAAAAACAGGAACCCGGGCGAAACTAATTGGGAGGTAGTCAGGAAGCGGCACAGCCGTGGCACAAAAGAAGAAAGTTCAGAATAAAGTAGGAAAAAGTTCAGAGACTCAAATTTAGAACAAGAAAACCCCGTCACTCTTCGCTCATTCTGGTTCATGCGTCGGCAGTCTTTGAGGCAAGGGGCATCGCAGAAGAGTTCCACGGGTCATGTGACTCTTACGTAAAGGTATGTCTCGCTGTGTGCAATAATTGATGAGGGCCAAGGTGGCACAAGGGCAGATAACAGAGCGCCGGCGTCCTGCCCTGCTCAGGTCGGCATGTTTCCAGACGGCGATCCCAGAGACAGGAGAAAGACCCGACTGGTTCCTCGCTGCGGGAACCCCGTCTTCTTGCAAAGCTTCACCTTGTGAGAGCATTCACTCACCTGCTCAATAAAATAAGACAACATGTAATTTCCAGCCAGTTTGACACCAGTTTTCTTGTCCGCTTTGCTTGCAGTGCCGTCAGCGTGGCGGACCTTCACAAGAGGCTGCTTCTAACCATGTGGAACTCCAACTCCAAAACTAGGTACCTTGCAGGCTTGTTGGTGAGCTGTAGCACATTTCCTCACGACATGCACACCTCTGCAATTCTTTCCACAAAAAAAACAAAACAGGAAACAGATTTATAATTTATGACTTTACGGAGCTCCTTTTCGTGCGTGTGTGTCTCACATGGCAGTTTGTACATCTGGCAGGCAGAATGTGTTACTTTGGCCTTTATTGCCTTGCAAGACTTGGCCTGAAACTGTGTCATTTTGAGGATGGAGGGCTTCTGGTGGAATGAAAGGAGCACAACTTCTAACATGTTGTGTGTATACAGTAGATATAGCAGGTTGGGGTCGGTTGCAACGTGGCCCTTGCCAGGCTCATTGCAAAACTGTAATCACTCTGAATGACAAATGGAAAATGTATCATGTACAGTGTGCGACATGCTTTGGTAAGTGGCTGACTCAAAATCACACAGTGATCAGAAGAGACAGAATCACTTGAACAGTTTCTGGGCCACGGATTAGCTGTGCATCCCTTGGCGAGTAATTAAGGCACGTTCGCACCCCTTGTGCACTCGGAGAAAAGTCTCCAAGAGAAACAAGTTATTGAAAAAACAGATTAGTCTGCTGCTTTGCTAAAAATATTGAGTGGTTTAAAATGTTTGTTTCTTTTCAACGTCTGCGTTGAAAACAAGATGGAGAGGCAAAACTAGTTTGCAGTGAAACTCACGGTCAGGTGCGTCGGCGACGGCCTCAGCTGTTCTGCAGGGCCTCTCGCTGAACATCCATCAGTGACACCTCCTGCAAAACTACTTTTTCTTTTAGTTGTCACTCATTGGATTTGGTGTTCATGCAGCCGTGACCCGACACTTAAAGCCCCTCGTACTTAATAAAAAAGACATTTTCACAACCCGTGCTATTATTTTAATTGAAACAGCACAGGGTCAGAGCTGAATGAGTTCAGACCTTGTATTTATTTAGCAGACAATTCATCACACTTGCATGCCTGGCCTTTTTTAATACACTCAATGGAACGGAATTAAAAACAAAGTGGAGAAAATGCTCTCTATCAACAGTCCAGAAAACACAGGCTAATTGGATCTGCCAGTTCTTTTTAAAATT
The DNA here is from genome assembly GCF_046127955.1 of Nelusetta ayraudi. Taxonomy (NCBI): domain Eukaryota; kingdom Metazoa; phylum Chordata; class Actinopteri; order Tetraodontiformes; family Monacanthidae; genus Nelusetta; species Nelusetta ayraudi. Next base: position 2,345,512 of record NW_027466126.1, on the reverse strand, counting down.
TAAAGGCCTAATGCTTCGGAGACAAAATTGCTGGAGCCAAGTCGCCACACAGTACAAGACATTGCGTTTTGAGCCAGTATCATGCATGCATAAATCGGCTCTCTTAAGTGCGGGAGGAGGAGGAGGAGGAAGATTTCTTGCCGACTCTCGGGCCAAATGCGGCTGCTGGAACCACAATAAACAGCCTCTGCAAGATTCACCTTTGACCTTTAAAGAAAAAACAAAAAAAAAGATTAAAACTCAAGTTGAATATTCAGGGAAATGTGCTCCGTTCCGTCAGCTCTCTCTGGTGACGTGAAGAGAGATCTGCTCCTCCAAGAAATCCTCCCAAACGCCACGCACAGAACAGCGGCCAAGTCGGCGTTGCCAAACGCTGCCGCCGCCAAGCGCAGCAGCCGATTAGGACGTGAAAGCGTGCAGTCATGCACGCTTTTGCAAAGGGGGGGGGACCTCGACAAATGTGACGCCGGGTTCACCGCGAGTTCTGGCCCAGCAGATCATAATAACCGGCCGTCGCCTCCGCGGCGTTCCGTCGGCGCTGGCCTGTCCCCGCCGCCGGCTGGTCTGCCGAGCGGAGCCGAGCTGCGGCTCAGGTGCGGCTCATTTGTGCTGACAGCCGGTTTGCCCTGGAAACAACATCGGCAGCTGCATTAGTCCCGTCCAGCTGGGAGAACGTCGAGAACAGTTTCTCTCTTGTATGCATAATTAAACGTCACCGCCCCCGCAAAGAGCCACAACCGACTCGCTCCTGCAGCTCCGTTGGTGAATCCGTCCCACGCCAAGAGGTTGGTTAAGAAACAAACAGGCAACAAACCCAAACTGTTTGCTTTCGCCCGACATGTTTACTGCTGCGTTATCAGTTGCTGTCATGCACGTCAAGTCGCAGCAGAGATTTTTTGCCATTGAGAAATAAATATTTATTGCCGGAGATGTGGGACGCGATTGTGTCTGATGGGAACTGGCAGCAAGAGTGAGATGTGGTTAAACTCTGAATGGCATCGCATTAGCTCGTTTGCAATCAGAGTTAATGCGAATGCAGCGACGTGTCAGTCAAACGCGTACTGGCTGTTACTACTAATGTGGATCGCAGTATAGTAGCGTCTTGGTTAAAAAAAAAAAAATCCACTGGAATTTATTGCATTATGTTCGCATAGTGATTTAGGAAAACACTGATTATTAAAAAATCTATTAATGCGCAAAAGTGGTGTATGTGTTTATTAATTAACATCCCAAACTATTTGTATACGTGTTGATGGACAATACTTGCTACTGAGATTACAGCTGACTTTTGCAGGTGATGAGGAAATGAGTTACAACTAACACAAATCCCAGAATATCAGTTTTGCACATTTGTGTTTCTTTTGGCCCAGACTTTTTACAGCTTTCACAGTGACGAGTCCTTATACGATCGACACATTTGGATTTCAAAAGATAGACATTATCTTATCGTATGAATTTTTTTTTTTTTTTAATTCTCTGTTTTCATCGTCTCTGCAGAGGCAGTGAGCTGCTGGGCTGCATGAGCTTCGGTGTTGGCTCCCTCATGGAGCCGGACAAGGTGAGCCAAAATGAACACATTCCCTTCCCAAATGCATTCCTGCATGGCGGCTTCCCCTCATTTTCCCATCTCGCCTGCGTTTTGTCTGCTCATCCGTCGGACCATGAACGTTCCGGGTTCAGCTCGGCGTGCGTGAATTCGAGTGACCTCAATATTCGGGGGTGGGGGAGGAGGAAACACTTTGAGGTCAGCGGTGTCGTTGTTGTCGCCTGCAGATACTGGAGCGACAACAGCGCTGTCTGTGTCGCCCTCGCAACTCAAACGTCACGGATCGCACACGTCCCCACTTTATCATTTTACAGTTTCCCTGCAGAAATTCACACTGCGGTTTATCATGTTGCTCATAAGACTTTCGTGACTCTGACTGGTGTCACTCTTGAGAAAAGCGGAGTCTTTTGAAGGAGGAAAATGTCACGCTGACAGACTTTATGTTGCTGTAACCTGCTTTGTTGTCTCCTGTCAGGGAATAACAAAGACTTGAGCCGGTCCTCTTTGTCGTCAGCCCCGGCGTTGGAGCCGTCAGAATCACAGCACATCCTGTTCTCGTCCCGTGTCGCTCGTATCGCAGCCGTCTCTCGGGGCCTCTGACTGTATCGCTGACAACAATGCACCGTGTCGTGTCCTCACGCTTTCCATCCGTTTCGTCAGATCACGGATCAGCGATACTTGTTGCCGCATGTTGATCTTTTTAAGATCCTTTTTTAATATGAATATGGTGATGGAATGAGCCCGTCATCAGTTGTGACTGATGTGGTTTCAGGACTTGGGAATGTCTGGCTTGCATCAACAGCATGACTGCATTTGAATAATTAAAGGGAATACAGCTACTCGTATGCTCTAGGGATTATGGCAATGGGCAAATTTGTTATATAAAATTCAAAAATGTTTGACTCTCCCTTTAAAGCAGTCAGACTACTTCTTGTTTCTAACATCTTAGTTTAAATTTCGATACTTTCCCCCCTGAACTGTGAGACGCCGTGTCGTTCAATTTGAGGTTAGATTGATTTTAATTGTGCAAATTGGCCCCTTGCGTTCATTATAAAAGCCTTTCATTAGGACCGCTCTCAGCGTAATCATCGCCGGCCATTAAGCAGATACAAAACCCGCAATTTCATTGTTGGCTAGATTAATCAGGAAAACACGCGTGAATGCAACGGTTCATTTGCCAAAAAACCCAAAAAAACAAACCAGCCTCCGACTCGCAGGCCTCTGCAGTTTCAGTTTCCATCAGCGGAGAGAAACTGTGTTTTACTCCGGCTTTTTTTCCTTGCTTTCCTTCCTGAACGTTTATCCCCATGCATATTTAATTGGCTCAGCATGCTAACTAGGGAGGTTTAACAGTGAGCATCTTTGGCGGGTTTTTTTTCTTTTTTTTCCCACAGCCAAGAATTCTGCCTGATGCATCCGTCTCCGGGCCTCTGTTTGCGCTTCCAACATTTGCTCCAGTCGTTTTCTCTTCCCTCCCTTAAAGCATTTTCAGCCTTTCTGATTTCTGCTACCTGCGCTGGCCGCCTGTCACATCTCGTCATGTGTTTGCACCCTTTAGCCGCTGCCCTGCGCTCTCCCTTTCTTCCTTTCCCTTTTCATATCTCTCATCTCTCTCCGCCCGGGCCGACCAACGGCTCCACTCGCCCTCCGCCCCCCTCCGCTCCTCTCCTCCTCTCCTCTTCTTTTGTCACATGTGCAGTGTAATATTGAACGATGGCGCAAATCCCGCTCTGACTTTCAGGACATATGCCCTCCCCTCCCCCAGCCTCTATACAGGTCCAGCCCCTCCCCACCTCCACTTGTCCCACAGCCCGCAGAAATCTGTCCACTTAGATAAGATGCTTTTAAAACGGAGATTATTGTCACTGTCCGCGGCTTGGCATTATTAAGTACAAAAGAGGAGACCGGCCTTGTGTGTGTGTGTGTGGATGCGTGCGTGTATGTGTGTGTGTGTGTGTGTGTGTACAGAAATAACTTACCAAAAATGTTTGCGTGCCCCTGTTTGTGTAAGTGTGTCCACACTGCCCGGATTAGGATCGAGAACTAGACTTTATTGAACCCACACACACGTACCGCACACACGCGCATACACACACACACACACACACGTACGCACACGTATAGACCATCTGGCTCACAGTGCAGAAAGTGCAGAAAACTGTGTGTGTGGTTGGCTGGGTGAGAAGAGGAAGAGGAGGGGGGGCATCAGCTGCCAGAGTAAGCTCAAGCATTAAGTGGACTGTGTGTCCACGAATGCATGTGTGTGTGCGTGTGTGTGTTTGTGTGTTTATGCAGCCCTGCCGAAGCAAACAACTCGTTGTGTACAATGGGCTCATGCGTTCACATGCAAAATTATTTTTTTTCTTTTTTCTTTACCTCTCATTAGGTTGAATCCCAGAGGCTGTCATGCTGACATGTGCATCTTCTCTCCCCTCACCTCCTTGACACACACACACACACACACAAACACACCCACACAGATAAGCAAACAAAGTCTCTCTTGTCTGTGTGTGCATATGTCGCAGGAAGTTCAGGGATGGTACTACCTACTGGGGGAAGAGCTGGGGAGGAGGAAGCATCTGAAAGTGCCGACGCAGCAGCACGACCACGACTCCGACGGTAACTCCGTCATGAATGACGCCACAACAACATTCGTGAGCAACATTTCAAAGTGCAAAGTGTTAATGTGTTGCTGTAGCCACCTTAACGAGCTAGCTGATACCAACGTTGGCTAGCGTGCTCATGCTTGTCATGTCATGGCAGTGTGCCATTCCTGGACGGTGGAAAGAATCAGCCTCACTCATTCCATTTCGAGTCTGACAGATGTTCGCTGTATTTTCACACGTGCACACTTATGCGCTCATAACGTTGAGTGTTCAGGGCAGAAGTGTGACGCACCGCCAGTCTTTTGGGTGCAAAGCCAGGAAATGCTTCTTTCCAAAAAGCCGTTTGAGTTTAGATAAAGGTCTTTATTTTGCGGGAGCTCAGGAGGCAGAGCGGGTTGTCCAATGACCGAATGGTTGGCGGTTCAAATCCCGCCCATGGGCAAGACACTTAACCCACATTGCATGGTACGAATGTGAGTGGATGTTGGTACGAGGGGCCGTTTGGTGCAGATTGGCTGCCATGCTACTGTCAGTTTGCCCCAGGGCAGCTGTGGCTACACATGTAGCCTACCACCACCAGTGTGAATGTGGTGTGAATGAATAAGGGGCTTAAATGTAAAACGCTTAGTGTGCCTTGAAAAGCAGTGTATAAATCCAATCCTTAATTTTTTTAAAATTATTTATCATATGTGGACTAACGTCTTTCCTACATTTGTCTGTGTACAAAAAGAAAAAAAAAAATCTCTGCTTGCAGTACATCTCAACTTCATTCCACGGGAGTGACAACAGGAATAGAAAAACGCGGTGCAGAGAATGGCAAACCGCAGATTGAAATCAAATTTTTTGTGGAATAAACACAGATAATTATTGTATTTAGTGGATAATCACCGGCCATTAAAGGGGGGAGGAGGGAGGGGTCAGCACAACAACACAGTTGGAGTTCGGCAAGTTCCAGCCAGCACGAGCCACATGTGTGCGATTGTGTGTGCGTGCGTGTGTGTGTTCGGAGTGTGCCAGGGTTCGCTGCTCTTAAGTCTTTATCAGTCTTTGGGATGGGGTGGGGGGATGGCGGGGGGGGTAACTAGGGAAGCAAGGGATTAACAGAGGGGAGGGTGGGAGAAAAAAGGAGTGGAGAGGGATTGGCGAGAATAAATGAGGCGGGAGGAGGGAAGGGAGGGAGGGAGGAGGAGGGGTCTGAACGCAAGCCTGACGCGTCACGCTTGCCAGAGAGGAGAGAGTGGGAAAGAGAGAGAGAGAGAGAGAGAGAGAGAGAGAGAGAGAGAGACGGCGCTAAGGTGGATCTCCCCTCTGCTTCACACACACACACGCATGCACACGCATGCACGCGCATGCACGCGCACTCACTCACATTTTTGCAAACCTCTTTTTTTTTCTTCCTTTTCTGCCTTACCTTCCGAGCGCCGCCTCTCCTCCTCGCCACTTATGTTTTCACTCACTGGTAGTTTGACGTTGGCGGTAGCGGCGGCGGCAGTGGTGGGGGTGGTACGTGCACGCTGGAGTTATGCTACTCTGTGCCAGTCGTAATAGCAGCCTGGACTAGGTGAGTACTCCTGTCTGTCTTTTGCCTACCTGTGACTGTCCGGCGTGGATGCGCTGGGATTTTGGAAGTTGCACGCGGCACAGGGAGCCGCTGCTAGGATGCTCTCTGCTGTTTGATTTCTTTTTAAATTCCCCCTCTGCTTGATCTCCCCTGCATCTCTGTGTCTCATCTTTTGTTGCTTTCATCGTCGCTGCCCTCGCGTTCTATCTTTAATCTCCTCTTTTGTCCCTCTGTCAACCTGCTGATCGTCATGTAATTTTTTTTATTTTTTTTTTTATTGCAACCATCCCCTCACAGCTGAGCTAAGTTGGTCACAATGGCGCAGCATGGAAGACCCCTGGAGCAGCTTAACTTGCTCATTGATTGAATTAGTTTCACTGTGACACCATCTGTTTTTGCCAGCACACACTGTATTATCAAACCGGGCCCTGGCTGGGTGTTTTGAGGCGGGAGTCGCAGGTACACCAGCTTTTTCTTTCACCCTCCATGCCCGAGTTCATTTTCTTTGCGAATCCACACAGTATTATTATTATTATAATTTTCTATCTTTTATACGCGAAAGAAACGGAGGAGACGTTCGCCGACCCTGTCACAATTTACGCTGCATTGCTGAACTGGGCTAATCTACCTTCATGCAACTTTAAAATTAGTTTTATGCTTCCGTGGATGGAAGTGGGACAGGAGACCTGGCCTGCAAAGGAAAAAAAAAAGATCATAATGAGGCTTTGAATACGGGTTTTATTTCTTTTACTCCCAAGATTAAACTGGAAACTAGTTAACTCATAAAGATGGATTTCACATTTTTTTCCTTTTTTTTTTGCAGCCATGCTGGTTGAAAACGGGGAAGTCCGTCAGTTCCAGAGTATTTTTAGGGCTTGAAACTTGACAGAAAAGGAGAAAACAGGATGTAATGGATGTTAGTTTTTCTTTTTTTCCCCCCTTTTCCCCGTGGCCCACAACTGTCTCCTCTGATCCATGTGTTTGTGTGTGTGCGCGCGTATCTGTGTGTGTGTGTGTGTGTGTGTGTGTGTGTGTGTGTGTGTGTGTGTGTGTGTGTGAGTGGGGGTGCATACTCATGCATGCACTTGCCAGCTGGCAGAATGTAGGCCATGGAGGCTCTTCTGCAGCATGACATGCACTGGCACAGAGATGACCAAAATCCCATTCATTACAATATCACTCTGTGTCTCACCATCCTATTTCTCACTGTACGTGCCCGACCTCCACGACCCTGTCATTGCGCGGGTTTTCATTCAGTTTTTTTTTTACATCCTGATTATCAAAATGGTCTTTTTGGAATTCTGTCAGCCTTTACAGCTGCCATTTCCATTTCACACAGCTGGCTTGCGTCTTTTCATATTCTCCTAATTTTTTTTTTTTTAGACGTCACTGCTCTTTATTCACCCTTTCACACTCGCACTGTGCCTGTCCCCCCCCCCCTTACCATGTCTTATGTAACATTAGAGCAAAATACCAACAACAAAAATGCACGTCTCCCTTCACACAGACACTCTGAGGCCAATGTTGTTGCTGCAAGTGGACGGATAGCTGCGATTTGCATTCCTGTGTGTAAGCACGGGGAAAATCCGGCAGTTTTTTTTTTCTCCTGGAGAAGCTAAGAGCATCACAGGTTCCCTCTGTTCCTGTTCCTGCTTTGTATAAATTAGTTTTGGAGCCAAAGCTAATTTGTCATTTTTCTGCTTCCCTTTTCCGCCGAGCCTCTCAGGAGAGCTCCGATCATTATAAATGTTCTGTTTCCATGTGAGTTGAGTGAGTGACAGTTTCTGGTTGGCGTCTGCATCCACCAGGAATGCATACTGTATTTTTAGGGAGATGTGTGTCAAAAGCACAGCTCTAAGCATACAGTGGCGTTGTCGCACAACAGTTCACACAGTCCACTCCAACCACAGACAACTCGCTGTTGTTGCTTTTGACCTCAAAGACGCTCTCAGAGTCAAACTTGAAATGGCATTTGACTTCGCCCATGAATGTTGTATCTATTTTGTGCAGAAATGGGGAGTGAACCGCAGAGCTGACTCACAGGCGGGAGGAAAGTTCACAGGCTTTAATCAAGCCTGACGGTCAGTCCACAGACGGCCGTGGCTGCGTTACGAAAAGCAACAGCACAGAGCAGGTGGAGGCAGTTTGAGGAGAATGGAAGAACATGCAGATGAAGCAAAGATGGACTGATAATAGAGGGATGTGGAGCAGCTACTTTAAAGGACCCATACAATAGCAATTTTAATTTTTCCCTCCACAGACTCCCGTGCAGCAGCCTCACATTATCATTTATTCATAAAACTAATATAGATCTCCTATATACAGACTCTTTAACCCTCTGTTTACAGCAGAAACTGTGTTTTTTTTGTTTCCTGCTAAAACCGATGACCTTCCACCCGTTTGGAAGGAGATGAAACAAAAAAAAAAGATGGATTTTTCTGACTTCGGTCAAGCTCAGTGACGGGATGGCCAAACATAACTGTTGAAAATAGGTGTTGAGTGAGATTTGCACAATATGGGACCTTTAATATAAATAGCAATGAAAGACAATGAGACAGATAAGGCAACCCAAAGGAAACAGGATGTACCAATAAATGCAAAAACACACTTGAGGACTTTCAAGTGTCCGGACGAACGCCCACTCTTGGATACTCCGACTATAGAGTCACAGCATCGTCTGTTTAAACTTGTCTTTTCCGGGTCTGCTGCGTTTCAATCCGTGTTAACGTGCGCAGTGTCACTGTTTGGATCAGCGTGTCTGACTAATCCCCTCCAACCCCACACACACACACACAGACTGGTGCCAATTTAGAGCAGGTGCTGTGCCAGGACAGCTTTCCCGCGGGGTTGTCGGGTAGCCGTGTTGTTATTTTGTGCGGGAAAATCGGAAGTCACATCTGCACATGATGCAGCGCCATCGTTCAAGTAGCTGTCGGCTCGTTAAAGCGAGACACATTTGGAAAAGGCCTTCCTGGGCTGTGGATTTTTTGGTCCTGATTGGGAGGTGTAATCAATGTAGAATGGCGTGTCTTTTTTTTTTTTTGCATAACACGCTGACCGGACAGACTGACACGTCACGCTTCCCGAGAGCTGTCTAATACCGACGCGGCTCAGACAGGCTTTCCTCATCGTTCCGCCCAGACTTTCTGCCTCCGTAACAAAACTTGTTCGCAGCGCCTTGACAGCTAATTACACCGCAGGGCCACAATAGAAGGGCTGCCATCTTTACTTAAAACGAGCAGGCAGAGGAGGCGGCGCATGAGTGGCAGGCAAACCACAGCTTCACACGCGGGGAGTGACGGCACACAAGCCAGGATTTTTTTTTTTTACCTTTTCCGCACAACGTTTTTGCATTTTGCATTGAGCAGCGACACAAACCACTTTGACAAGTATAATCTTATAAAGAGTAATTTAAGATATATGAAAATATATGTTGTATACCCAAAGGAGTGGAGAGAATCTGGCAAAACTGGTGGAATGGCATTGCATTGGATTAAGAAAAGTACGGAAGAGAGTAAGGGCCACAAGAAGAGAAAAAAGAATTCGAAATCAAGTTTTCAGTTCGAGAATAAAGTCAAAATTTCGAGAATAAAGTCAAACTTTTGAGAAATGTTCACTTTATTCACAAAATTTTAACTTAGAACTCAAAATGAAAACTTAAATAAAAATCTCCTCCCTGAAATATTTTTTTATGTTCTTGTAGCCCCAATCCTCTTTCGTAGAAAAGGACCTGATTATTCTTTTTTTACTCACGGTAATTAAAAATCCCAACAAACAAAAAAAAAGGCCATCCTCCAGCTTAGTGCCGACACCCCCAGCCAGGTGTCGCCGTCTGACAGGAGGCTGTAAACAGAGGGCTAAATATGCTGCTTCTGAAGATCTGCATCATTTTGTGGATAATCAACCGCTTGAGTCTGGTATGTCCAAAAATTGGCTTTTTAAAATAGTGCTGTATAATTGATAGAATCTGGAAATTCCAGTACACTTTTAAGTTTGGGTTATCCATCGAATAAACAGCATCTGAGAAGCTCCCGGCGGTCGTCTCTGTTCCGTCTCATTCAGCAGAGACAACTGACCCACACTGACATGTACGTGTGAGTGTTTTTAACCGTGGCTAATGCTTTCCCCTCCGACAAGCGACGGCTGATGTGGGTCAGGTGGTCCGTACATGTGTGTAGGTAAAAATAGGAGAAGACCCAATGGGCTCGTTCTTTTAAAGTGTGTCATTTTAGGAGTGCAACACACACACACACACACACACTCACACACTCTCACACATGCTCGCACACACAACCGCCAAGCTTGTTTTGCTGTTCATTATGGATGACTGTGGTACGGACTTACTGTACTCGCTGAGACACACACACACACACACATGCAGATGCAAACACAGCTTTCCAGATGGCGAGCCTGTAAATCAGTAGATTAAACGCAGCTATGTGTGATTAACTGGGCGGGAGGAGTTTGCAAGTGGGTGTGGTTTTTATGCTGTGGCAGCAAAGGCCTGTTGGCAATTTGCGTTTGTTGTGACGCTGCGAGTGTGTTACTGATGTGCCGCGGATCCGACGCTCAACAGCGTCGTTTGGAGCAGTGAGTGGAGCCGTTGACTCAGTAGTTTAAATCTCTGATCTGTGGGATTCATTTTTCATGCCCTAGAAATTCACACAAAACAGAAAGCAAAAATCTTATTTTGAAAAGACTCAAAAGACTGTTTTGATTTAGTTTTTTAAATATTTGCTTAAATTGATCAGGACCTTCTGTTTGATCTTTAAACATCATAAAGTGTCAATTTCACTCCGCTGATGCATTACGGTGCAAATAACCAACTTAAACAACATAACAGCTGTAGTCAGTCTGTTGTAACTACCTCAATTTCAACATTGTGGTGTTGTGACTGTGAGCTCATCATCACACTATCGCTGCTGACTGGTTCGACTGATTGGTGCAGAGCAGCTGTTGATGAAATTTTTAACACCTGCGTCTACAAGTGACTTGTCAAAATGTTTGGCGCGAAATAAAAAATGCCAAAAGAAGATATTTTTCAGAATATATTATTTCTGGCCCAAAGTGATTTTTAATGTATTAATAGTTTCTCCGAGGGAAAAGGAATCTTTTTCCCAGCGTCTGGAGACCTGAGTAGTCTGCCAGGTTCCTCACCATGATTTTGTGTCATGGTGCAGGACTAACAAGGTTGAACCATTTGGATTCAAACACAGACTTGAAATAGAAGAGTATTCTGCTGGAAACATCTGATTTAAGTATTTACCCAGACAACAATGGATGTAAAAAGAGCAGCTGACCGTAGTTCTGGGCATCAAAACCCCCCTCCAAGTCTAAATCTGGGACAAACATCAATACATATCTGAACTGTTTTATGTCTGCTGCACAGCTTTAAAGGTCGGTCAACCTCCACAATTCCGTTATGACATTGGATTCCTCTTGCCAGGATCAATGTTACCCCGCTTGATTCGACTGTGGTTTTTAATGCACTGACTGATCTCAACTGTAAACAGAATGAACAAATGCAATGGCTCTTTTGCTTATTGCGTCTCGCTGTGTCTGATTGAAACGATGCACGTCCAGGTGTCTGGCTGCTGCAGACTGCAGGGCGATGCAGAGCCAAGGGCGACATTGTGTTTGTGAAGAAAAAAAGGCTAGTGGCTCCTCTGCCGAGGACGATAAACTGTCAAAGCGGCGGGACGCTCGGCACATAAAGGAGCTCTTTTTGGAGGCGCTGGCCTGAAGTAGAGGGCGGTGAGCCACTGGCCGGCTGCTTTCAAATGACTGCTGCCACCTCTGTGGCCCAAACAAGAGTTTGAATCCCCACACTGCGAGCGGGCCGGCCTTTAATCTCTGGTGGGCGGACACTTTGACGCGCTTGGGTCGGAGGCAACAAACCTTGACGCTGGCTGAGAGTCAGAGTCAATTTGGATTTGTTTCCTAGTCACTCTGTAGAGGCAGATGGAACAAAGTTACCGCCACTTTTCTTTTTCTTTGTCTTTCTGTTGTGCACTGACAACGAGTGCACTCATGGAGAAACAATACGCTCCCATTCTGCCCATTTTCAGGCAGATGCATTACGTTCATCTGGATGCTTGGAGCACGTATGCTCAGTGCTGTAAACAAAACAACCCTCATGCATGCGAGCGGGATTGTGAAATCGCATCTCAGCTCTGAACCAGATGGTTCGCCCATGATTGAGACAGGAAATGAAAGTTGTCCGTCACTTGTGCCCTCCTGCCTACGATGGCTGAAAGTCATCACGCTGTCTGGCCCTGCGCAGTTTTGTTCATGCCAGTCATCGGGTTTGTGGTCTCTGAGGTCACTCGTCTCTCCGGCTGAGGCTTCTCTGAATCCTCTCGGTTTGCCTGTGACTCTGGTCCTGGAATTTATTATTTGCTGTGGGCTGGTTGTGTGCGGACTACTCATGCATAAATATGCTGTGTTCTTCTCTCGGATGTAATTGCATGTAATAAACATGCATGATACGCTAACTGCATCAGTCTATTTAGAAGTTATTTCTGTGAGAATATGCACGTGTGGCCTACTTTAGTGCCTTTTCATTCACTAGTGGTGAATTCCCCAGAGAGAAACTGGCCTGACACTCGTCTTCACAGTGGTATGTCAAGACATCATTGGTTGTATTGCTACTTTTTTAAACAAAATGACATATGCCTAACCCTAACCTGGCAACTTAAAAGCAGATCTTTTTCAGCTTGAAGGTTTTCAGTAAAATACACTTTACTGTAGATTTCTAGGTTGTCACTTTTTGTGAGGAGCATGGCATTGGTCCGACCTCCCATTCGCCCGACTTCCCATCGTCCGACAAATTGCCCATTGGCCCGACCTCCCCTAACCCTAACCCTAACCTAACTCTTACCCTAACCCTAACCCTCATGGGAGGTCGGACCAATGAGCAATTTATCTGACTGATGGGAGGTCGAACTAATGGGCAGTTCCCTTTTTGTCTGCATCCTGAGTTCGACTGCGACTTCATGACCCAAACCACAGGCTGATAAATGGCAGAGAGCCAAAATAGCGCTGCTTAAAATATTTCTCACAGGAACGTGCTTCCGCATATCAACTTTTCCACTAAATTTCATGTGGCATTTTCTTGAGTATCGACTATTTAGAAGTCAGCTTGAATTTCATGCATTGCTAAAAATGGCCAAAAAGGCTTTTGTCTGCACCGCCAAGCTCAACCTCATGGTGACATTGGAAGTCAGAAGTTAGCAAAACTAAAGCGATGACTTCTTGCCTCAAGCTTTAAGGCATTGCTTTGGGACCAAAAAAACCAAGGTTGCTCTAAATCTACACCAATGAAAAAAGAGAAGATGCATTTTGCAGGCTGCTGCGCACGTCACCGGTGACTTAGCAGATAATGTGAAGTCTTCATTGCTCCAGCGGTGGAAGGAATTTGCTCCTCCCAGAGAAAGACGACGAGGAGATTTTCTGAAACGCCACCAAATCTTTTAAATCTTTATAAGGGCCTGCGGACAGTTTTGTCACAACCAATGTTGCCTTTGATGGATTTGGTGGATTACTGTGGATGCCTGCAGAGATCATCCTCATTGTCCGCCATTCTCGCGAGGATAAGATGAAGTGAATAAAGACGACGCGCACATGCAGCTGCGGGAACCGCTGCAGCAACATGTGACGAGTTCTGCAAGACGTACATGAAATGCAATATGGGGATTTTTGCCAGGTACTTTCCAATTATGGAAATAGAAATAAAGAAAATAGGCCAACTCCCTCTTTCAAGCTCGCTATACCCTGTATTAATTTGTAGCCTAATCTCCAGCTATTACTCAATAGACAGAGAACTGCTAGACATTAGTCATGCTGCATTATTTAGACCTGAGGTTGTGTGTGTGTGTGTGTGTGTGTGTGTGTGTGTGTGTGTACGTGTTTCTCTTTGCTCTCTCCCTCCCTGGATCTTTCCTTTTCACTGTTTCACTCAGACTGCATCAGCTTAATATCACGCTGCGTTTTCAACTGCGCCAAATGATTGACTCCTGCTGAAAGTCCACCTGCGCTCTGACCCCCTATTTTTAAGACATCCCACTGTGGGAGTCACCAATAAATCGAAGCCTTTGCCCCGTCAGAATGCAAGTGTCTGAAAAAAGTGCATTGTTTTTTTCCAAGATGGCAACATGTTTAGTGTCAAGAAAGGTCAGATATCTTTATTGGCAGAGAAACAGGAGGTGTGTGAGAGGTTAAGTTGTGATGAAAGTGTTAAGCATAGCTGTGGATCGCAGCTAACATTGCCTCTTGGGCCAAATTTGGTCCGGGGGCCAGAGTTTGACACCTCGATTCTAGAATTACACTCTGTTTTTTGATTTACAAATCACGCTGGCAAGTCAATTAGAAAAGTAGACTTTTATTCACCCTTCTGTTTCCAGCATTTTGCTGTGACTGTTAATTCTCCAGTTCAGCTCACTGCACTTGTCATTGTGCCTTTTTTCTTTAGCTCGCTTCTCTGCAGTGTTTCATTCACTGATGTATCCAATTAAGACAAATTATGTGTGTGTGTGTGTGTGTGTGTGTGTGAAGGAGTTTGGTCTCAAGCAATCTTGCACAGTGGCCTCTATTCTGCTCTCCTGCTGGCGTCTCCGCTCTCTTCATCAAGTGTTTGTTTGTGTGGCGGCGAGGTGAAAAGAGGGACGGCGTGTCAAGTGGGTGAGTGGGGCCGAGAGGGAACAGGGCCAGAGTCAAGGGGCCTTTTTCTCTGCCCAGACACATCATAGAGCGATTCTGACTCGACGAACGACACCTTTTCATGTCTTTCCTTGACTCCGGCCGTCAGCATGTGTTCACTCTGCGCCTCTCTTTGTCTCCTTCGCCGTCACTCTCTCTGTGAACTTCTCACATCCCACTTTCTCCCCTCGTCAGAGTTTCGCTCATGTAGACTTTTCCCACTGTCCTCCTCGCCAGTCGCTTATTTGCCATCGTTCTCCCTTTCTTTCTTTTTTTTCTCCCTTTCTTTCCTTACTCCACTCCACTTCCCCGTGTTACTGATGTCTTAACCCACACAAAAGGCTACTCTCCTGGGCTCCAGGCCAGCCAGGTTAGCCCCCTTTTCTATTGGCTGGATCCCCCTGTGAGGCTTTGAATTCGCAGACAGAATCCTCATTTCCCCCCCTCCTCCGTTCCTTTGTGTTTCCAGGGGAGTTGTGATTTTGGGATTAGGTATTTTATTTTGAAGGGAACGATCATCTCTACCAGCCTGTAGGTGAGCCTTGGAGGAATGAATGAATGTCCATCCTTCCACCAACTACTTAAAATGTGTTTGCTGAAATACATGGTTCAGGAAATGTGCCCTTTGTGATGTCATTTAGGGACACTGATACTACCAATGTCATGCTGGCGATCACTCACCCAGCCAGGAACTTGTTTTTGTCTCCCCGTCCAAAAAACATCAGTTTTAGCAGAAAGACACAATCCAGTGTTTATGCCGGAAGCTGTAAACAGAGGGCTAAATTTACTGTTTTCTGATCTATAGAGGGTATTTTTTCAGATGACTGATCACACAGACTGCTCCACTTGAGTTTGGAGTAAAAAAAAAAAAGATCTGGAAATGAAGAGTACTTGGGATCTTAAAGGTTAGATTGTAGGGGATGGAGGATAAAACACTTGATGACTCAAATCAAAAACAGCTTTTTTTTTCTTTGCATGTTTTTTTTTTCTGTCTGATTGGAGATCGAAATAATTTCTTTCATGAGACCATATTTTACGCAGTTGTCTAGCCACATGTAATGATAAGGTGATGACATTTTATGGTTGACCTCCCAAAATGACATCATCTTCTAGAAACACATTTTTTAGCCGCTGACTCAGAAAAGATAAAGAGATAGTAACTCAGTTTTTCTATATTTGGTTAGAGAAGGAGTCGTTCTTCACTGGCCACCCCGTAACAGGGCGTGTGTGTGTGTATGTGTGTGTGTGTGTGTGTGTGTGTGTGTGTGTGTGTGTGTGTGTGTGTGTGTGTGTGTTATGGCATAAACATTCCTTAAATAGTAGCATTTAGCAGCGAGCTTGCTTCCACACACCATTATCTTTTATGTGTGGTCTATTTGTAACTTTAAGTGCCACAAAGGTGTGTGTGTGTGTGTGTGTGTGTGTGTGTGTGTGTGTGTGTGTGTGTGTGTGTGTGTGTGTGTGTGTGCATTTTCATTTCAACACCCGTGTTTAAGTGGCAGCTATCGCAGAGTGCAGGCAGTTGTAGGCAGTTATAGTTAATAGTTGAGCTGAAACGACCATGATGATGATGATCATAATGGATTTGAATAACTATGTATTCACCTCCTACTTTTTTTTTTTTTAACTGGGCCCACTGAGATCCATCCATCACTATGAAACAAATGGTTTAAAGTCCTGACACTGAAACGACGAAATGTATTGTTTGAGTTTTTTTCTTTTGGCGTAACTTCTTGAATACTATTGAATGTTTTTAGATTATATTTGTTTTCGCTTATTTATTTGAGTATGCTTCCACAATTCATTTTCATTAAAATGGTAAAGATCTCAAGAAAGCAGCACATTTAGCCCTGTGTTTACAGCCACCCATGAGAATGCAGGATTTTTTATCTCCCTGCTGAAACATGAAGTAAAGACCCCTCTGTGACATCACAAAGGGGTGACGATGTACACTGGCACACACTTGCTGTAATGCGGAGCAAGCAAAAGACCTAAAGGAAGGATTTTTCTTATTCCTGGACTAAACTGATATAGAAATCCATATATTATTGTTAAACATTGGTAAAGTCGATTTTTACAAAATATGGAACCTTTAAGATGAGACATAACACATTATTACTAAACCCTCTACCAACTTGGCACCATCAACAAAAGAAAAAGCATGTGCAAAAATCACACAAAGTGAATTTAGCACGATATGGGAACTTTAAGATGACTGTGTAGGAAGAGTTTCTACAGGTTCAGGCTCAAGGTGTGAAAAAGTTTTCTCTCCAGCGCCGCAAACGACCCTTTTCCAAACCACGCGTCGCTGCCGCATTCGAAACTTCTGCCGCTTCTGATCCACTCGCACCGTCTGACTTGTGTTGGGAGGCAGTTTGGAAAATAACATTTCATGGTTTTGGAGGTTTGCATAATTTCTCCCCTACGGAGCCGGAGGTGTGATTGTGATGCGAGAGCCAAACAGTGAAGAGGAGGACGGCGGGGATGATTGCAGGGTTCCTGATGTTTTGCAAAGTTTGGAAGGCGGGAAAAAAAAAAGAAGAGAGGAGAGGAGGGCATGGCGATAAATATGTGTAAAGCAAAAATGATGTGGACAGATGTAAACGGGAGGCAAATGTAGAGAGAGACAGAGACAGAAAGAGTGTTGGGAGGAGGTGGGGGGAGTGGGGTGGGGAGTTCTGCATTGTGGCCCAAAGCTGAATGCCGCCTTTATGAGCAATAGTTAAAAGGACACTGAGGCGTGAGTCCCTGTAACCATGGCGACTTCCCAGGAGCCCTGTGACGGACGGATAATGGTGTGCGAGGAGTTCCTCCCTCCCTCCCTCCCTCCCTCCCTCTCTCCTCCCCTCCCTCCTCCCTCTCACTTGTTCTCACTTGCACTCCTCTCTCGGCCAGTTTGTCGGATCCTCGCATCTTACCGGATTTTCCTCCGCTCTGTCTCTGCGCCTTTCTTTAATGTACCCTCTGAAGTTTAAATCCCGGCCCGGCAAACACAGAGAGGGGAGAGAAGGGGGAAAGGGAGGCTGCTCCAGACGACTGTCGCCATAATTGCTCTCTGTTATCTCTCTGAGTCACTTTGCATGGACTCCCTGAACTGTTTGAGGACTTTATTTTTGTGCGTTGTGCGCTGGCACCGGGGGAAATGTGCTCCAGAGGCACCGTCTCAGCCCGTGACTCCTTTGTCTACATTTCAGAGGCTGTGCTGTCAAACCATGGTGCTGCCCCCGAGAGCAATCGCCCTGAGAATATGCAATGCTTAACAGTAAGTATCATCACATCTTTTCAAACTCTGTGTGTGTGTGTGTGTGTGTGTGTGTGTGTGTGTGTGTGTGTGTGTGTGTGCGTGCGTGTGTGTGTGCGCGTGTTTGTGCCTGTGATGCTTAAATGTTTGCCTCTCTCTGCTCTTTGTGTGTGACTGTGGCACTTGAACGGTATGTGTGTGTACCTCAGCATACTGTAACTGCGTTAACTTTATCACACGCTGGTTGCGAGTTAAAGGAACATTGTGTAGTTTGTCTGCCTTGCAATTATACTTTTTATCTGTTTATTTCTCTATTTTATCACATTTTATGGACAAGTAACTGGGAGGAAGGCACTCTTGGCGATAAGACAGCATCACCAGCTGGCTTCTGTAGTGAGTTGTGTAACTCTTCTTGCCTGGGACCTTCTGAGGAGAAAAAGCTTTGATACTTTCTCTTCTTCCTCTTCTTCCTCTTCTCGCCTCCTCTGCATCGTCTTCTTTCATCTCTGCCATAAAAAAAGTAGATGGAAAGTAGCAAGCAAGCCCCTTTGAGCCAAGCAAGAGGTGTTAATGTTGGTGTTTAAGTACGATTGGGTGCCGGGCAGGCAACCAAATTTAGTGAGTTCCTTACCAGGCCAGCTGGAGGCGCTGTGCTATTGCCAGGGGTGTCATTCTCACTGTCACGCATGAGAGTCATATACACAAAACTGTCCTTTAAAGTTATTAAAACTACGTAGTGCTCCTCTAATGTCGGTATTTCATTGTGCTTCAACACTTCTCAATGGTTTGGGATTTTTTTTCCCGTTTATTTTGATCTTTCTAATACTGACATTCCTCGTTTTGCTCGTGCGTGCACAGCCAATCTGTTTGCGTTTCGCGTGGAAAGCGTAGATGACCCGTGATCCCGTACCGCGTCCAACAAGCTTGTCATGCATGAACATGCCTTCAGTGAGATGTGCAGCGCATGAATCCCATGTCACACGTTCCACACAGCGACGGCAGCCGTGTGCTTGAGCTCTGAGCCGTGAGTGAGGCGAGATGTCACTTCCTCAGTCAGAAGGCTTGCTCGCGTGCGGAGCTGAGTGATGTGTTATCAGGAAGAAAAAAAAAAAAAGGAAAATGGAGTAGATTATTATTATTACTCTTATTTATTTATTTGTTTTTCCTGCCACTCAGATTCTTCTTTCCTCACTCATTCAGTTTTGTCTCGTTTCTTCATGTCTGACGTGTCTGTGCGGTCCATTCCCACGTCGAAGATGGAATTCATTAAAAAAGGGGAATGAGGAAGGCCACTTAAACTGTTTACCCAGACTCTGGAGCGTGAATGATGATACTTTGATGCAGAGGATCATTCAAGTTCAAGTGTTTGCTTTGCACCAGCCGTAATGACCTTTGAAAAAACATCAGGATCATGCCCACAAAAAAAAAAAAAAAAAAAGCTCAAGTGGCAGACTGCCTTTAAGTATGGTTCTGAAGTCTTTATGGGCACCCGAGTGGAACAACCCTGCACGGCGCTGTCTGTCTTTTGTGGATTTTTGTCTATTCTCCCCGCTTTTTAAAATTCCTTTGCGAACCCTGCAGCCGCCCGCTCGCCCTGCGCTTCGGCCTTCCTGTGGAATGAAGACGAGCCTCTGCTAACTCCCCGACTCACAGCGATCACGCTGAACTCGCACAGTTGTAACATGCTGAGCGACGAGGGTCTCCACCTCCCGCGGCCGACTGAACATTGCCCTGTTGGCCGTGAGCGCTGCAACTTTTTGCACGCTTTTGATCACGCGGCAGCTGAGGCTGGTCATTTATTCTTCTCCGGTTTGTTGATCTCCTCCCCGAGCGCTCGCTTGGCAAACGCCCGAAGTGGCTGTCATAGAAAAATTGAACCCGGCTTCTGCCTCCAACGCTATGCCAGCGTGCGTAATGCTTCAGCAAAGTTCACTGGCAGTGGCTAAATATAGAAAAGGTCGCGTCACGTCACCTTTTAGAACACCAGACAGCTGGAATCAATAGGCTCGTATGCAAAAATGTGAAGAATAAAGGGGTTGCAAGTTTCATTTCAAAACACAAATACCTTTGTCTTTATGCGTTACCTTGAATTTAAACACTGTGCAGTGCAGTGCATTATAAATATTTGAAATGGGAAAATTCGAGGCACAATTATAGCTCATTTTCCGTGTGCTTATCTTGAGAAAATCTCCACCTATTTTTGCGCAGGAGCTGCGTCCTCCAGAAACACTTCGAACTTTCATCGCCTTTATTACACTTCAAGACTGAATTCAGTCGATTAGTCTCAGTCCGGTTGACCGATTTCAAAACTTCTCAAAACATGGCCCCCCTCCAACCTCAAATATTCAGGTCTATAGGTTTTAGAATGACTGACCCCTGCAGTGTCAGGGAGGCAAACATCCGGCCGCTTTTGAAACAAACCAGGATGTAAACTGGGGGGGAACGCTGCAGGTTGTGTGGATTTACTGTAGCTAAGACGCTTGACTGTGCAGGATTAGATGTGGAAGCGTGCTTCACTTTCGCCTTTCACTATACTTTTCCTACACAGAAAACACAAAAGAGAAGCACACACGACTGAGAATATTATCTCATAAAGCGGCCCTGGGTTTGACCTCGTACGATTTTATTTTATTTTATATTTTGTTTATTTTTTGTGTGCTTTTCAGTTGGCAAAGAAGATTCAATTTCTGTGAAGCATTTGTCTGTCACAGACCAACACTTTTTTAATAACCATTGCAACAAGAATTTCAGTGTTTTTTGAGGTCGCGGGGAAGGTGAAGAGAGCAGCAACAATGCGGAGCAGCTACTCTCTCTGCTCGCTGCGACCTCTCCTCTTCATCTGTATCTGAGTCACAGATGGTTGTGTGGTTTGTGTGGGACAGTCTCCGGGGGGGCAGAGAGTTGAGGGAAGAAGGGTGGGAGGCTTTCACGGACAGAAATTAGAGGCGAATGGAAAATGTAAAACCTTTTGGGGGTTTCTCTCTTTTTTTTTTTTTCATTCCGCTTCCATTTGCTGTCGCCTCGTCCTCGCTCTGTCCCCGACGTGCCGCACGTCTCTTCGCACGCTCCTGACCCGCACGGCTCTCGTTAGCGTGCAATTAACAATGCTCTGTGAAGGCCGCTTGCCACTTCAGACGCTTGCCAAAATAATCGTTTCATACCAACAAAAGTTCGTAGCTCAGTGAGGGAGAGAGAGAAAGAAAAATATATTTTTTGGAACTTTCAACAACCTTTTGCAGCCTCATGTGAAAAACTGAATGACACAGCTGTCATAGCTTTGATAAAAGGCTGCAATTGTCCTTCAGGTTTTACATTTATTCCTTATTTTGAGAGTTTCCTTTATACTCTTTAAAACAAATTAACTGGACAAGAACTTAAAGATCGCATTTCATTACAATTTTTAGCTTTTCATTTTTAATCCCAGACACCAGTGGGGCAAGTTTACGTGATGAAGACAGCATTTAGCCCTCTCTTTGCAGCCTCCTACTAAAATTGGTGCTTTGTTGTCGAACCTTTCACATTTGTTGTCAGAGGGCGGAACCAACATCGGGCTCCAGGTGATGTTATGTTACTTGAGAGGGGTGTAATTGCACATTGTGATGTCACAAGGGGTGGATTTCCAGAGCTGATTGTGTGCACACTGTGAAAAGTGGAGCAAGAAAGAAAAGTAAAGAATTCGCTTGTTAAAACACGTTTTAAGTTAGTTAGCAAAACCTTTAAGAACAAAACTGCAATTTTTCCTTGAAACTTGTACTGGAATGCATCATCTCTCCTAAAAAGCAGTGCAGTATTTGAGGAATTCACAGTGCAGAGATTCAATTAACCTCTTTACCAAATGCAGCGTGTAGAGAAAAGACTGCAGCAAATGTTCATTGTGGGCGTCAGAAAACACTTTTGAACGCGGTTCACGTTCCAAAAGAGTGATGAGTCGGTTCACCTTGCTATTAAAGTCTTAGGTTGCCTCTGGCTGGTTTTTCCTTCTTTTGAGGCACTAATTGGTTCCAATTCTTCAACTTTTTCCAAAGGATTTAGTCCCCAAAGACTCAAAATTGAGTCACTCGGACTGTCCCATCAGCATCAACAGCAAGTAAAGTAATGCTCCTCTTTGAATCATCCACCAAGCCTGGAAATCAGACCTTCACCGGCCCAGTGAGAATTTTTTGTGGTCTCTCAAAGGTCTGCAGCAAAAAACAAAACCAAAAAAAAATTAGCAGTGGCTTTATTCTCTTGGTTTTGCTGCTTTTGACTCAGCACGGCGGTGTAACCCACTTAAAGGTTCATCGCTACCCGATGATGCGATTGTGCGTCTTTGTTAAATAGAGACAAACAAAAGGATGCTGCTCGATAACTTCACCACCCTTTACTTTGGTTTATTTTACAGTCTTATCATAAGGCGGAAAAAAATTCAGCAATATATTTTTTTATTCTTTGCCCACCAGCAGCAGCAGCAGCAGCACAAATCCCACTGCTGGGAAGGAACATAATGAAACCTTAGAATAAAACAGAATGCCTAAACGGGGACGCAGGAGAGAAAACATCAAACCACACAGATTTAGTTAGAGGCTGCAAAAAAGTTTTAAAGGCCCAACAAGTTTATTTCTCTCTGTTCGGCAGTCTTTATGAGGTGAGCTGGACCGCTGTGAGCTCAATGGCTCCTGCGGGGGGATCATCCTGTCATTGTGGTCCGGCACAACCTGGAGCTGGTGAACTGGCCCATCAACATATCCACTGCAATTGTGTCCCGTGGGTCGGACGCTGTTAGAAAGATTCCATCGATGTGTCCGATCTGTCCTTCAAATGACAGGTTTGGTTTGCCTCCTCGTAGAATATTGATATTGAACCGGTAAAACCCAAACAGTCAGAAATCAGCCTCATTCTTCGCAATTTGAGTTTCTTCAGGTGTCGGCAATACATATTTAAATCTTCAGTCTTAAAATTTAATTTTTTTTGCAAATAAAGTATTCAAACAGATTTCGAGGCTTTGAAAGAACTTTTTAAATAATATATTTGGAAACAATCAAATACACATTGTTGCGAATTTCTTCTTTTTTAATATACATATGTATATATATATATATATATATATATATATATATATATATATATATGTATATATATATATATATATATATATATATATATGTATGTATATACATATATATTTTTTTAAGAATTTTCAGTTGAATCTTCCACAGTCTGTGTTGAGGTACAAACCGTCACTATGCCCCTGAACTTGGCCGCAGACCCATCCCGCATGTTTTCTGGCTCCGGGGACGCCTCCTCCTTTGATAGCTGCTTATTGAGGTCAGAGAGGGAGAGCTGCCGAGTGGAGACACACAGAGATCCCACACTATTAAACAGCAGATTGGCCTCGTCTGGCTCCCAGACAGGCTTTCTTAAAAAAAAAAAAAAAAAACCCTCCTCTTTCACTCCTCTGCTTAAGACATGCTTTCTTCTCCGCCCTTTCTTCCCTGCCTCTAATCCGTCCTTCTGCCTATTTAGAGGTGAACGGCGCAGCATGAAAGAGAGAGAAAGTGTTTTTTGTGCGCTTGACGGGTAACCCTCGCCCCCTTTGAAAAGGCAAACAGGGAAAAGCTGCCATTACGATTGGCGTGAGGGGATCTCCGGACAACGGCTCTCCCTGCCACTTTATTAACGTTGGGGGGAGTGTGTGTGTGTGTGTGTGTGCGTGTTGGGAGGGGGCATCATTTCTTTCATGCCTCTCTTTCTCCATCGCTTCTCTGTCCGCGTCCAATCCCCGAGCCAGACGTCCAAAATGTTCCAAAGGGAGAAGAAGAAGCAGCTCGGGGTATTAATGAGGTTGCTAGGGGTTAGACTGGCCACTGTTTTAGCTCTAACTTAACATCGCCCCCTTATTCCCCGCATTCTCTCTCTTCCACTGCTGCTGAGCTCTTTGTCGCTGTTGTCGCTTTGTTTTTGTTTCTTTGCCGCGTTAACCGCTTTGGCCATAAGCAGAGATTAAAGGTGCTCCATTGAGCAAAATTGTCTTTGTTAATGATTCATGACTGTGTCTTCAGCCTGTCAGTGGCTGCGTTTCCATTGCAATTTTTTCGCAAAATAAAAGCGATATTTCTAAAAATTCCGAGAAAGTACAATTGCGATTAGCAGGTGTTTCCATTGAATGGTCCTGCGAGATTTACGAGAATAACTTTGCTTTTGTTTGTTTACGTTTGTTTGCTGTCAAGAATGGTTGTTATATTTTTGATTACTTACTAAAAAAATATTCTGTCTCCTCCTCTGTCCATCACGTCCGCTGACGTGTAAATGCGAATAAAAGTGTTTTCGTGACACTTTTGCGATATACCTCAATATTGATACGTCTGAAAAACCACCTCATGAGAGCGGCAAAACCTTTTAGCGATATTTTAGAGGTTTTTCGAAATGTAGGTGTTTGCATTGCCAGTTTTTTTATTGCGATATTTAGGTTTTGCGCAGTTGGTAATGGAAACGCAGCAAGTGAGACGAGTTCATTTTTCTATACTCCGCATAGTTCTGGAAACCGTCCCCTTTGTGATGTCATAAAGGGCACCAACAACTCTCACCAGGTTTTGACTCCTCCCACTGAGACCGCCTCGTTTTTGATCTCCTCTCAATAGCCAGAAGCTACTGTAACACCCAGCGGGCTGCAAACAGAGGGCTAAGTGCTCCGTTCTTTCCTCCAGAGAACGCGGGACTTTCAGAAGCAAATACCTCAGTGGCGTTTGGCCGACTGCAAGAGGAGGTGGAGCTCCGGAGAGCTGCAGACGTGTGAATTTCCGTGCCGCGCCGTTGCCGAGGGAGAGTGAGAGGCGGGGCGGCTGAGAGGAAAAAGCAGAGGAAATATGGAAGTCGAAAACATAACAAACAAGTCTAATGTCTGGACGGAGAGTTGGGAATGTGGCGGCGAAGGTGGAGAAAGAGAGAGAGGGAGAGCGAAAGGCCTGATGGCATGTGAAGCCGGGGAGCTGCTGGTGCTGTCGAACAATCCCGCTGTCACTCTCTCTTTGTTGTTGTTGTTTTTTTTAAATCCCGCCTTCTCTCCGTGTTCCTCTTTGTCTTGGTGGAAAAGGCGGCAATTAACGGTGGAAGTGGAGAGGACGGAGCGGCGTACGGTGAAAATACGGCGACCCAAAACCCCGAAACTTTGGACTCTCACTCACTCTCTCTCACATACACACACACACACACACACACACACACACACACACACACACACACACACACTCACTCACACGCAAACACGTTTTAGTCACCACCGTGCGTTTTGTGGAAATGACGGAGAGCCGCAGCACCTCTCACAGTGTGGACTCAGGAAGCACAGCGACCTTATCGGGGGCAGACACACAAAAGTCGTCCTGGACTGTTTGTAGGCGCGGTGTGTGCCGTGTGTGTGTGTGTGTGTGTTTGTGTGTAAGTGTGTGTGTGTGTGTGTTTGTGCGCGGGTGTGTGTGTGTGTGTGTGTATCCGTGTGAGTATGTGCATGGCGGTGGGAGGCACTTCCTCCCATTCTTCTGCCGCTGAAGAGTTCCCATGAGCGCCCCTGCCAGGAGCTTACAGTGTGGCCCGAGCAGGCCGGGCCAGCGCCAGTCTCGCCTGCGCGACGCCGCGCACTCCCACACAGCTGATCCCAGGAGCGACCGTCACAACTGCCGCCGCCGCCACAGCCGTCCAACGACGGGGAAGGTGAGAAGCTGGAATAACGGGGAATAAAAAGAAGAAGAAGAAGGGAAGATCTCGAGCAGAGGAGGTCAGACTGGGCAACCACAGGAATGTGCATCCATCAGTGGACTTTCAGACGCCCCGACTGGACCAAGTGATGTAAGTTCTGCAGCGAGGAGGCAGGCTGCAGCTCCGTTGAAGTCCTGCTGTGCTTGCATCTGTTCTGCAGCACGCCAAGTCGGAGCAGATTCATCATCAGTTGCCTCATCTGGACCGAACCTGACATTTTATTAAAAAAATAAAAGCTGCAGGACCCGACCCGGCAGCTCTCGACGTCAAGATGATTCACAACACGTTGAAGTCGGCCCAGTCGCCGGAGCACAGCCCCAGGACGTACTCGGCCGCCCAGAGGAAGCTGTGGAGGTACTCGCGGCACCGGGGGGCCACCCAGCTGGAGGGACACCGCCACAGCGTGTGCGTGCTGGCTGCGGACCTGAACCCCACAGGGGGTGGTGGAGGTGCAGGAGGTGGAGGAGGAGGAGTGATGCACACCATCCACGGGCTGTGCCACCTGTGCATCGGCTGCAGGCTGCCTCAGGTGTGTTCTGACAGCGCAGATCAGGAAGATATCTCCAGGAAAACTCCTTCTCGTTTTTTGGGGGATTTTTTCTTTTTAGTGTTGCCACCAGGGGAGGAAAAAAAAAGTGCGACTACACCTCGGGGATGGAACAACGGCGAGCGGGTGTCGGGGAGAGTGAACAAGCTCCCTGTCTCGTTGTATTATTCATCCTTCACACGACGTGATGAGTAAAGCAGGGAGGAGAATATGTGCTGTGTCATAAACTAGCGCATCCACTGAAACCAGGATCGTACCGCCAGGAACAACTGAGTGTGTGTGTGTGTGTGTGTGTGTGTGTGTGTGTGTGTGTGTGTGTGTGTGTGTGTGTGTGTGTGTGTGTGTGTGTGTGTGTAATGTATCTGAGTGTGGTGGCGTCACTGTCCAGCCGCTGCTCGGCACCGTCACTCACAGCTTTATGAAGCTGTGTCCTGGAGCGGCAGCGAAGCTTGAAGTCGTCTCTGTCACACATGCATGAACACACTTTTATACACACACACACACACGCACGCATACGCACATCTCCGACTAGGCAAGTCTTTCTTCCATTTAACCACCAGACGTCTAACATCGTACTCTCGTCGCGCCTCATCCACGTTGCCGCCCGTCCGATGTTTAATTCATCAATAAGCTCATCCAACCTTCAATATTTGATGCACTCTGGCAGCTTCTCATCGTTCGTCTTTCTTCATTCATCGACGGCGGCATGTCACCTGATTTATTCGCTAGAAGGGGGGGGGGGGGGGGGGGGAACTTTCATTTGAGATTTCCTCCCTTTATTCTGCGATAATCTTCTCATTTCGCCTCCAGTTTGAGTAGAGTCCCTCGACGTTTAAACAGCATTTGAGTGCGAAAAAGGAGCAGGGACTTCTACACCGGTAGAGGAGGAGAATCCAAGTGGTCTCATCTGACCTACTGACAAATTCTAAATCATGAGTGTTGGCAAGGTACATTTAGTTTGGTTATTTTGTACATGTCTAAAAAATAATCCAATAATATTTTGCTTCACATTTTCTTTCATCCTGATATCAAGCCAACCCTTTGGTATGTCCCCCGACTGTTTCCTTTCTCTAAATTTCTTTGGGATTTTTTTTATTACTTTTTTTTATGCCATCTGTCCTTCTGTGTGTCATCTGCTTCGTCTACTTGTCATTGCTTTTTTATTTTTCCAGTCCCAATGCCCACTTTTATTATTCCACCCATCGTCACCGTCAGTCCAGAGAATTAATCTGCGTTTGTGAACGTTCAGGCACATTTATTGTTCAGCTGTTTGTCCCTTTAGAACTTGACTTATTTAAAGCTTCCCAGTGCAGCAGTGCAACAACATATTGTTATGTAGCGTCCTTTTATCATCAAAGTGTATCGAGTCAGTTGTGGATAAACCACCTTATATGCATCAGCGGCACAAAGTGACAAACTGAAAGACTTTCCACAGTTGTTGAAATTCAACACAATCATAGAAAAACGTCTCCTTTTATATTCCCTCCTAAATCAAACAACTTGTGATCATATATATGTATATGTATGTATATATACATATATATATATATATATATATATATATATATATATATATATATATATATATATATATATATATATATATATGTTCATTGAGCACATTCAGACCAGGATCGCATCTCTCTTTTATCTTGTGTACATTCAAGATGCAAAATGTAATTTCTCTTATCACGCTGATGGACGAGTACAGGCATGCAGTGTTTTTTTTATTTATTTGAAATTATGCTAATATCTGTAAATTTAAACATCTTTTGCTGTGGGTAGAAAAATGAAGCCCACAGTGAGAGTTGCCCTTCTGTCAATGGCGTTGCATCATGAATAACAGACGGATAAACGCTGGAAGAATTGGCCAAAGGAACTGGGAGATTTGTGGCGTGGGACATTCTAAAAAACAAAAAACTAAAGAACGACAATCGTACCTGACATTTCAGGGTCATTGCAGGCTTCTGGCTTGTGAAAAAAAAAAACAAAGAAAAACAAAAAATAAAATTTGAATTTTTTTGCTTATGGGAAACCTGCAATTAAGCAGCTTAAATGTGAATTCTTTCTCCTCTGCCGGAGACGGAGGGCAGCGAGCAGGATGGGGAGGGTGTAAGGGGACGCTTTGGGAAAGTGGGGCTTGCGTGTGTGTGTGTGTGCGCGCGTATGTATGTGTGTTTTGGGCCTCCGGTTGTCAGCAGATGAGATGGAAAGTGAGATGTTTTGGACGGGGCTGTGTTGACTTTGGCCGCGGCTGTCGGCAGCAGGTACGGCATGTTTGACGACACGAGGTCGGCCAGAGTCACACACAGTGGGAAAGGGCCAGGAGCATTGTCGGTCTTTGTGTGTGTGAGTGTGTGTGTGAATGTAACACTTATTTCAACCTAGAAAACTCAACAGAATTTTTTTTTCTGCATCTTTTTGCACTGCACTGTGTTTTTTTGTGCGTGTTTACATGGACCACAGAACCACTGAGTCCCTGATTCTCCTTAATTACGCACCGGAAAACGTCCTCCATCCCTTCCTCCTTCCCTCCCTCCCTCAGCCTTGTTTACTGCACTCGTTCAGCCCATCGAGCTCTCTCGGAAAACCGATGTCAGGACAGTTTTTAATAGGAAGCCGAGGCACTAATCCACTTCACCATCCAGGGCGGGGAAAGGAAGCTGGATATTTTGCCAGCGTTCTACTTTTGGGTTCCTCAGGTTGTCGGAGGCTGGGAGAGTTCCTGTCGTCTCTTTCACAGAGTAACTCCTGTTGTGGTGTCTTTTGTTTGTGCGCCCTGCAGGTGACCATCCTTCGAGGAAAGGATGGATATGGCTTCACCATCTGCTCGGATTCCCCTGTGAGGGTGCAGGCTGTCGATCCAGGCAAGTTTTGTGCGAAGACGATGGAGAATTTCCTCATCAACGTTCGTTGTTGTGCAGCGAAAAAATACACACTCAATTTGTGGCTTGTGTAATCCATCTTTTAAATATCCTCATGAGCAGTAAAGATGGGACTTTGTTCTGCTTTTGCATAATGAGAAACGCCTCGCTGCATCTCGACTGCAGAAATTGCCAAACCTCTCACGTCAGACTGTCTGTGCCTCCTCCACCAGGTGGTCCGGCAGACCAGGCGGGTCTGCAGCAGTTGGACACTCTGCTGCAGCTGAACGGTCAGCCGGTGGAGCAGTGGAAATGCGTGGACTTGGCCCACGCCATCAGGTACCAAGACGAGTCTTTGTCTTTGGCTCGCGCAGCACTTGAAAAATGTCCATTTGATCCAGAACAATGAGCACTTCAGCAGTCGTGTCCTTACTTTTTCGTCCATGCAGAAACAGCGCCAATGAAATCACGGTGGTGGTCTGGCGCACGGGGCCCTCGGCCAAGCCCAGCTTCGAGGGCCTCATCCACCGGCCCTCCTACAAGCCCTCCGCCTCCAACTACGACGCGCCCTCGCCACCGACCCGCAGGCGCATCCCGGACGTGGCCGCCGCCAGCAAAAGCCCGCCGGCGGTGCCGCCTCTGCCGGCCCACCACCGCGCCGCCGCCGCCCGCCGGCTGCTGGTCAACGGCTCTGAGGCCGGAAGCAGCGGCGGTGGTGGCGGGCATGGGCTGGGCATGGGGACACTGGCGTGGGGCGCCCAGGGCGGCTCGGCCGAGGAGCTGGACGGGAAGCCGCGGCTGTTGCACCACCCTCACACCGCCACCCTGAAGGGCACCAGGGTGAAGGCATCCAACGGGGACAACTACATCATCCTGGCCCCCATCAACCCCGGAAGCCAGGTACCGCAATCTGGTGGTGGGCTGCATCTTCATCATCTCCTCCGTCCTCCTCCCCATCCTCACCACGGCCACATGGTGGCGCATCCTAGATACGTCTCCCTACCTTTCATCCCCGGCGCTGGTAGATAGACGGACTGTGTGTGTCGGAGATGTTCCAGGTGTGGGACGTGTGTCTGCCTTCAGACGTGGTTTTGCAAACATGACATACAAGTTTATCATGAAACTTTTTTATTTTTTATTTTATTTTATTTTATTATCAAATGCTCCATATTATGACTGTAATCATACATATTTTTGTTTTTTTAAAGTCAGACAGAAATTAAACCCTCCTGGAATAGCATAGAACAATTTCAGAAAACCATATTTACCCCTTTGTTTACAGCTCTCTGCAAAAGTTCTTCATATTAGCTGCCTGCTTAAACTGATGCATAATATGGGACCTTTAATAACACTTAATTTCACCACTGTCAATCAGCTCAGTGTGGTCCATATTTGGAACATGTGTAATTTATCTCACATATTTTGAAAGATCTTTTTTGAAACTATATTATTTTTAGATGAATTTTAAACAAAACTTAAAGCTATCAAAGATTTTCCAAACATTTCTTACGTGTGCCTACTGTTTTCGTCCAGTTCATCAAAAAAAAATCTTGTGTAATAAAGAAATATTTTTTAAGAGCCAAATAAAATAAACTCCTGAAATAAAAAAAGACTGATTTTAATTTCCTCAGCTAACAAAACTTAAACAACTCAATACTAACCCTGAAAACACGTCTCAATGAAAAACTAAATATTTGAGATGCACTAAAAGTCTCCTCTGAAATGAAACCTGTCTCTTATTCCTTAATTTGCGTCGTTTCCAAACATTGAATCAGTGTTTTCTTAAAAATGAATTAACACCCTAATTTTTCTATTTTTAGCCAATTTCTCCATTGCTCCCTCTGTCTTATTGTAAAACATTTCTGAAGTCCAGGCAAGCTTTCACCTTGGAGCGTATTTCAGGTCAATACCTCAGTGAGGGTCATAATGTTTAAACTAAAGTTCAACAAAGAAGTAAAAATTTACTCCACTTTTTTTAAAAAAAAAAAAAAGAGGAGAGAATGAAGAAGTAGCACTCTAAGTACACAGTGACATCAAGGAAAAGAGACGAGAGGGCAGAGTTTTAGTGATTTTCTTTTTTTCATGGTGACCGGGCTAAATATACCAAAGGCCCTCTGGAAATGGGTCACGCTGGGGACACGTCACACTGACACAATACTCCAGTTCAGAAACAAACAGCAGCACAGAGCTTTGAGAGGCTGCGGCGCGCCAAATATGCAGGAGAGAAGCCGGAGAGGAGCTGGAGAGGAGCGCGCTGCCGTCCGGCGCTCCTCCGGCCTCCACTTCACCTACTGTGCCAATCAGAGCGCCGTGCGACGCCGCAGCGAGTGATTGTAATTGGACGTGGCGAGCAGGAACCACCGCTGCCTGGCTGAGTTCAGCTCACATCCAAAAGGCTCCGCAGGGTCTTGAATAGTGAACCAGTGACGTCTAAGAAAACAACACGTGCTCCCGGGCAGCACAGGGCCACCAACACACACTGGCTGCGGAGCAGCAGACAGGAAATGTTTTGCACCAGTTCACACGTTCTCTACTGTGCATGTATAGTTTGGAGACATGCACTTTGTGTCAAATAACCGTAAAATAGGCACCAAAAATGCATTTCAAATCTGCATATTTTATTATATTTTATCAACATACCATTAAAATTGTGATAAACTACACCTTCTTGCGCACTAGAGTCAAAAATTGGCTTAAAAATAGTAGATTTTAAATTGGTCTGTGTTATTATACTAAGGTTTTTTTTTTTATTGCTCTGTTTCCAGATCCTGAGGCCTGTTTACCAAGATAACCAGGGCACACTGGGTAATGTATCAATGCAATGTCTTTTGAATATTCTCACGTCGTCTGTGGCCACAGTTAATGTGTGAAATCAAATCATTTAATTTAACTTTCATGTCATTTGGTAATATTTTGTAAAATTTAGCTCTTAGTGACATCACAGAGCTGATACCACCCTCTGGGCTTTCATCTCATCCCCTTTCAAACATGTGAAGCAGAAGGCTTTTCCTCTTTCTTGTCATCCAAGGCTGCTGCCCTGGAGTCTAAATAAGGAGGAAATTGAGGTTCTTAGGGCTTCACACTAATCCAGCAATAAATGTTCCTATATTTTCTAACCATCGCCAGCAGCCAGACTGTACCCAACACGACAGACCTCCGGTCAGGCGCCCCCTAGTGGTGGTAGTGCTGGTGGTGGTGG
The DNA here is from genome assembly GCF_046127955.1 of Nelusetta ayraudi. Classification (NCBI taxonomy): domain Eukaryota; kingdom Metazoa; phylum Chordata; class Actinopteri; order Tetraodontiformes; family Monacanthidae; genus Nelusetta; species Nelusetta ayraudi. The sequence goes on along the minus strand of NW_027466126.1, from coordinate 2,313,523 downwards.
TGGTGGTGGTGGCGGCGCCGGTGGAGCGTTCTCCGGCGGCGGTGCTGGTGGCGGAGGCGGTTTCTCAAGCCGCACCGGCTTCCTGCGTCGCTCCAACAACTCCAAGATCTCAAAGGCGGCGTCCACCTCCACCAGCGCTGCCGCGGCCAACTACCAGCAGCAGAACGCCAACTTCGCCAACTACCAGAACTGCACCATCGTCCGCTCGCACACGCCACACGGCAACTATGGATATGTCAAGGTGGCGCCCAAGATCCTCATCTTCCCCATCTTTGTCCAGGTGAGTTTGACCTGAGCGTGTGTGTGTGTGTGTGTGTGTGTGTGTGTGTGTGTGTGTGTGTGTGTGTGTGTGTGTGTGTGTGTGCATAATTGTAAAATTAGGCCTTTCTATCGCTATGTGTTTGTTTTGGTTTGAATAGCTTTTTAGATTGTTTACTTGTTAGTTCAAAGTGTGTTAGATAGTGTGTTTCTGTGGAAGAGGATTAGGGGCACAAGAAGAGAAAAACAAATCAAGATAGAATTGTTTTTCCAAGATCCCAATTCGAGAATAAAGTTGAAATTTTGAGATTAAAGTCAAAATTTCGGGAATAAAGTTGATGTAAAATAAACAAAATTTTGTGATTAAAAATTGAAATTTTGGTAATGGTATACAAGGTATATTATACTCGTTAATATGTAACCAGTAGAGCAGCCTGATATGATTAATTGTCCCCCCCAAAATTTATTGAGTTATCCCTGCTCTTTGTAATGTCACAAAGGGACTTTACTCACCTCTGTTTAGTTCACAGGACGTCAGAGGAAAAATCATGCAAAATCTGAAACCTTCACCCTTTCAGCTTTCTCTTTCTGTACTAAAAAACCATGATGCTCAGAGAGGCACCTTTCTGTGGTCGGCCGTGGAAAGTGTCAAAGGGCAATTGAAGGTGTTGTAGTGTTCGCTGTGTTTCCCACACAGTTAAATGAATGAAAGTTAGTGGGCACTTGAGTGCTTGAGTAGGCGTCCTTTGTGTTTGAATGTTTCCTTTGGGGTAAGTTACACACAGGATTTTTTTTATTTTTTTTTTTTACAGATATTGTTTAAATATGCAGATGTTTCTTATAATGACAACTTGCACTCTGCATTGTGCACAAATAATCAAACTCTTGGAATAAGAGCCAAATTGTATTTCCAATATCTTATATTTATTATCTCTTCTAACTAGAAAAACATGCGCGTGGCCCCATAAAGGCACATTATGCCTCAATGGAAACTGACCACAACTCTGCAATGATGGCCTGTACCTGTCGTCTTCCCTTTGGGGTCTTTTTTTTGTTTTTTTGTTTGCTCTCCCCACGTTCAAGGGTGCAGGACGGCTGTGTTACTTCCTGCTGATTCATACGCAGAAACCTCTTGCCCACGCAAGGCGACGACGTGCAAAATTTTACACATGCACACGTTTCGAAATGGCCTTGGTCTGTCTCCCGCACTAGACTTTTGAGGAAGTTCGGGCCTCCCACTTGGTCATACTGAGTCACTTCTAAGGCACCTTATCGTGCCGCTGTCACTTGCAGTCGCGTTTCCCACCAAGAAGAAAGAGCTTCTGTCGGCCGTTTCTGCAGACTGGATTAATACAAACCGACATGGATTTGGTATTACACTTATTTTATTTTCCCTTCAAGAAGATAAATTATTCTAAAATGAAAAACAGTTTTTCAATTTGACAAAAGAAGCAAAGGACATCGAAACGTGGTTTTAGCTGATGATTCATATCTCGTGCAGGTTCTGAGTGAATGAGAGCCTGACCTCACGACTTGACTGTCTTGTTTTCCAGCCCCTTGACCTGTGCAGCCGAGCTCTCATTATATCTGAGGAGATGATCCTGCACGAGAGCAAGCACCACTCCCTCAAGGTAGGTTTGAAGTAGCTAATGAGCATCTCACTTTCAGGTCAAACCAAGCATTTGCATGAATGCCGCGTTTTTACCTCCTGACTTCACACACTTTAGAATCTGTGTGGAAAAAAAGAAGCTCAGAGCTTCAAAGTTTTTTTCTTTTGGCACATCATCGATTTGAAAAATTTCCTTGTTCAAGTGAGAAATTGAGGCTAAACCAAAGCTCTTAATATTGCACACAAACATAGTGGGGGGTAAACACTTTGCCTCTACTGCTTGTGTGAGTTGTTTGTTCTTTTTCATCAAACTGGAATCGACAAAAACGTGCGTCGCAAGTCAAAACCGAGGCGTGCTTCACACGTCAGGGGAGGAGGACCTGGCAGCGCCGGCGGAGGAATTGTCTCAGGAAAATCTCACTCTCAGAGTCCGTGGCTCTGCAGGATCAAGGCTTGTTTTAGTTAGAGAGGGAATAAATCTGAATAATTGATGAAGCAGGAGGGCATCAAAGATCTCACTGACAGAGAAACCCTCTTTTATCTCCTAGCAGATAACCATTCGGTATAAATTGGTGATTCTTTGAGGCGAGAGTTGCGACGGCACGCTTGTGTGTTCTAAGATACACATCATTTTGCCGAAGCAGTTTTGACATGGAAACCTACCATCGGTGCATTGCCCCTTATTGTAGCCTCTTTGAGGTTGATCGGTCAACAGCCAGGGTTCAGCAGAGGTCCTTCTCTCCGTTACTCTCAATGTTCCGTTTCTATAATGACCCCTCGGTTGCTGCTTTGCTGGCCAGAGGTTGTGAGTCTGCCAGGGGCCAGCGAGGAGAGCGCACAGGCCTGATTGTTTCAGGAAAAAACACTCTGATTAGAGAATCTGAGCGGACGTAATGAGCAGAAGTTGATTCGCCGCTGTGGCATCTGGACTAACCTGGATTTCTGCCGTAAATCCAGCAGACTTTGCGGAATTCATCTAATTATGTGACACGATAAACTAATACGATAAGCACGTCGTCCTCCCCCCCGGCTATGAATAAATCACTGTTTTCTTTTTATGATGTCTGTTCGTGCATCTAATCAAAAGGGCCTCGAGCATGTTTTTTTTTCTTAGGTTAACACACTTTTAATCAATTTAGAAACTATATTTGCCTCAAATGACTCTTGCGGATGTTGAATTATTTATTGTGCCAAATTCAGTGTTTTCTGACTATAACAGAGCGATAATTTATTTGGCTGAGCTCTCCAGAAATGACAGGAGTCCTTCCTGTGTCGGTCGGCTCCACCCTTCAGAACGCTTGTGCTAAAACCAACAGTTTAGGACGTAAGCCCTTTGTGATGTCACAAATGACTCTGGCATGGCATTGATATCTCAAACAAAGGGCTAAACTTAATATGCTATCAATTCATTGTGCCAAACTGCACCACTGGGGTCTGGGATTAAAATTGAGGATCTGCACATTTAGTATTTTGACATTTCGCAGCGACATCGCTGACATGTGACCAAGAAATTCTTGTACCCCAATCGGCAAAGAAAGCTTTCCATTCTGTCATAAGCAAACAAAAGGTGTTTCACACAATGCGAACAGGATCTGAAACACAAAGTCATTGTGCGTCCTTTAAAACTGTATTCAAACGTGATGCGTCTGTGCCAGTTCTGCGTGCGGCATGAAAACGTGTGTGCTGCTCGCCTCGCTGAGGCTTTGTTCTTTCACTCTTTACATCCTCTTCCACCCACTCCAGCCAACACACACGCGCGCACACACACACACACACACACACACACACACACACACACACGCACGCACGCACGCAGGCGCGCACGCACACTAACCACAAACTGGCTACGTCTGAAATACCTCTCTGTTCTTTCTCAGCCTTGAGAGGAAGATGCAGAAACATTGTGCTGAAAACAATGGCCGTCCCCATGAATCAGAGCTCTGCTGCATGGATGCACAACTCGAACGCGCAGCTGTGATCCGTGTAAAAACTCCTCACGCCACCCTCCATCCCTCCCTCCTTCCCTCGCTCCCGCCCTCCCTGCGAAGTTCGGATGGCGTCGGCGTTTTGCCCAACTTCACCATTTAATAGGCTAAAAAAAAAAGTCCCCACTAACAATGCAGTGGTGTGTGTGTGTTTGTACAATTATGCAAACAACACTTCCATGCGCGCGCATGCATTTCCTGCTACAGGACATCTCAAGGCACAAGACGCTTGTGAACTCCTTTCACACTTTCTTTGCAGATGCACGTTTGTCAGAAAAGACAAAGCTGCGGTTGACAAAGTGTGAACTATACCTTCAAAACCCCCCCCCCAAAAAAACACACGCACTTTCTGTGACTTCTGACATGCTGTCCCTCTTTCTGTTTCTTCCTGCTGCCGCCGGCCTGGGCTGCTCGGACCCTGCAGGTGACGGTCTTCGTCTACACCGACCTGATGCTGGTGACGAGGGAGGACGAGCCGGGCAGATGTAACGTCCTCCAGAGTCCCCTGTTCCTCCGGCAGCTGAGGCTCCAGGACGGTACGTCGCCACCCGGCGCACATCTGATCTGACGAATTGTCTAAAAACCTCGCAGGCGTTGCAGAAAGAATGAAGGAAAAGATTAAAAACTATAAACACATCGGCTCAATCTTAACGCCCTGCCGTTCTAGTGTTATTTTCAGCGTAATAGGAGGATATTTGGAATGAGGCTGGCCAAGTTCCTGCTGCTTTGTCTCTTTATTTCACCTTGGCATAAACAACCGCCTCCTGCAGTGATAACGGGGAGAATAGAGCAACCAGGAGTCGGCAGCCAGCCAAATAAATAAGAGCCTGCTGTATTTATGCCTGCTAGATGGGAGGAAAACCCTGAGTCATGTTTGGGGTCACAAGAGGTTGAGCGCTATTGGTAGAAGTTACGGGTTAAGAATGAACATCCCAATATGTCTGATGGGGGATAATGCTGCATACAATAGTAAAAAAAGAAGCAGAGACAAAAGAGAAGCTCGCAATTTGTGTTGAGCGATGATCAAAAGAAACCAAAAAAAACAACATTATTTTCTCTCGCAGTTCATTAAAATTATGTATTGCTCAGGCCAGTCAGTGTCCTGGTCCGTGGTTTTATCTTAGCAGAGACTCAGCAGAGGTGAAGATTACTTCCTGTTGCCGGCCTCCAGTGTTTTAAAGCCCCCACCTGCCTCCCCCACACCCTTTTTCATTGTGAGGAGGTTGTCCACCGCATCCATGAGAATAATGACTTTAATAACAACACGGTGACATCACCGCTCATAAATTGGAGCGTTTGCTCAGGGGTTAGCAGGAGGTCTGTGTGAACCACCTTCTCTTGCTGTGAGCTTGTTTAACTCCCAGTTTAATCTCGCCTCATAGATATGAATCGCCTGTTACCCCCTTGGAACGGCGCGAATGTAAATGATGGATAGAAAACGGGCCTAATGAAAAGAGTGTAGTCCAGTGTATTGCCGCAGGTTCTCACAGTGGTGCGCTCCAGTATTTCGAGGCATGTTTTGATAAACTGTAAGCGGGATGGCTTATTCACAGGCCTGTATCCAGGCAGAAGTCCTGGCAAATATAGCTCCTGAAAACTCAAGAGACAAATCCATCTGATGCACAAAAGGCAACTCTGCTGTCACATCAAGCGCAGCTGTTGCACCGGCGACCAACCTGGCGAGATTTTGCAGCATCTGCTGCCGTCGCGCTTTGTGGAAAGACAAAACATTAAGGGAGGTAAAAAAGCCTCACTTGTCCGTCAACATCAGTCAGTTTTTATAAGCGGCAATTCAAAACTGTGCGCGTTCTGTCCACATCCCAAAAATATTGTTTTAAATTTGCACTGGTGTTGGTTCAGCCGGACTTTTATGCAGACTGCAAGTGATACAGCATGTGAGGCTGTACAACAACAACGAAAACGAAATGAAAAGACAGAAATGCATAAAATGAACCGTCTGAATATCTTTCTTAGTCGCGGCAGAAACAATGAGAATGTTTCATTTTGAGATTGTGGAAAACATGTTGTTTGGGAAATTGAAATTGAAAGAAGTGAAGCGAAAGGCAAAGGGTGTCGTTGCCCATCTCGTCTCCACTGGACTGCTCTCGTCCTCCGACCGTCGCCCAAAAACAAACCGCGGATCAGCAGGGAGGGGATTCAGTTTGCTTTGCCTGTCTGTTCCTGGGAGTGTGTGTGTGTGTGTTTGTGTGCGCGTGTGTGTCATGAGAGGACACACACACACAGAGACACACACACACAGACACACACATCTCCACCCTGCAGCCTGTCATTGTTATTTGGCTTCAGCAGCGTCACTCAGGAAAGAGGCGCCGGGGGATTGTGTTTGTTTCAGTGAGGGTGTGTTTGACATGTGCGCGCGTGCATGCATGCATGCGTGTGTGTGTGCGCGTGTGCATGTAATGACAGAGTGCAAGTTCAATACCGGGACTTTCCTTTTGTACCCTTAGTACCAGGCCGTGGAGTGTGGGAAACAGAAAATACGCACACATTGAAACCGTCATGGTGTGCTCATCCCAAATGTTCTGTCATTTAAAGTGTGTTTGCCACAAACAAACAAACACGGAGCTCTACTTTCTTTCATTCTCAATTGTCAAAGCTTCTATTAACATCAATGCGGCATCCAGGTTGTCCCCCTGAGGTCAGCGGCAAGCCAGCAGCACACACAGTGGTGTCAGGATAAAGGCTCTGCTGAAGAATATCCAACAGTGACCTCTGCTGTTTAGTGTTGGAACTGTCTCCCTGCTCCCTTCTCTCTGATGCAAACAAGCTTAAAGGGTGAATTTTGCAGCTGCAGGTCTGAGTTTATGCCTGTCACTTATTAGACGCAGAAACAGGGATGCACAATTGAGCAAACACGGTGGGAAAACAGAGCCTGCAGTATCCGCCGCGTCATCGCTGCATGCATTTCTCTTTCCGCATGTCAGTGACTTTGCCAGTCTGGCTTGATTTTCAGATTCAAGACACAGGGCCAGTTGGACAATGCAGTTTTTTTGGCTGGGTTAAGAGACTCTGCATTTGTTAAAAAAAAAAGAAAAAAAAAGAAAAAAGAAAGAAAAGATAAATTGATCATGAAAATTCATTAACAATTAGTTTAGATTGTGTGAAATCTGCTCCCGAATTTCAAGGACTTGTTGTGGAGGACATGGTTTGTTGTTTTTTTGTTGTTTTTTTCCATCTCAATGAACTGATAAAAGGCGTTGCTTGTGGTGTCGCACCGCCAGTAGGGGGAGGCAACAGCCACAAACTCCAGGCTCTGACTTGTGTTTGTCACAGTTCGATGATGTGCCAGAAAGACAGGAAGAATGCAGAGACGGATGGTGTGATAGACAGATGTGTGTGCATATATCATTGCCTGCGTGTGTGTTTGGGTGTGTGTGTGTGTGTGTGTTTGTGTGTGTGGCGGCAGGTCAACCTGATTAAAACTATTTATCTTTGCTCCAGACCCCTCAGGCTTGTCTTGCCTGTGAATTATGGGTGAACGTCTCTGGGGGCAACTGAAAGTAAAAGCTTTCCATCAACAGAGATGTTTGTTGTAAGGAAAACAAAACAATCAACAACAACATAGAAAATGAAGAATGACGCTGCTCAGGGATGGAAGGAAATGACACAAATGATGGTGGTGTCAGAATAAAGGCAGTTGACACAAAAAAATGATTTTTGTCTTCTTCTTTCTCTTCCAGATTATGCCGAAGAGCTGAGATTCTACCTGATACACATGACTGAGGTAAGAGGTGTGATTTTCTCTCTTTCTCTGTATGTGAAAGCAAAGCAGGGAGAGCGAACGGAGGGGACAGGGGGGGTGGGGGGGGGGGGGGGTGTTCTAACGAACGGCCCAGCTTGTCTGCGAGCTGCAGGGGCAATTGTCCCTGGTGGAAATCACATTACAGGGAAGAGACGAGGATTAGCCGAGAGCTCTAATGAAACCGTCCTCCTCCTCCTCCTCCCCCGCCTCCTCCACCTCCTTGTCCTCCTCCTCCCATCCCATCGAATCACTCTGGCACACACTCACACACATGCACGCGCGCCATGTGTCGGTTTCTGGTGTCTTTGCACGCACGTTATCCTCAACAGAAATACAAAGCGTAAGAAAACGCTGATTCATGCAGTTGTTCCAATAAAAATTATTCTAACAATAGTTTTCCTAATTCCCTGATTGTCATCATTATCACAAAACCCCTCTTTATCTCTTCTGCTGCCGCACTTATTTTGGTTTATTTTTACATCTAGGATGGGAGGGGCCGTCGTTAATTTTTCATGACTTTTACCGGCAATTCAGCGATGCTCGTTGCCAATGTGGCTCTTTAAGAGCTGCCACATTGACAATTCTGTCGCTGTAATGGTGCCAAAGCTACTACATAATGCATGTTATGCATTTATTATTATTTTTTTTAGTGGCGTTAAATACCAGTACAGGGAGGATTCACGTGCAACAACACAGTAAAAGGAGACGTCACATTTTGCCCTGGATGTCCGGTGTTCTGACGCAGTTTTGCCCCTTCTGTCAACAATGCTGTAAACACAGGGCTAAATATGCGCTTCTCCGCAGATCTGTAAGTTTGGGAGTCAGACTGAGATCTGGAAATGTAGACTCGAGGTGTGAGACGGTCGTTGCCAGATGTAAACAGTATCGGGCTCCGAACAGGCCTGGAGGGGGAGACAGAAGGCTTGATTTCAAACTGAAGCGGAAGCAGCAGCGGAAGCAGCAGCAGCAGCAGCAGCAGCAGCAGAGACGTGTTAGTGGCTGTTGGTGACTGACGGGACTTAATAGTTTCCGAGCTCGCTTGGCTCTTTTCCAGGCTTTCCTTCACTCCCCGACAGATCGGCTCTAGTCTGTGTCTCTCTCTCTACTGTCCGCAGCTGTCCCTCCCACTCTGCAGGTTTCACCACCGTGTTATTGTTGCCTTGACTGATTCCTTTTCATTCCCTCCGCTCGCCACCCCCTCCCCCGACAACGCCTCCCTCTTTGCACTCGTCTCCTCATTTATTATGGTAAGGAAGTCGGAAGTCGCCGGGAATATATGCCGGACCACATCCCGACTCGGAACAAGGACACTTCTGGCACGCCGAGATATTGGCTATGCAGATCCGCAACTCGCTCGCGCCTTTAACGAGGATGTGGCTTCGCTGGGCTCCTCTAATTTATGGTACCTTGCCAGAGCCGAGTCAGTGATCTGATGAAAACCCTAAAAGTTTGGAAACATTTTAAAGTTAGCCTGTGTCCAGCGTCGCGTCCGTGACATTGAATAGAAAACACATGCAATTGTTTTTTCACCACATAATGTCACTGAAAACGAATCACTCGTAGATAATTGTCGTTTGTCCCAACATAAAGTGCTGCTTCCATTGTACGGCGGCAGCTGTGTTGCGTCACCACCAGAATGTGGCTCCTCTCTGAGATTTTTCCCCGACTTTAAGTGGGACGTCAGAAAACGGGGTCGTCAACATCGTTCCAACTGTGCTTTCCTGACATCCGCCGCCACCAAAATGATGCGCGCCGGGCCTTTAAGTGGCTGAACTTGCGATGTAACAATGAGCATCATGCGACCTCGCATATTCTGCCGCGGCGGCTCAGCCACATCAATGAGGCTCATGTGGATAATCTCCTCAATGAGCAACTTTTAGAAGCGCCGAGTGCCGCCGGCACACTCGCGCTCATCGGCGCACATACAACCACCGCAGACACACACTTTTCTTTTCCTTTTCCTTTTCCTTTTCCTCGCCCTTTACTTTGATATGTGCTGCATAACCTCATTAGTGGCTTGTGAATCTTTTAGCGGAGCCTCCCCTCTTCAGAAATTCCACACAGAATGAGGGAGCCTCAAATCAGTCCCACAGGCGGGAAAAGAGGAAGTCTATCCAATTAGGCAACATATATATAAATAGAAAGTCTTACGTAAGGCAGCATGAGACGGGAAAGGGAGTTTGGAATTGGAGGCATTTTTTTTTGGGACGCTTTTTCTTTTTAAAAAAAGAGTGGCTTTACTGTTTCCTGTCTCGACCCTTTATTGTTTGGTCCAAATTTCTATTTCGAATGCAGCTTGTAATCGCAGTTTCATCACTAACACTCCATTTGTGAGATCTTGCTCATCAATCTTGACTTCCCCCTGAATAAATAAACAAAAAATAAACTTTTCAGTGAGTCTTGAAGTGGTCCTGGACCCCATCGACCAATCGGCGTCATTTTCTTTTTTTTTTGTTGCTGTGATAAAGGCAGAAAGCAAGCTGTAGGCAGAGGGAGAGGATCATGGATGTATTATAAGAACTGGATACCAGACTGACTCTGGGTCCATTAACGCAGAAGTCAAAAACTTTTTCGGTGTATCCGTTGGGTGAGCAACTTTGTTGAAATGAATGGGCCGCCATCTTGGAGTCTGGGGCTGTGGAGAGGATTCACAGCCTCGCTGATGCCAGTGCGGCTCGCATGGACGGCTGAGGGCTTCTTCTCAGTGCGCATTTTCCCGGCAAGAGTTGCTAATTGTCTTTTGCACCACAATGAACTCGGAGTTGTTGTAGCGCAGCGAGCAGGCTGTGCAGGCAGTAACAGAAGGACTAGTTGGTCCCCTTGAGTGTAGTAAACAAGGGCATCGTCCAATCAGCTTCCGCGCGCCCTTAACCACATGATTATGTAAGATGAATGGGTCCATCTGGTGTTCAGCCTCCATCACTTCATTGTTATTAGCATTTCAGTTTTTTGTCTCAGAGCTCTCTTTCCTTTTCTCACCAAGACACAGCAAAACTTATCTCTTTCAAACAGTAGAAAGGCAGCTGCACACACGCATGCACGCACACACACACAAAGCTGACACACCTGTCAACAGTTAATTTCATACTTCATGGAGTAAACAGTGAGCACAATGAGACGCCCACAGTCTGCTGCTCAGTGAGAAATGTAAATGAACCCCCACTGCATCGCATCCTTCCTTTTGTTATTTGGACCAAAAACCCCACATAGGAAATATGGGACGTGTGAATAGGTACTGAATAATTCTAGCATCAGACAGAGACAAAGACGTCGTTCAAGTGTTTCCACTGGTTCTGACCCTTGCTAATGCACGTGTGTGTTTGTGTGTGTGTGTGTGTATATGTATGAGTGTGGTGAATACTAATTGAATTGCTCTTCCTGGCCGGACAGAGCCAAGGTCACACATGCGAGTCCTGTACACACACACGCACACTCACACACACACACACACACACACACACACACACACACACACACACACACACACACACACACAGTGACAATGAAATTCAGGACTGACTCTTATCTGTTTCATTTCCGGCAAGGAGCGCTCGCCACAGTCCAACATTTTTATTATTATTGGAGATACAATGAAAACTGGTTTGTTCTATATGGGTATTATTTCTTGTTGGATTTAAGGTGATTGTATATCGTGTGTTGGTACTAGCAGTTGTTCATACTCTACTTTTAGAATTTTAAAGGTACCTTCATACGACATACATACAACACATTCTTCGATTATGCAAATTTGTTGTCGTTTTCAACCTTGCTTAGATCCACTCGGAACGACGCAACAACAGGCGTGCATCACTTCTGTGAATCTTTGCAGTTTTTCACAGCTGACTGGCCCGTCGTGCAGCAGGCCTCCTGAGATTTCCTCATCATGGTCTGGCTTCTCATGTGGATATTATCCACAATGCATAAAGTTTTGAAAAAAGGTCAGGCTGTTTGACGGAGTGAAGAAAGGCTCTGCTGGTTCGTCTTTCCGAAAACGTAAATTAATAAATAAACTCTGAGCCGTCCTGCCAGTCTGCCCTCTTTTTCTTTTGTCTGCCGCTGCCCTTCTCCGCCGCCGCGGAGGGTCATCCTATTTTTGCGCTCGCTCAAAACGGCACCAATCTAACCCAGATTTAAGGAATGTCAGGAGTGCGACGTGCCTGCAAGTGTGTCAGCGACGCACGGGTGGCGCGGGGGGGAGGAATAACGGTGTCGTGTAGGTAAAACGGTGGGGAAAAAACAGACAGAGAGAGCTGGGAGAGCCACGCAGTTGACCGACCGACTGGAGCGACTGGAGCGACTGGAGCCACAGAGTCACCATGGGCAACTTGGCCGACCGGGTCGGGCCTAAGAGGAGGTTCGTGAGGGTGAGCGGCTCGCTGCAGCAGCACCTGCTGTCCGAACCCGGAGACGTAAGTGATTCCCGTCGGCGTCTTTTCTTGGCTCGAGCCGGAGCCTCCCGCGATGTAGACGTATTGGTTTGCCGTCCGACCGCAGAGAGTGAAGCCCTGCGCGCCTGAGACAGGTGCTCGCTCTGAGCCGCATGACTCTCCAGTGGTTCGGCAGCCGCGACATCGCTGACATTACGCCTGGTGACGCGCCACAGAGCGGAACCCCTCAGACTTCCATTAAGGCCACGGTCGCTCACGCCGCATCCTCGCTCCGTTGTAGCCATTAGCATCTGATTGGAGCGGCGCAGTTGCCTCTCATTACCATAAAAATCATGAATAATCTCCACCTGAGCAACTGCCAGAGATCCGCACGCATCTGCATCACCTGCTATGTTTGCGTACCTCCGCGGGTCAGCTGTCATGTAGGCAGAGACGAGGTCAGGTCGGTCACATGCGGACGGTGCGGCCGCTTGCGTGCCGGGTGGCTCTCCGATCGCGTTAGCTGTTTACTCAAGAGACGCATTCAGTGTTCGAAGGCGACGCCGTGCGGTTCATGCTGTGCAAGATGATGACGTATGTTGTTTTGGAAGCTTATATAAATAAATCATGAGGTTGACAGCCTTTTGTCATACAGTATGTACAGAATGTTTCTCGATAAAGATGCTTTAGGCTCATCAATATATTGGGGAGATTAAAAAACTTTTTGGCTTCTTGCTAGAGATTGAGGTCATCTTGTTGGCTCACTCTCTCTTTCTTTCTACAGCCAAAAGCTCTCCATCGCCGGAGTCAGAATCCGATAATAATAACTGTGTTCGAATCACAGGCAGCTGCACTGCTCAGAGTTCCAGTCTGAAATATTTTGAGATTCATCCTAGAAGTATGACATTTAACAACACCACAACCGCACCTATCAAGCTCCTTTGAGGATATAGCATAGAGAGGTGGGGCTAAGCTGTGATTGCAGCCAGGATCTACCAATTGGAAACTTCCAATTGGAAAGTCATGCTGTTACCAACCTATTCCACTAGTGCTGAACAAGTCTGATTGACCGGTTTTTAAAATCCAAAAACCTACAAAGGCGTTATTATTATTATTATTATTATTATTATTATTATTATTATTATTATTATTATTGTTAGTAGTAGTAGTAGTAGTTTAACTACCTGCTCTGTCCAAACCTTGTTTGTTGGCACTTTTTCACATTCAGAAAAACTGAATCATATCATGATGACATACTTCACATATCCAGCTGTCATGTTTCTGATCCGACTCGTCGGCTCATTGAAGTGCAACTCAAGTGAGAACATCAGCCCACAAACTTCAAACCTGCAGGCTTGTCTTCCACCGCTAGATTTGTAAATGATATGCACCCGGGTAGTCTTGTCAGCAGGAGAGTATATTTTATGGGAGCCATTTATTAGGCTGAACCGGGATCTCGGGGGTGCTATTGGACCGAGGTGTTCCCTCTTGCTTCCAGTTTGGCCACAATTCAAAGCTGACATTTGGTTTCACGTGATTTAATCCACCTTGGCGCCGCCACCGACAACGCCTCTAAATATACTCACTCAGTGGATTCGAAAACTGGGTGTCAACCTCAGAATCCTGCTCGGAACCGCCATGGCAAAGTCATGTGCTTGTCATTGCCGACTTGAACGTTGAAGAAACGGAGCTAAATTTGAGAAGAGGAAGAAGAATAAAGCACAAGTAGCTACTTGCGTCACACTTTTCCTTAGGCCTTGTTGTGTTTATCTCTTTTTCTGTCATGTGACTGGCAAACAGGCCAAGAGATCAGTGGACCTACTGAGACACTTATAGCCATAATGCACATAAATAACATATACTGGCATGCGAAGAGCATAATAAACCTTTCACAGCTGTGTCAAGACTTGAGGAGATTTCCCCTCCCTGGCCCGATCATGTGCTTACTGCCCTCCCTGGTGGCCGTAGGCAGGGCTGCGGGTCAGGGGTTCCTTTTTTGTGCACACTTACATTTTTTCGAACCGCACAATGGCTCTGTGCTGGAGGCGCGTTGGAAATAGATTTGAGAGTGTGGGAATAGCTGCTTCCCTTAAAGTAAAAAAAAACTTATTGAACTGCTGTCGTCATTGTGCGCCACAAATTTCTTTTTTTCCTGTAGTTATCTTTAGGACCGTAAAAGTGTAATGCATCATTGAAATTAAGGTGGAATATTTGTCAGTTTGCAGCTCATTGTTGGATTTGTAGAAGAAACACTTGATCCGCAGCCTGCAGCCTTTGTGTTTGGATGAGATGCACGTGGCCGTGTCAAAACTCGAGGAATGCTGAGGTCATGCTTCAGGAATGCACATTTATGTACGTAAAAAGCCATATACAGAGGTCAGTGATCATAAAAGAGGTGTAACTTCGGCGTTAACAGTGTGGCTTAGCATAGTGCTGTGCTCCCCCCCCCCCTAGACACTGAGATCCAGTCACAGAATTTTACAGCCATGCTTCATTGCAGTCATGAGACAGTCATGCATTAAAACCAGACTCAATTACCTTAGCCTGAACTCACAAGACCCGTTGATGTGGACGGATTTAGCCCCATCGTTACATAAATGGAAACATGTGAAATGTAAATTACCCTGGAAAAAAGCAATGCAAGACCTCGGTGTCTACAGTGGCTGCAGCGGAGACACAGTGCCGCTTTGAACCGGATGCTTGCAGGGTCCTCGATGACTACGATATGTTTAACAGTGTTTGTTTGACTGCGTGTTAAACTTTTGCTGATTGCCATTACGAAAGTGGTTCAAATGAAAAAGACTCCCCTGCTGGTTGCTGCTGGTCCTCAGCTGCCTGCGGCCTTCTGAACCGCTGCTCTCTGTTAGCATTTAGCATCAGCATAGCCATTACCTTCTCTATTGATATGTCTTCCCCTGTTTCCTCTTACCAGACATTTGGACATTTTGACTCATTTCCATAATGCTTTTTCATTTGTGATGGCATTTGACACCAAGGAAAACTCTGTAAAAATGCCTTGACTTGACACTCTTCAAATGTTTATTCTCTCCTGTTCTTTCTCTTAGCGTGATTGGGGTTTAACAAATTGAGGTACTTCACTAAAACAAGTCAATGAAGGAGGGAGCGGAGCGCGAACTGGAGCGCTCATCGTTTCCTCATCGGGTGACATTAGTAATGATGTAACGAGCCGAGAGTCAACAAACTGCTTAGGCGTCATTAGCTCCTGTCAGCGCGTCGCTTAATTGGAGGCCATAAATCCAGCAAAGTCCAATTACGAAGCCTCTGCATTTGTTGAAGTGAAACTCACTCTCTCTCTCCTGGAGGTGCCGGCGACGCCGGGGCTCTCGATAGCAGCTTCTTATTCACGCTGATGAATACGACGTAATAGGCGTGTGACACATTTGTTTGTTTATCCGCATGGTGCTGGTCGCCACTGTTTGGATGGGTGGGGTCGGGGGGAGGGTTTGAATAACGAATAAGACCCCTTGGTGCCTTTGTGTCCATGAGGGATTTGTATGGAAATTCCCTTGTGATCCCTCTGGGAACTTGAGGATATAATTTGGAGGCTTCAAATAACGCCGGCTTTGAATTTTTGTCCCTTGGACATGCAAGTTATTTGGTTCGCAGTGACGCAAAAAAACAAAACAAAAAAAACCCAACCCAAAACAAAACGAAAGCATAACTGGTGGTTTCTTCACTTCCATCGGCATTTTGCAAAAACAGAGAGTTCTTGCGCTTTGTGACCTTCTGTCTTCATATAGAACATTTTTTTTTTTTTTACTGCCTGCTCTCAAGACAGTGAGTAATCTTTGCAACTTTCTACACTGCAGATAGATAGTGAAGACATCAAATATATGAGCAAGATATATGTAATTATGTAGCAAAGAAAAACACGTTCAATAACTCTAAATATGCTTTTTATGAAAGGTGGCTATTTTGAAGAATTTAAATATAAAAGGTGTTTGAGTTATTTTATACTTCCATGTGGGTTTATGCGTAGCTTTGATGCCTTCAGTAAGAAACTGCAATGTCAATAGTCATGAGAATGAAAGAAAAGACATTAAATTCATAGGGTTTGTCCAAACTTTTGACTGGTAGTGTAGATAGATAGATAGATGGATGGATGGATAGATGGATGGATGGATGGATGGATAGATGGATAGATGGATAGATATGAACATATAGTAACAAATATAACAAAAAAACACATTTACAGAACAACCTGTAATAATAAAAACTCAATATGAAAAAGCACTCTGTTTAGGTTATACACAGCAAATGAACATAACATAATATAAATATGAGTATCTGTGTTGGGGAGGCCTTTGCAAAGACCTCGCAAGAATGATTGGCCGACCTTTAGTCTCACTTCACTAGCATTTCTGCTATGACGGACGCACACGACGATTGAACTCTGGAGAAAGGCTTTAAGTGTCCATTTTTGCACCCCTGACCTCAGTTCTGAGAAGACCACCCACACTGAAGCCTCCTTGCTGTGGCCACTTGTGTTTACGAGCTTGTAGCAGAAACGAAACCCCGGCCCGTGGCTCCATCGCTGGTCATCTGAGCTGTTTACAACAGCTGTATAGAGAAGAGTTCCTGTGTTGTTGTTTTTTCCAGACAGGTACCTCAAGGTGATGTCACTTCCTCTTCCTCCGATCTGAACAATACTTTTCCGGACGTCTGCCATCCGCTTTCAAGATCAGCGTCTGCACACGCCTCCCTGCTCATCGTCATCAGCCCGCCGCGTCGCGTCACAACAGAACTTCTCTTTTTGCGACGCACGTCACAGCTCACTAGAGATTAAAAACGATCCCTGACCGCGTGCGTGCGTGCATGCGGCTGAGCGGCGACGCTAACCTGTTGTGAAGCACGTCAGGTGAGCCGTGTTGACAGCGGTCCAGTGACATACGTAGAGAAAGAAAAACCAGCCTCATCTGCCAGATGGCTGGAGGGGGCGGGCCTCCGCCACGGAGCAGTTTAATCAATCTGATTAAGGGCCGATGCTGCCTGTATTTTTAGCCACTCGGTGGTGCGGGCGGTGGTCATTGGCTGGATTCTGATTTATTAGCCGCCGCGTTTGCGTTGGTGGCGGTGGGTTTCTTGGTGCAGGAGCGTCGGAAGGAGGAAAAACCCCTCGTTTCCTTTCTTTTCTGACATCATCGCCGCTTCCTTTACCTCCTTCTGCTTTTCGCCGCCGACTCCCTCCAAGTCGAGCCTCACGTGTATTGTGTACTAAAAAACAGAAACCAAAGAAGGAAATCTTGTTGTTCGAGGAGCTGCACCCACAGTTGCTGACCGGACGTTGTTAAATGCCAGGAAGCAACGTGACTCCCGACTGTAAAATCCCTCCAGAGTTTGGCTCCAAGTCAAGACTTCTTCAAACCTCAGACGTTGCCTGAAGCCCCATGAAGCACCCACCCCCACCCCCCACCCCACCCGAGCATCAAAATTGTTTGTTTTCTCAAGTGCTACGACGGCGTTTCCTTCCGTCAAGCAGTGAACCAACAGTTTAACTGGCCGCTGATTTGACTGATTACCAGACAGATGCAGTGACGGCCAGTTGATCCGCGTGGCGCGACAAAAAGCCTTTCCGAACAAAACGGAAAACAAAGGGGAAAATCTGATGCCCAGATGATTATTATTTACCCTGAGGCAAACAAAGCCTCATTAGCACCCTCCCTCCCCCTGACCCCGCCTCACACCCCCCCGAGCAGAGCGAGAGCACCGGTGAGAAGGAAGCGCGGCTGCACGTGCGCCGCACACAATGACGTGTGATTCCCGAGTTACTCAACGCATTTAAACGCCTGTTATTTCACCATCTGTCGCTTTGCCTCTTCTGCCTTTTTCCACGAAAAAAAAAAGGAAACACGTGCGCTAAGTGGCGGCTTTGCGGAGCCGTGCGCGGCCTCGTATTTACACACGGACTACCGTGTGTAAACATGCACTCTTGCACTCGTGCAGCAGTGCAGCATGGGAGTCGCTCACGCGGGCCGCCCCGGCAGAGTCCCAGCTGGATCCCGTTCTTCCTCCTTCTCCTCCTCCTTCTCCTCCTACTCCTCCTCCTCCTCCTCGTTGTTGTTGTTGTTGTGGTCGGTGCGTCTGAGTCAGTTTCTGTCGTCAGAGCTGCAGACGCAGTAAAACTGTTTAAATTCGGAAAAGCTGGCGCCACGTGCGCCCGTGTGTTCCGGTTGCGTTCAGGTTCCTTCGTCCCTACAGCAGATGTCTCCTCTCCTGTGCTGTACAGTGAGGCCAACCAGCCCTTATGAGGCAATGTTTCCTTGCAATACTAAACTGCTTTTTACAGTACTATTTATCCCAAATGGTTGTTTACGGGAAGTTTGCTTGAAGTGGAGCTGGAAGTAAGAAATAAGTCTCTTATCAGTCTGGCGGGAAAAGCCAAAACATGCAAAGGGAAACTGCATGTTGGATGTGAGTTAGAACAAATATGAAGGGCTTGGAATGTGACTTTTAAGAGAGCGGGAGAAATTTGGACCACAAGCTTGTGCTAATGACCTGCGTCCTACGTACGTGCGGTACGTGCATTCCACTGAAAAAGATGTCAAAGCACCAAAAGGAGAATTTATGAACTTAAAAGACGCCGCTTTGTATTTATTCAGAGGATTCCTGAAAACGAGCCTTTACTAGCAGCAGAAGACACAGACACACTCAGTGACTCCTGCTGGGCTGAAGCTCCGCTGAGGCTCTTCCCTTGACCTTTCCTGACCTGAGCAATATCGTGCAATTCTTTCCACGAGGACATAAAAATAACCTCAGATTGAATGATGAGGTTCTCACTGACAGCGATATTATAAGGCTTTGCCCCCAGAGGGGGTGAGGGTGTGGCTGCGTTGTTTATGTTGAGGAGTTTGTGTGTGTTTGTGTGTGTGTGTGTGTGTGTGTGTGTGTGTGTGTGTGTGTGTGTGTGTGTGTGTGTGTGCATCTAACGTACCGGGACCCCCTGACGCAGCCCTATGCAGTCAGGTGATGGATCTAGAAGGACATCGCCATTGATTCCTGTCTCTTCTGAAGGAGACCCTATTTCATCATCTTGCACTGTGACTGGAAACAGCCGGGACAAATCTCATAAAGAGCTGCCGCCGCCACTGCCGCCGTCGTCCCTGCGACCTCCCTCCGTTGGTCCTGCGTCTTTGTGTCTCTTTGTCTCGACGTTTGGAAAGCGCACATCCTCTCCTGGCTCTTTGCATTCAGCAGCTTGACTGCAAGCCACTGTGTGTAAGCCTGTATGTGTGTGTGTGTGTGTGTGTGTGTGTGTGTGAGTGTGTGCTCCTCTCTGCTCTATACTGGAATATATTATGACAGATGGTGCATTATACATATTTATGTACAGTATGTATTTCTCACCTTCTCATTTACACTGCTTGCATTGTTGGGTTCGTGTGCTTTGAGATTTCTTTTAATTGTTTATCATTTTATGTAGGATGCACAATGGAAAATATTCCGTTTTTTTTGGGGATTATTGTGTATCACATCAGGCTCCAATGCAGCAACCTGGCGTGCTGAATTATCCAAAAACCTATAGATCTCCAGAGACCAGCTTATTAAGCCCTCTGTTTGCAGCTCGCACCTTCACGACGTGGCGTCACAAACCTGGAAGAAGGTTTATTGCCCTTTATGACATCACAACAAACTGATTTCCAACTCTATGTGCTTTAGTAGACACTTTTAGTAGGCGCTTTAACTGACTGACTGGGGACACATTACTTCAAAATCATGTTAAATCCACTTTTGCATCATTACATTTAAACACCATCACCGACAGCACTTACTGCCATCAGACTGAGCGTCAGTGGGACTTCAGTGGAGACCAGGCCGTCAGGGGACAACAAGGTGGACAGGCGACTATTCGCTGGGTCAGGTGGAGGCCCACAACAGGCAGGAAACAGAGTCAAACAGACAGGCAACCATAAGTCACCAGAAAAGGCCGCAGGACTCTGGTCGATCTCTGAAGGGTTCAACAAAATGGAAAAATGCCTATTTATAGCCGCAGTCGCGCACAAAAATGCCAAGACACAAATGTTTTTCCTCCGATACGAAGGAGAATCAAGGTCGTTGTTTCTTGAGGACAAGAGGCTGCATCGTTAGAAATGAATAATGGGAGGGGAGGTGTTTTGAAAAGATATGCAAAGCCAAGAGGAAAATACAAATCACTTGGATGAAGTTCTGTTGTACGTTTGAAGTTCTTGTTTTACCATGAATATATTATACTTGCTGTAACATGGCACTCATTTTAGTAATTATTTCGTCTGGCAGAACTGTTAAGTCGCTGCATCCCTGGAATTTAAGAATCAAATTAACGTTTGGCCTCCAAAAGAAAATCCCAGTCTTCGTGTACTACTAAATTCTGGTCCCTCATCTTGAAATTGGACTTTGTGGAAAAATACTTACAAGTCAACTGTCTTTCATCCTTCCAAAAATGTTCTGGCCAAAAACAAGCAAAGCCATTAGGCTGTTGCTAATTTAATCTGGACTTGAGTGAAATCAAAGGCAGATCGTGGCTCCCCGGAGAACAAGACGAGGAACGCTGTCAGATTTTCATTCTCATGTGTCTTTTTTCCCCTGCTGCGGTGCATCGATCCGCTGCGCTCTTTTTGGAAAGCGCCAATTTGTCCTCATATCAAATTCTGCCCAAAGTGGATGGAGGCCATCATCTAATTTCACTAATGTCTGGGTTTTTTTCTTTTTTTCTTTCTTGCTTCTCCGAGCGCAGCTGCGCCAGGTCGCTGCCTTGTGGTGTCATGAGAGCAAAGTTGAGAAGACAGCCGAGGGGGCAGAGGCTCGGGGATGGAGGTGGAGGTGAGGGGGGGGCAGTCACTGAAAAACAGTGACTGGGCTGAAACGGCTCATCCTCACGCTGCTATATTTAGTAAGACAAGGGCCAAAACACCTGGTCTGCGTTTGTGAGCCAATCAGCTCTTGGAGTGGTAACGAACCCGTTTGGAAGATGCTTTCCAAGTCATCACACACTCCAGTTGCATCACTGGAGTTGCTGTTTTTTTTTCATCCTGGGTTGATGAAAATTAATTTAAAAAAGTATTTTTTTTTCTGTTAAAAGTGAGTTTTGGCACAGTCGTTGATGTTTAGCGTCTCTTTTTGAGGGGGAGGAGGTCCCACAGGATGAAGTGAATCCAAACTGGTGCCTCCAATTTGTTCTCTCGCGCTCATCCTGGAGCCTTTCGCTGTGCGAGGATGAGGAAACACTTTCGCTCTGACAGCAGATGCCTAATTGCCCGCCGTCTCTGCCTCCTCCCCCTTTTTTTCCCCTTCTTTTTTCGCTGCTCTCTCTCTCTCTCTCTCTCTCTCTCTCTCTCTCTCTCTCTCTCTCTCTCTCTCGCCCCCCCCCCCTCGCCATGCCTCTAGAAGTGCGACTGCCTCCTCAGTCTGGAAGCCTACTCTGCCGACCAGAAGCGGCGCGTGTGTCAGTGCCTGAAGGACAACATCGACAAGCAGCTTCAGGTTCACAGGAGGGAGCCCCACGTTCCACATTTCGAACAGGTAAAGACACACACACACACACACACACACACACACACACACACATGCAGAAACCCTCACACACACACACGCAAACACACACAGACACTCTCTCCAGTTTCATCTGATGCCAAAGATAAATCAGTAAACACATGAACACATGGGGAGGTGTATTTTTGTGCGCGGCCACATCACAGGTACCCGGCGAGCTCTGAGCGCTGCCAAGCCTCGGCACACGCTCGCCCCAGCCGGGCTCCCGCGGCGACTTCCCTCCTGCCACTAATTTTCCCCACAAAATCATTGAGGATTTTGCATTTGGCTCTGATATCTGTCCAGGCGGCTTAATGCTGCTTTTTTATCTGGCAGGATTGGAGCGCCGACTCTCCCGCAGTTCACTTTAATCCCCTCAAAGATGTGTTCAGTTTTTTATTTTTTATTTTTTAACCAGTTTCCTGCTCTTTTATTGACTTTGCACTGACCATTACCTACGCAGAGTTCTCACTGTGTACGCGTGTTGTTTTGCTCACCGGGTGATGGTGATGATATTTAGCTTTGCATGTCGAGCACTCTGGTCAAATATGTTGTGTTTAAAATTGCTGGACAAGATGGAATGAAGTGGATTTGACTCGACTGCAAAAAGAAAACAGTACTGAAAAAACAACAAACATTTTTTTGATGTGCTCATAGTTGGAAAAACAAACCTTTTTAACAGACAAATTATTTGTCCACAAAGGTGAATGTAGTGTTTTTAATGTTTTTTGTTAAAATACAAAAATGTCTGTCCTTAATTTCAAAAAAGGTCCTTCAGTTTTTTCAGTTCCATTTTTCAGCTTTGTTTTCATCCATCACTGAGCAACCAGTCACTCTCTTATTTTCCTTCTCGAAAAGTAAAGTATAGTCAGTGTAAGTGTATTTATTTTTTAACCAGCTTTAGCATTTAGCCGGGGACTTTGTTTCCGTTCGCAACGCTGACATATTCTCAATAGCTGCTCTCCTCCCAGCTCTATATATAGTCTGTTTTAACCCCCCTGGAGAATTAGCCGCCTCTTTAGCTGCCAAACTGTCCGCTGCCTCCACTGACCTGCCGCTGCTCAGGGTGTCCACCACACTTGGAAAGGGAACCAAATATTTGCCGGCCATAAAGTCAAAACAATCAGTGACAAGGAATGCCGTGTGTATTGGGGGGGCTGTTGCGCTGGTTTCATCTTGTGTACCATAGAAACGAAATTGTGATTATTGTGGCCGTTTAAATGCTGTTGATTCAAGCTGCTGCGTGTTTCCCTCAACGTCTTCTTCCTTTCGGAGGCATCAAAATGGTTCAGAGAAAATTAAACTCAATCCTCCTACTGGGCACATTAAAAAACAACATCATCACTGTCTTGATTGTACCGTTACACCCTCACTCACAGCATAAGGGTGGTATTTCAAAGAGCTTCCTCAGCTTCCTCAGCTGCCCTGTAAAGAAGGCTGCTGCCTGATGGATAATAGACACATACAGATAGATACATCAGCACATCATCAAGAAGAACGTGCTGCAATCTGCAAACATGAAGTGAGTACAAGCTTTGCTAACGAATCTAGCACGGATGCTGGACTTATTGGCACTTTTAGAGGAATTAAATTTGCGTTTTTTCCTTGAAGGCTTTTCTTTGTGGGCAACCTGGTTACCTTCGACTGGCTTGGACATTCGGACACACAGTGGTGACGCACAACCAGTGTCACCCTTTGCACCAAAAGGATGCCGGTTCAGTGGGTAGTTAAAAGAATTCAATTTTCAACGTCCATCTGTATTGACAGATTTTTTCTTTTTTCTTTTTCTAACCTACAGAATACATGTAAAACATGTAGAGCCCTCCTAATTAGTGCTGTAGAGTGTGCAAGGATAGAGAAATGGTCTGGCGTGAAGATGTGACACCTGTCGCACATTCAGGCTCCATTTCATCAACACATCAAAGAGAGATAGAGAAGGACGAGCCGAGGTGTTTAAGTTGTTTATGTCTCCCTGTACACTTCTGACCTGTATTTGCGGAAAAAAAAAAAAAAAAAAAAAATGCAGACAATACATGTTTGTCCAGAAATGTAAATGACCCAAAAGTTGGTTGTTCATCACACAGTGGACATTGCGTCTTCGCTCTCTTTTTTCCCCTGCTCATTTCACGAGTGCGCACTCTTTGCACGCAACCTCGCTCAATGCATTCGATAACCAAACATGTGGACAAACCGCCTTGGTCACGACAGGCAGTCGATTCCATCAGGGGAATAAGGGGCGTCCGTTGACCAGATCACTGTATTGATCAGGACACGCATTAAAGACACTTTTCTTATTACTTTTCCAATTTTGCATTAACAGTGTTTGTGTTGCGCATTGATTCTTGGACATTGTTCGCACTGGCCCGTACAGCGCGGCCATCTGTAATTGGACTCCAGTCAGTCACAGTCAGCGGTTTTCTCCTGCAAAAGAGAGAGGAAGTAAATCTTTCATTGCGGCTCCATTCGTTCTCATTTCGTTAAAAGTCCCACGTTGCTGCACGTCCACCTCCGTATCAATCCTTCATCGAAGACTCCAGCCGAATAGCTTTGTAACAGTTAATCTTCTCTCAGCTTAGCACTCCTGAAAACAGCATATTTAGCCATCTGTTTACAAAATCCAGCCGCAAGTACATCTGTTGGATCTTCCAGGAGACAAAAAACATAGTGGGCTCAGTAGGTGGAGCCAACACCTGACTGGGGGTGGAGTCAGTGAGATGGGTGAATTGCTTTTGCAACTAAATGTCGCCTGCTGCAACAGCAAACAGGAGCCGGTGCACGTTTCACCCCATGAGACGGTTTCCCCGTGCAGCTCAGCCATCTCAGCCTCTTTGAGAAAACTCCCTCTTTAAATGGAAATCTGCAGCGCTGTCCCCAAGGCAGGCGCACACACGCTTAATCATTGGGTTTGTACATCTCGACAAATTAGTTCACTTTTGATTGCATTTCTCCAGAGTCCCTTGGAGGCAAATAGTTTGTATTCAGTCAATTTTAAATGTGCTTAAGTGTATGCAAATCGGCTTTGTTTAATATGGGCGATACGAGGAGATTGTAGGAGAGGGATTTTTTCAGTATTTGTCGATTACACAAGCCCATATATTGCGTTATGTAATGAAACACCAATAAGTATAATTATTCCAAAGTAAATGTGCATTATTCAGCCTGGACCAAACCTAAAATAGCCATTTTTGCACTCGTGAAAACTTCCCTCAAGTTCACAAGTTCATCAATGCCCCAGACCCTCCGGAAATCGTATTCAGCGACACAAGGTGGGAGAACTCTTCTGACATTTGACAGGCAGCGTTGTGCACAATCCCTGCCGATGAGCAAAAGGTGCTGCAGTGAGCTGAGGCCAAAGAAAATGAGCCACTGACTCAGACTTTTCTCTGGTGTCAACGACTTTCACTTTTGTCCCGGCGCTCACAGAGCTGCTAAGACCGGAGCCTCGCTGACTCAGGGACTTTATTATGTGTCGAGGTAGCCAAATCCACACGGAGCGTACAAACATGCCCAGTGGAGGAGCGACGCCCACTCTCGCCATTTATGTTCATTCATGTTTTTTTTTTTATGCTTCTTTTTTTCCCTACCCCAGTAAATGGGGTTACTCCTTCGCACCGTCGATGTCAGCAGCTGCTCTGGCTCCCGAGGAGCCCAGAGCGCTTTGAACGCTTCCCTTTGGAAAAAAAAAAAGGAAACCCAAAGTCTAAGCTCCTTTCACTTTCAGACTCTCTAATCCGCCCGCTCGCTCTGTGAATGAGCCGTCGAGAGGCTTTCTTGTCCAATGTGCAGCGCGTTATGCAAAAGTCAGAGAGGATATTAAACAAACACTGCTTTATTGATGGAGCTCTGGCTCGTACATCAGTGCCACAGTTTTTAATTCTAACAAGAATTATCAATCTCACGACATTCGCTTACATCTGTAATCACAAACATTTCATAATTGTTTGGTTTCAGATGTTTTAAATTTACAGAAAATGGCATATTTCCTAATCCACTGGATTTATCGATTTTATTTTGCAAATGGTCGTTGTGTTGTTCTTTTGTTCTTCTTATCATCTGAAAATGCCATCCTGTTTATTTTTTTTTTGATATCACGGCCACCGATTGCAACATCCAACACTGGTCTCTTTAGCAGCAGCTCAGCTCTGACTCGCTTCTAATCTTCTTCGCCTCCTTCTGCGGTTTTTTAAAGGCTCTCTGGTTTGGCCACATCTGAAAAGAAGCCGATGGGGAGAGCGATAGAAAAACAGAAATGATTTAGTCCGGAGCTTGTCAAGATGGAAGTGCGAGATTCCAGATCACAATCTTAGCGGCTGAGATCCAGCTGTGAGAAAAACCTCCGCTGACTTCTTGATCAAACTTCTATGCTGCTTCACGGAGACACAAACATGATTGTGGTTTTGCATCCGACCGCCGTAATGAGCTGATGAGAGTCTTTCGCAGGGAGCTTCCGCTGAATTCATGTCTGGCCATTATTAGCCGCTAAGCTGCTGCAGGAGTGCATTGTTCAGCTGCGCGCACACACACACTCACACACTCACACACACACACACACACACACACACATGTACACACTGTGAAATGAGAATTACTGCGGGACTGGCCTCACTTCATCACCCGCTGTTAACATTTGATGAGCAACGCTGTCGATTTGTCTCTTCGCCGAAAGTGGCATAAATTTTCAACGCAGCGGCGTCGCCTCTCTTGTGAAACAGTGAAAAATTAAAAAAGATGTCTTACGCGCGTCTGCCGAGGCCCCGGAGACGGCTTGTTCTGTTCCGTTTCCTCTGGTCGCTGCCTCGCTTCACATTTACGAGAATCAGTCTTGGCTTCGGAAGTGGCTGGAAGAAGCAGCAGCGCACGGACCCCTGCGCTCCCAGTTCCCCTCCGTCTTTCTGACGGCTTCGCAGAGCCTTTTGATTAATTATAAATGAAAGCATCTTTGCAAGTATCCGTTTCTGCGATCTCACGCAAACGTAGGCAGGCCGGGAGGAGACGAGATGAGATGATGGGAAGTGAGTCAGCGAAACTCTCGGGGCAGCGTTTCTCACTCGGAGGCCACGCTGCATCTCAAGCAGCCACCAAAGATAACGAGCTGAAAATAAACAGATGCTCCCATGCGGCGCTCGAGCGAGCGGCATCGTTTCCCCGTCGCGCTCGCCGCACTCTGAGGTCTGTGACGCCGACGGCCTGCGCAGCACGTTGAGGCCGCCGCCCTGCCCGTCGTCCTTTCTTTTCTTTTTTCAGTTCGCCCAGCGCCGAGTGAGAGCTGCTCAGGAAAAGCTGACGGTTAATTGTGTTTGTCACAGGCTGCTAACGCACCTCGACCGTCGCTTCAGTCTGCGTGACGTATGTCGCGCGTTACGATCGGAAGCGCTCCGCCGCAGCCGTGGTGTCACTCGAGCCGTGAGTCATTCTCGTTAAGTAGTGACGTCACGCGCTCGTGTGTGGGGGGGAAGGTCAAGAACTGTTTGCAGCTGGAAGGAGGACAACAAGAAGTTTAGGTCTCGATCAGTTAAGAAAGGTAAAGTTGAATCTTCTCTTTAATCCAAATTGATTTTTAATCAATAATCTAAAAAATCAATAATCAATTCAATCTAAAATACCATGATACCGACAGTTATTGTTCCCTTTTGGATATGTGGAAGGTCCAATAACATATCAGTTTAGTGGGAAGATTTTTTTTGGGAGGAGGCTGTAAACGGTGGTTTGGAGCCTCCAGTAGCTGCTCAGATCTTAAAATGGCCATAATATGGCACTTTTAAAATCACGCTTTGCGGTTTGGTTATGTAGCAGTGAGGACGAGTCGGTCAAATGGAAGCCTAGAAAATAAAAAACCTGCAATAAAGAATCACGTCTGCACTCTGGTGCCTTTTAAGAGCTGCTCGTACACCTCAATGGCCGGCCCATGAAGGGTGGAGATTGATCCAGCAGTAATTTAAAGCCATTTTCAATAACAAGCGCTCATTATTTATTGAAAATTGAGGGCGTCTGCACGCAATCATCGTTTCTGCTAAATGAAGTTCTTTAATGTCAGTTAATCAATAAATCAACTAAGACGGGAAGCTCTGCCCCAAGTGCCCCTCTTTTCTCTCCAGTCATTTTCTTTTTTTCCCCACCTTTGAGCTTTTTCTCCCAGCCCTGACATTCTTAGGTAAAATGGCAAAGGAGCATCTCTGAGTAAACACTTTTAATTTAGTGGCGACAGGCCGTCTTGGCTTGGGGTGATTTTCTGGGAGTCCAGTAAAGGAAAAAATGATAAATTGTGCAAAACTTTTATTTATCTGTTGTAAAACTGCCGCCTGTGTTGATCTTATACTGTTGAGAAGGCAAGCTTGTTTGTAATAGTTTCTTCTTATCATGGGCAATGTTTCATTTATGTCAACTAAATTCTCGCCAGAGCCAGTCAGGAGTAGAAAAATTGTTTTTTTTTTCACTCTTTTCTTCTCAAAAGGAGCTGATTGGGCGAAAAATGCCTCAGATGGGTGCTTTTAAATATGGAGGCTAAAAAATGCCACGTGGAATCTCAGCAATCAGTGGGTAGTTTTGTCTAAACAGTACTTTACTTCTCTCCTTGCTCGCAGCCCTCCCTCACTCCACCCGTCTGTCACTCACACGAACGTGGACGGACGCACAGGCAGAGAGAGCCCGGCGATGTTACTCATTGAGGCCCCGTAGTGGAGGATTAATTCCCCCGTTCCTCTTTAAACATTAATGATTTCCCTTTGATGGAGCGCTGTTTGGCTTTATTTTAGCTCACCTTTAACTATTCATAAGCCAGTTATATAATGGCAATTATGCGGCGGCACACGAGCCGGGGCCGGAAAGTAAAAGCCTCGAGGCCTCCGTGAAGGTACAGCGGCGCATGAAATTCATTCACTGTCAGTACTAATTACTCACGTTCCTTGCGCGAGAAAAAATGGCCCCGACTCCGGCGTGCGTGCCAACAATAGTTTAAAGTGCAAAACCAACGCCTTCATTTTTCTCGCCAGGCACGTTAGCCTGTTGACAGTGGCCACACAGAATAAAACGATCTGCATGTTATCGGGGTCAGAGGACGTAGTTTGACCTGAGAGAGCCCGTATCTGTGTCATCCGTCCGAAGAACAATGTGAAGCTTCAGCAGGAGAAACAGTTAAAGCATGTAAAAAAAGAAAGAAGGAAAAACCATCCTGGAAAGTGTTGAATCGGGATTGCAGAGTTAGCTGCAGCTCCCACTACTGGCGGGAGTCTGTAGCAACAGGAATTTAAATACCTTTAAAACCTTCTGCCATTTGTTTAGTTTTCACCTTGTCATATTACATTACGGGCTAACCAGACGCAATTGGAATTATTTTAAGGAAGAGATGATAGTAAACATGAGATTGGAAATTGAAAATATCATGGGTCCTTCACCTGAAATGCCCCTTTTGCCCTAAAACAGTACACTGTAGCGTCAACTTAAAAATAGATTCTTATGGAATAAACTAGCATTCCCTCTCTGTAAATTCAATGCAAAGAAGCCAAACACTGCTGTGGCACCAGCTGCTTATAATAGTGCTGTGTTAATTCAAGAATTACCCTTTTCTGCTGCGTTTACTGTTGCATCAATGGCTCGTCTGTCAGCAAGCACAACCCTGGATGACTTCCAGCATCCCTGCAGGAGGCTGGAGGTGAAGCAGTCTAAAAAAAAAAAAGGGGGAAAAAAGGAAAGTAGCCAGAGTCAGTTAATCCCTTTAGGGAAATTTGGGTCATTGCACTTGTCCTTTAAAGTGTTGGTGCAGAGCACAAAATTATTTGCAGTGGGTTTAATACAGGACCTTTTCACATCATTTTTTTTTCATTTTTTATATAATATATGCAACAGGAAGTGTTTTGTCCCAGAAGCAGCCGCCGGTGGTGCCCTGAACTGACAGTATTCAAACCAACTCTTTTTGAAAAGCTCTTTTTTTTTTCTTTTTTAAATTATCAAATGATGCGATTCGATGTGATCAGACGAACGGAGACGCGTTGCGGTTTCCCCCCCATGTTTGCTCGTGTGTTTGTGTGCGTGTGTGTGCGTGCGCGCGTCTGCTTCTCGACACGCTGCTCTTTGACAGGTTTTGATTCGCCGCCGTGTTATTTCTAAAAATAGCCTGTAGAGGTAGCGAGTACACACACACACACACACACACACACAGACACACACACACACACAAGGGGGAGAAAGAGGACAGTTCCTGCCTTGGACTCTTGGGACTTTAGTTGCATCTTTTCATAACATCTTTCCTCCCTCCTGCTTTTTTTTTTTTTTTTTTTTTTGATACACCAGTTTTTTCCCCACCTCCCGATTCCATCTGTCTTCATTTCCCCTCCTTCACTAAATCCCTCTTCTCCACCGCCGCCACCCCACACTCTCGCTCCCTCCCTCCCTCTCTCGCCCATCCCACAGACACCCCCTATCTTTTCCAAACACATTGGCAGATACTATATTAGCGAGCTGGGGAGGCTTCGGGGTGGTGGTGAGAAAAGAAAAAAATAATTATCCGGGACTCTGCAGCAGCGACACACGCGGAACCGGCGAGGAGGAGAAAGAAAGGAGAAGACGGACCTGAACCGCTGGCCTGTCTGAAGGACGCAGAGAGGAAGAAAAAAAAAATCACATCTGGTCACATTGGATTAGACGGCGGCGTCTGTTTGCACCGCACACACACACACACACACACACACACACACACACACACACACACACACACACACACACACACGCACACACGTGTGTGCGCGCGCTCCCGTTGCGCGTCTGTAGATCTGCTCTCTGTGTTGCACTTTGCGTGTTGCACTTTGTAGGGGGGACAAAAAAAGACACACACAGACTCCGGAGGAAGCGAGCGTGCACGTCCAGATGCCTGTGTCCAAGGTAAAGCATGTCGTCTGCTCTTTGTGTTGTTGTTGGTGTTTTTGTGGGGTTTTGTTGCTCTGATGTGAAGGTCAAGCTGAGGGATGTGTGTCCTGCCGAGACCTGTGGGTTCCTGCGTCTCTCGGTCTGTTTCTCTAGATAAGCGCAGGGTTGCCATGTGTGTGTGTATTGTGACTGCAAACATGCTCCAAATATCTGCGCTTGTTGTCGTGGATGTTGCGCAAACAAAGTTGCGCCGCTCGTCTTTTGCGCCCTCGAAAGAATTTCATCCTGTCTTTAAATTTAGATGAACGCTCGGGATTGATGTGCGTTTGTGCGTCGGCTGAGTGGCCGCGCTTGGCGGTAAGTTCTTCCGTCGTGATGTCGTATCGAGGTGAGAGATAAAGGAGAGCGAAACGCAAGTTACGGGGTCAGCCGCTCCGCTCGGATTCATTATTTTCGACGTGCCGTGATTGTGAATATGCACAAGTCCAACTCTTTGCGTCCGTTAACCTTTCAGGGCATTGTTGTCCTGAACAGCGTGTGCGCGCGCCTGTGTGTATCTATCCTGAGATGGCCTCTCAATGTCAAACACTCCCTGTCGGCTGTCACACGCTGAGATAGACGCAACAAAAAAAAAAAAAAAAAGGAAAGGAAACAAAAAAAAGCCTTTTGCGCTGAGCAGCGCTGAGAGGCTCTCGAGATACAGGAGGAGGAGAAAGGTGAGACACTCCAGAGAGAGTGAGTGAGTGCGAATGTGCCTGTGAGCGGCGGAGCGAGTGGATGACCATGTGGTTCAATTAGCCATCCAGCTGCAGTGGGCACACTCTGAAAGAAAGAAAGAAAAAAAAAAAAAGAATCTGCGTCTACTTGCACTAGAGTTGATTTGTTGAGATAAACGGCGAAAGAGGCGACTGCTTCCTCGTTTGTCCCGTATCAGGTCATCAGATAGGCCACTTTACCACGCACGGACACGGCTCCTTTATGTAAATATAGATATATATTACTTTCAAGTGTGTTTGTGTGTGTGGGTGTGTGTGTGTGTGTGTTTGTGGCATGCGAGACATTCCTTCAGTGTGCAAAGTGCAAAGGCTTGGCCGGCCTCTGCTGAAAAACAGGCGCAGACGCTTGGCTTCCAACGAGGGTCATAAACTGTGGTTTCCGTGCCGGAGCCGCTTCCACCCCCGTCCCTCGACACACACGGCACTCGCACTTGCTTCTGGTTTCTCCAACTGATACATAAATGTGTTGGGTTTGGACAGGGGGGGAAAAAAGAATAAAATAAGAAGTTCTCTATCTTAACCAGGCTAACGGATATCCTCAGTGTCTGGATAAGAAGTTTTTAGCCAAAACATGATGTAGAGAAAAGAGAATATTGAATATTTCACCCTTTAGACTTGTCTACCGCTTGGCTGCTCCGCCAGAAGGTGCATTGCAGTATTTATGCAACAGTAAAGGAAGTGGCAAAAGCATTTCCTCTTTCATATCTTTTATTCCTGAAAGGATTCTTCTGATTTTAGTTCCATATAGGCAACTTCCTGCACTCCTCAGTCCTAGGGAAGGTCTGACCAAATACTTTGAATCACCTTCGTCTAGTTTCCCTTTAACTAAACAATTGAAAATGTTTTCACGCCATTGGCTTTTCTCCAGCGTGGCTCCCGCTCGTGGACCTACGCGAGGAATCGCTGCTAAGCGCCTCTAATAGCGGCGGGGCCCTAATGAAGTCCCTGCTGGCTCACTGCCTCCGCCTCGCCGTCTGAATGGGAAATGTGGCAATGATGTCATCAGCCAAGTCAAAGCTGTTGTGACAGGCCGTGAGTCACCAGGGGCCAAAAAATGTTTATTTATAGCCACGTGGCGACCTACCCCACCGCACCGATAGCGTACCTAATGGGGCCGTTACCCATCATGCTCTGTTTTTATTTTTTTATGGGTCAGCTTTTTTAATCACTTACTTCCTGCTTCGCCGCCGGTCGGTTTGCCTTGCGAGTTTGCGGGACGCTTGTTTGCCCGAGCTATATGTGTACATACGTGTGTGTGTGTCATTGTGTGCTCACACAAAGATACGTGTTCCCTTTGTGCGCTCCGTGCGTCCTGTGGGACTCGGCCGGCGCGCCGTAAAGGAAAGGGGCGGGGCCGCCGTGCACCGTCGGTCCGATATGTGCAGAAGCGGCAGCGTTCCGCAATCACGGCCGGCAATTAGTCACGGCCGCCGTCAAACGGGAGGGCTGCGCCTGCCTGCCCGCCACTACTCATTTGTCTCCCACCTCGTTATCTCTCTCAGGCTCCTCCCACTGCCTCTTCTTCTTCTCCTTCTCCTTCTCCATCTCTTCCCTCCTCCTCTTTCTCCCTTCTCACTTGTTTGTGCAGCTTGCGAGCGATTCTACCTTCTTAGCCTCTTGGGCATTCTCTCTCTCTCCCTCCCTCTCTTCCTCCCTCTCTCTCTCTCTCCCACTCTCGCTCTCGCTGTCTCTCTCTCTCACTCTCTCTCTCACTCTGTCTGTGTGTGTCCACGCGGTTCAGCTGGACTAGCCCACACTGACAAACTCACTGCCAGCCAGCCAGCCAGCCAGCCAGCCAGCCAACACTCACACACACACACACACACACACACACACACACACACACACACACACACACACACACACACACACACACACCAGTTTGACAGAGGAAGTAGGCCACTTTAATAGGGATGTGTGGAGTGGCTGTGTCTGCCGTAAGTGGATTGTAACCTGGAACTGCTTCCTCTTACCAGGTAGGCTCCGCAAGTCCCGCCGCTTTGTTCCCTCAGCAGCTTTTTTCTCCCTTTATTTATGACTTTGCTTGATTTAGTCAAGTGTATTTTTTACGATTCCGACTCTTGGATGAGGAATCATTGCTGATCTTTGCCGTGTGAGCGTAAGACCTGCTGCCAGAGGGCAGGGAGTGGTTGGTTGGTTGGTTGGTTGACTCTTGACACACGGAGAGGAGAGTGTGTCGGACGGACGGGTAGATGTCAGGGACGATAGCGGGAGAAAAAAAAGCAATAAAGCGGCTTGTTTATCAGCAGGCATCTTTATGACTCGGCTCATATGAGAGGAGCCGGGCCGCCGCTACTCCCATCATTAAACTTAAAGCCGCTCCTGTTTTCGCCTCGACTGTTTCGTCTTCACTTTCTTTATTATTGTGCCGCTCGGTCTCGTGGCCCCTTCTGTCACTTCTTCCGCTTTATAAACAGGAGTTACGGCCGGCTTCCTCCCCTCCCTCCTGGTCCCATTTTTAATGCTTTTATTCCAGGCATTCCTGCTTGGTGGCATGATTTTGCATTTACAGGGGACGGAGCCGCGTCAGACTGGTGGTAAACTCAGACCGAGGTGGAGGAAACAACAGGAAGAGCTTTTTACCCCGGTGCAGAAGCAGAGAATGGGGGGAATGTGTATGTGTGTATGTGTGTGTGCTGTTTATGGTGGTGTGCAGCCTGTTGATGTGCAGTCAAAGAGATGATCTGTGTTCCTCCCTCTGAGGAAACTGGAGTTGCCAACGATGACTGTTATTATTTTTATGATTTTTTTTCCAAGAGACGGGAGGGTAACACTAGTGAAGTCACTATGTCTTACTCCTGGTTTCTGATCAATAGTAAACAGTGACAGCGACCTATTGCTCCCACACACAGACACACACACACACACACGCACACACGCGTGGAACATCATTCCAGTTGAACAGATGAGATATTTGTTCAAACGTCCAGAAAATAGCATAAACTCACATAGCAAGAGATACAAAAATGAAGACAAAGAGACACAAGGAAACACACACACACACACACACACACACACACACACACACACACACACACACACACACACACACGCACACAAAGACACACACAAACAAGCGCCTCTGTGGGCTCTTTATGTTTCTCTGTCTTTATCAGTGGTCACATTGTGTTCAGCTGCCCTGCGTCACGCGGTCGGCGACGTCACTGACATTTCCTCCCTGAACTCCGAAGCCTCCAATCAATAACGCTGAGGCATCCTCTGAAGTGGCACTCGCAAGAAGCCCTAACAAACAATATAGTGATGATAACGATGATAATAAAAAAAAAACGGTCCTCTCTGTTCCCCACTGTCATGGTCCGCTGCTGTTTTTTCTGGTTTCGCTTCTTTTCTTTTTCTGTTTGCGAGCCAGTTGGAAGTTGCGCTGTTCTTTGTCCCCCAGAGATGGTTTTGATTGCAGTGACTGGAACGTAAACAGGCAGACGTGTACAGGAGAAGCTTGTCGCACGCTGACACATTAATGAGAGGGGACTCGTCGCTGATTTGTGGCCGTCCTCCGCGTCCGAATCTTCTTCCTCTCGTCAACAGCCTCCCGAAATAAGTTGCAAGAGTTCTGCCTTTAAAGAGCCAAACACTAAGATTCCCGATCAAATCATTTGATTCATTCATCTCACATACCTTCATATTTCACCCCAAAAGCCTTTGCACAGACGCTGCTCAGGTACACAGGATGGATGTGTCGTTCACGGCAGACTTGAAGCGGGGTGCACCTCCCAGGCCGGCTCGCGCCGCGCAGCGATCGTTTCGGCGTCTGGTCTATTTTCTTTCTAATGTGCGAGGCGCGAGCGAAAAAGAACAGTTTTCCAGCGCTGATAGAACGTAATCAAAAACCTTTGCATCATCATACGTGATCTACGCCATGACTGGCGCTCAACGTCATCCCGTGTGGCAGGTAGAAAATGTGATGTTGTCGCATGACCGATGTTGTTGATGTGGTCAATTTCATCAAAACAAGACCCCTGAAAGCGCTGCTATTCTCTGCACAAAATTTTTCTTCCTCCAGGGTGGGGCGTGACAGAGAAAGTTTGAGAACCACTGCCCTAATGCCATGCAAGTCTATGGGGTCAAAAGTCAACTTTGTCCTAGAGACATGGGGCCACTTGCAGGTTCATCGGGGTCCCTCAAGACACAGCCATATCAAATTTGGGGCTTCTAGGGGCATGAAAATGTTTCTTCCTCTAAGGTGGGGCGTGACAGAGAAAGTTTGAGAACCACTGGTTTAAACGCAGGGAAAAGTTCTGACAGGACACCAGGAAGTTTTTTTTCCCCACATTCTTTCCCACCTGTAAACGTCAGGAAGCAGCCAAAGTCGTCGGCGACATGAAACAATACCGTGCACTTTATTGTCCCCAGTGGAATAATTGTCTTGCACTCGTTCTCACTGACCCTGACCAGTCAGCATCAGTGGAGGCCAAACAGGTGTCAGGCTTAACTTATTAGCACAGCTGTGACACTCACACTAGAAATAAATAAATAAATAAATAAATAAATAAATAACAGAAAGCTGCAGCCAGCTTGTAAACAGCTGCAATTTTTTTCAGAGCTGAATGACATTTCCTCAATAAAAGAAGAGCAAAGAACAGCACTGAAGGCTCTTCTCTGCTCCTGATTGGCTCGGGGCAGAGTTTGCTTTTAAAAGGGGCGGAGTCGGTTGTGGTCCGTTAACACTTGTGTGAAGCTTTTACAACCGTGCCTCGCCTCACCTCACAACCCTTCAATCACCTTTCAACAATCCATCAGCGCTACTTTGCCTGCCTGTGCGCAGGTGCTGCAACTTTGGCAGACACCAGTGACGTATGCTGTGTAAGCACAATCAGGATGTTGAATTATTATGTTTTTTTATTTTTTTGGGCAGAAAATGCAAATATTGCCAGAAGATCCTCAGTCAATATCCGACGTGGTCGCCTTCCCCGAGATGAGCAACGCCCGCCGTCTCGTCGCTCTTCTCTCGGGTGAAATGAGGGGTGAAAATGGGCCTGTTGGTGTACTGTGGT
Source organism: Nelusetta ayraudi (assembly GCF_046127955.1). NCBI lineage: Eukaryota > Metazoa > Chordata > Actinopteri > Tetraodontiformes > Monacanthidae > Nelusetta > Nelusetta ayraudi. The sequence goes on along the minus strand of NW_027466126.1, from coordinate 2,277,348 downwards.
GCATATAAGGTGCGCCGATTGTTTGTGCACACGTCCAGCAAAGAGGAATGGAACGCCTGGATGAGGCTGATCAGGGAGGCGGTGGAGAGCTGTCCAGAGGAGGAAGAGGAGTACACCAGCGAGTCCGAGTAGGAGAAACGTGCCGCTGAGGCTCGAGTTCAGAAGATCCAGAAGTTGCATGTCGGGACGCGTCAAGCCGTTTATTTATTTGGATGAAACGTGAAAACACGAGAGGAGGGGTTGCCGTCCTCCATGTTTCGAATCGATGGACATCTCTGAAGGCGCAGCTTCTCTGGGATAAGACCCGACGTGTGTGAGGCTTTTTAACAAGGACCTTTTTGGGTTGCAAGGACGGAAAAGAAATGGAACTGGGTCTGCGCGCGTGTTTACGTAACGGGCGCTGACGTGCGTTGGAGCAAATGATTTCACTTAGAGCAAATGAACAACCTAAGCTGTGCATGTAAAGAAAGAAAAAAAACAGTGCGGGAGGGAGAGGGAGGGGGAGAGTTAATGGAAAATAAGGTGGTTCAGCACAGTCGTACTGTAGAAAACACATTTGTTCTCACGGGCGGGGAAGAAAAGCACCAACGCTCCCAGTCGCCCGATTAAGATTTTATGCAGAGAAACACTTTATTCCCACCTCATTTTGACTGAGCCACGATACTATGTCTTGGTGTTACATATTGGCATTTTGTTTGGATCGTTATTTTGTTCAAACATGTAATTTCCCTGATTTTGCAAAACATTAATAAACCTACAGCCTTTTATACTAAAAACTTAATTTTAAAGACCTAAATGCACCTCTATGTACTCCAACGTGAGTGAATATTTGTGCCTCTTGGCTTCCCTTTTTAATCAATCAATATGCAATCCAGGTGAACACACAGTCCGGCGCCCAGTTTCATGAAACTGCCCTCATTTCTTTTACTGTTGGAGCTCCTTGAGAGTTCCTCGCTGGCCTTACGCGTCCTCCGAGGCAGTCGATGAGATGTAAACAAGAGTAATGCACATAGTGTTACAGCAGTCACAGCAGTGCTCTAACCTCCTCCCGGCCCAGGCTGTGGCTGCGGCAGGCGGAGGGTGTGGCCTGGCGCGCAGGAAGAGGAAAAATGCTGCGTCCTTTCGGTTTGGCGGCGGCGGCAGACGATGTTTTATCGGAGTTAAGTGGAAAGTATCGACGCGTGAGGTGAACCTGGCAGCAAAATGGTTGAAACCAGACACCAAGCGGGGGAGAATTTTCAGATTTTTTATTTTTTTATTTATTTTAATGCTCTCACTCGAAACACAACCCGGGACTCAGGGAATTAATTAAAGTAACGTAACAGACAAATAGGGGGAAGGGATGAAAGGTGAGCGTGAGAAACGAGGGGGATTACGGGCGACAACGGCAGCGAGGACGCAAAGGGTTCAAAAGTTCAAAGGTATCCAGCATCTGGAGAGGAGAGGCTACACTGCAGCTGCTCCCCTGGGATGGGTCTCTTCCCCTGGTTACCATAGCAACCGTGAGACAGTTCATCGGACTGTCCCCGCGTGACTGGCCTTAAACAAAATACTGGTGTGTCTGTTGTTTCTTATTTTCTTGCATAGCTATGGTTTTGAGCTGCTGATTGAGCTTCCATTTATTGTTTTCTCATGTTATAATGTACATTTATTAAAAGTCTCGACGCCTCACGGCTGATTATTTTAGAATTCCGACTCTTTCCAGGTTTGTGTTCATGCTTTATTTCACTCTTGGTGGCTGCCGGTCACTCGGCCTCTTCTGTGTAAACACATCGACATTGACGTCCCCGACCATCGGGGCTCCTTCCCGTCTAATGGATCACTGCGTGTAAAAGCTTGGCGTGATTACGGAACGTTAATGGTTAGCCAGATAACGGGAAGAAAGTATGAATCCGTTGAACCGTTGCCGGCTTCTGGTCTGGACCCCGGTCGTTACAAAAAGGTTGTTCAGCCGGTGTGAGGAGATGGAGCTTTATATCTTTTCATTTCCTCTTTTGTGTCTATATCGTACCCACTGAGACTTGGTGAACGAGGAGGAGGAGGAGGTGTTGACCTCCGCATCCATCTGGTCAAAAGCCCATACGGAGCGTTTGGCACGACTTTGGAAGGGGATCGCCTCACTTCAGAGAAAGAAAAACCAAAACGTTTCTTCTCATCCTTTTGCCGGCGTACAGCGGCCGATTGGCCGGGAAATTCCGAGACCCACTGGAAAAATGTGCCGCGGTCGGAGAACGGAAAAATGGATGAGGGAGTGTGCGGGAAATTAAGGATGAGAGAGATGAACTATGACATGTTCCAAAGTTCACCTGTTTGCTGTCAGCACGCATAAAGAATGGAATGGCCTGCGTGGAGCCATCAAGCCAAATGCAGAAATTAGCTGTGAGTGGCTGCGGGGCAGAGTCCTCGCAGGGTGATGAAGATGATGGTGATGATGATAATAGTTTGAGCACATTGAACACTTGAACCTTGCTGGCCACCCAGACAGCGAGATGGAATTTTTCCATTTTCATTTTTATATATAAATATGTTTTCCGTCCAGCTTTATTACGTATTGCGTCATTTTGGGAGCATTAAAACCGCTTCCAGCGTCGTGGCAAAGGGCCCTAACGAGCCACTTCCTGTTTCCTAAAAGCCGAGATGTGACGCAGCCCGGTCGTCTGTCCTGCTTTATGTCTCTGCCCGCTCCCTCCTCCACTTACTCATCTCATTTCTGTGTCATTACGTCCAGCGACTCTCCTCCTTCCTCCCTTCTGCTTGTCTCATCCACTTTGTCTCCTCCATCCATTCACTCTGCACACACACACACACACACACACACACACACACACACACACACACACACACACAGACATACGCATGCACGCACGCTCGGCGTAGCATCCCACTCTCCCTGCCACTTAGCGCTGGTTTTGTTCCCGGGCTTTAATTGAGGCGATGCCAGCGATTGTGTTTGTGTTGAATCATTGATGACCTTGAGCCACGCGCCCGTGCATTTGCACCGGCACGTGCGCTACCGCGTACAGACGCGGAGGCGCATGGCGTAACTTTTTTTTTTGCCCCCCCCCCCAAGCAAAGCGAGCACGTCGACGCCAAATTAGAGGAAGTGGATACCGGGCGAGGAAGCGTGCTGATGCGTATCTGTTGTTTATGAAAGATGAGGAACCAGGGGGAGGAGGCAGGAGACATCAACTTTGCCTTCTTCTTTCCTTTTCTCTTCTTTTTTCTTTTTTTTTTTTGCGTCAGCGCAGAGCGGCCGAGAGCTAACAAGTGTATCTGACGGGACAGGTGGCTCCATTGTGTCTGAAGTCATATCTTCAACGGGCAGCGGAGCTTTATGTACGGTAGACAGGGGGAGAAAGACGGAGGTCGGCCGGGTCGGCGGAGGAAAAGAGAAAATGCCCGTTTGAATCTCAGGTCTGACTACATGACGGATCGAGCAAAAGCAGATAATCCCACTCAACTGTCAGAATCGCACAAAGTGGCCTCATAAAAAAAACCTAAATTGTTCAGGCAGCGACTCAGAGGCGATAAAGACTAAGGTTTTTGATTTTTTTCCCTCCCCTCTTCCGCCGGTGCTTTTTACCAAAGTGCATTTCACCTCTAAAAATAAGATGCATCAGCAGGAAACCCGGCACTGCCTCGGCCGTAGCACCGCTGTGAACCATTTAGGTGGGATCACGGCGAGGTTAAGAGAGAGTTAGGAGGGGAAATGAGGGGTCTGGCACACCTTGCGGCGCTGGTGTGTTTCCAACCAGCAGCATCCAGCGGCAGAGTCATGGTTACATTTTTCAGCCCTGATCCTGAATCACTGCTGTTGTCATCGCGGGCCAGAAACGGCAAAATGAGGAAGATGAAACAGCACCCAAACAAACAAACGAGGAAAGAATGACTCGTAAAACAAAGTCAAGGATGTGGTTAGTGCTGTTTTTCGTGTGGCTCAGTTGCAATTATGGAGGCATCACTTTGATGTCGGAGTCCATTCGATCATTCATTCTTTATGTGCATCCGCCCGTGGGGTCTTAAAGGGTCTCCGCATCACAAATACATGGTATTTTATTGTTGCAGACCGTGAAATCCCACAGATTTTTGACTTGAAAGCTGATTGGACCTTCCAGCTATCTTTACGTTGGGATGGAAGCAACAAACATTGTATCAAACTCCTTCAGCAACCACGTCTGAGGCGCCGCCACCAGGGTTCAGGTTGCGGGAGGTTTTGAGCACGACTAACTGGGGCATCTGACTGAGGGGGGAGCCGAGACGAAGGCCGTCATGAGAGCTGTGTTGAGAGGGAGGAGGAGCGACCCGCAATCAGTCTTGTGACTGCGGCCCGTCATCATGGGATTTACAGCACAACGAGGCCTTTGACGGCACTTTGAGATATTTTTAAATAGAATGTGAAATTGATTTTAACCATAAAACGTTTACACAGGCGCTCTATATAAGAGCAGAGATTGCATAATTTATCTTAGCCTGCTTTATTTATTCATTCATTTTTTTTTATCGCAGCCGATGATGCTGCACTCGGTGAGCTGCTGGAGGTGTGCACAGTTGGGCGACAGGTGAAGATTTCTGTCATTGCATCGTCACTTTCCTCAACAAACGCTTGTTGTTGTTGTTTTGGAGCAGCCACTCACGGTGCCCAAAGGAACGGCACAATTTAGTTGTTGCAGCCTCCTGCAGCAATACAGAGCAAGGACGGACAAAAATAACATGAACAACACAGTGTGAGCTCCCCCTCATCGCAGTATTACCGCGTGGAGCTCATCAGTGCTGCTTTTCTTTTTTCTTTTTTTTGCTGGACTCATAAGTGAAAGGTCGCTCGTGTGCAGTAATAATGAGTTTATGGACGCGTAATAAAGTGCGGCCGTCTCACGCGGACGGATCGCTGTGACTTTTTAACACGCGGCTCCTCTTCCTCAAGCGAATGTCGGCCGGTTTGCGGTCTTCATCCTTCCGGCTGCGTGACCTTTGGAGAGGAAATTGACGACATCCATTGTGGTCCCGGCATGACGGCACGGTCGAGGCCACGTCTGACACGACGGTGATCCCTCACAGGCAAATTTAATCACGAGAGGGAAAAATAAAACAGTTCAAACGCCCACCCAGTGATCAGAAGGAGTCCAGATCAACGAGATTATCGCTGGGACAGATTCTTTTTATTCTACGCTCCTGTATGCGTTGATATCTACTCATTGTTTTGCATTTTTCTGCCACTGCTGTCTGATTTTAAAATGACTTGGACATTATTTTCTACAACATGCATGTGCATCCTCAGCCTGTCATTGAATTCACCTGAAGTGGGTGAGGTCGTATTCTTACGTCTGTGTTTACTCAGGTTTTAGTTCTTAAAATGTGTTTTGAAACGAACACTGTGCCCTCTGTGATGTCACGAAGAGCACAGTTCCTCTACTTGGTTGGAGAAAACACCACCGGCCCTCTTGGACCCCTCTTGGACTATGTCAATGGGTCCAAGGAAAAAAATCTTTAGTTTTTGCAGGAGGCTGTAAACAGAGGGCTAAATATGATGATTGTGGCAATCCATTCTTTTCCATCATATGTGTATATATATATATATATATATATATATATATATATATATATATGATGGAATCGCATTAGTGTCCTGAGTTAACTCGCGATTAATCGCAAATTAATTGCAATTGTTTTACCCTGCTCATATAAAAACATTGAAAACATATACATAAATACATATGTATATGTATATATTTATGTACACACACAAGTCAATTAAACTGAACTGACTCTTTCCCTCTGTTGTCTGTGTTGTCCAGATGTTGGAGCCGAAGGTGGACGCCGCCTCATGTGAGCTGGGCGGCGACCGGGGGGGCGTGTGCCTCCACCTGCCGCCGCGCAACTCAGAGGGCGAGGAGAGCAGCCTGTATCCGTCCAGCCCCTCGGAGCCGCCCACCCTGGGCAGCCCGCACACCTCGGAGCCCCTCACCCCGCTGGACGACATCTACATGCCCCTGGGGGGCCTGATGGGCTCGACGGAGCGACACAAGGTGCCTCCGACACCGCCGCCGTCCACCGAGGGCGAGGACTGCAAGAGCATGGAGGGGATGGAGATCTGGAGGGAGGCCAAGGAGGAGGAGGCCGAGAGGGAGGAGCTCCAGGAGAAGGAGGGCGGCTATCTGGCCTGTGGCGAGGCGGAGGAGAAGGTGGGCGAAGAGGAGGAGGAGGAGGAGGAGGGCGAGAGGAATGAGGGCGAGGTCAACATCAGCCTGGTGGTGTCCAACACGGACGAAGACAACGCCTCCGAGCCGCCCGACACCAACGCCCCGCCCTCCTCCTCCTCCTCCTCCTTCGTCATCCCCGAGCTGCGCCTGGACCGCTCCTTCAGCGCCGACGCCCTCTCCTCGCCCAACACCGATGAAGAAGAGTACGACGAAGACGACGACGAGGACGACGAGGAGGAGGACGAAGAGTCGGAGGAGGAGGAGGAGGAGGACGACAGCGACGACGCCTACCTGCAGCGCAGCGACAGCAAGCGCCGCAGCATGGTGGAGGGCGCCACCTGCGAGAAGCACGGCACCGGCGGCGCCGGCCGCCTCAGCGTGCAGAACTCGCTGCGCCGGCGCACGCACAGCGAGGGAAGCCTCCTGCAGGACCCCCGCACGCCGTGCTTCACCTCCGACAACGCCATCAACTGCCTGGAGGTGGGCGGCGCCCACAACAAGGGCGGCTGGACGCTGCCGTCGCCCAAGACCCTGAAGAAGGAGCTGACCAAGAACGGCGGGTCCATGCACCAGCTGTGCATGCTGTTCTCCGGCAGGAAGGTAGGCGGCGCTACGAGCACGAGGGGAGGGGGTCAAAGTTTAAAGGTCCCATGTTAAAACAACGCACTCTACGTCTTGCAATGAGCCCAGAAATAAAAAGGAAGAGAAAAATCAATCTCACATTTTAAACGCTCCACTTTTCAAAAAGTGTTACAGAAACACTCCCCTGATGATGTCACAAAGGGCGCTTCTACTTACCCAGGGTGAGTGATAACTCTCCACCCTCTGAGATGAGATGTATAAGGTAAAACAAAAGTAGAAAAAAGAAGGCTGTGAGAAGAGGTTGTAAACAGAGGGTTAATCACGCTGTTTTATAATGCTACAGTGAGTTTGTTTTCTGATAACTAATCAAGTTCCAGCTCCTTTGAAGTCTAATATAAAACAGATAATAGGATGGGACCTTTAAACTCTGTAATGAAAACGGATTTTAAATGACATTTCAACTAAAACAACACTATTTATGATTATGTTTCAAAAACAACACACAAAACTTCGCTACTCTCTGATTCAACAAACTGTATGAAGCCCACAGAGGGCTCACTGGCCCCCGTCAGTCCTTGGTCGTCAGCCCTGTGGTTCAAAAAGCTAAAGAGGGCGACATCAAGTGGCGAAGAAGGGAAAGTACACACAATATTCCCTGAATCTTAGGAACGTTGAGGATCCACTATTTAAAATCAATTAGATACAGTCGGAAGTGGCTAATCTTTGCATTTTAAAAACTTTAGTCTAGATAAAACAAAACCTTAATTAAAATATTCCTCTCGTTTTTTATTTTTTATTTTTTATTTCTTAAACTTTTACCCCCCACATACTGTCATGAGCCAACCCAGCACCCCCATCTCACAAAACAGTGTTGCACTGAAAGTGTCTGACGGTTTGGCAGCAGCAGCAGTAGCAGCAGCAGCAGTAGTAGTAGTGCTGGTTGTCCGACAGAGGGAAACATGCACCGCAATCCTGCCCGGCCCTCCAGACTCACTCTAGGGATGTCACTTCTCACTTTGCGCCAGCGTTGCATAACACAAGTCAGCGTCTGAGAAATCACTCTATGTGTGTATGTGTGTAAGTGTGTGTGTGTGTGTGTGTGTGGTGTAAGTAATGTCCTTCCTAATTTCTCCAGAATCGAGTCACTCCGAGGGTGTTGCGTTGTGGCGAGAGCAGACTAAACACCTGCTCACCTTTTATGTGTCTTGTGTGTGTGTGTGTGTGTGTGTGTGTGTGTGTGACGATGATGCTGATGTGTTTTCCAGGAGATAAACAGGCTGCGGCGGGGTCGTGGTGGGGAGATAAGCCGTACAAGCTCAGTTGCTGATCCCTGCAAACATAACAACAGAGAGGTGATGCAGAATATCGGCGGCGGCGGCACTGCTCCTTTATGACTCCGCCTCCTCTCCCACCCCCCCAGCGAGCGCGTTGCTCTCCTTAAATGGCAGCGTGTGTGTGAGCCGCAGAGCAGGAATGCAGGAGACGCGGCTGCGGCCTGTTTGTCTTGGCTGATTGAGGGCTGATCCTGATTTTTTTTTACTACCTATTGGCGTCATGGACACATTTCTTCCTGCCGAGGCTCCTGTTTCCATTATTTCAGACTCTCAATCTGTGTCGATTCATAAGTCTAGTGACAGGTCGAGGAACGTGTGCGTTTGTGTGTCACTGTGTGTTTCCAACCTCCGACCCAGAAGGATCTCTGGGGAGTCAGTGAGCCGGCGCGCAGAGGCTGCTATCGCGAAATAATATTTTAGGGATTTTTTTTTTTGTACTTAAAAAGACACACAAGGTTAAAAAAAATCACAGGAGGGGGGGTTTAAGTGCAACTATAACACTGTTTACCTCCTGTTTTATTACTATACTACCAGTCAAAAGTTTAATCACACCTTCTGATGCAATTTTTTTTCTCATCAATCTTCACAACTTTCTACACTGCAGATAGACACCGAAGACATCAAATATTTGAGCAAGATATATGTGATTATGCAGCAAAAAAACATGTGAAATAACTTTTAATATGCTTTTTATGAAAGGTGGCTATTTGTTTTTTTGAGTTATTTTACTCTTTTGTTCTTTACTACATAATCCCATGTGTGTTCATACGTACTTTTGATGCTTTCAGTGAGAAACTGCAATAGTCATGAGAATGAAAGAAAAAACATTAAATTCATAGATTGTGTCCAAACTTTTGACTGGTAGTGTACATGTAAGATGATGGATTTTCAAAAACAGTCAGAATGAAAATGTTTTCTGTCGGTGGTTGGCAAGATGGATGGGTGCGATGAGCACCCGAGCACTTTTAGGAGCATTTGAGGCCTTCAGGATATATGAACCGCGTTTAAACCGTGTTTCACACTGGCAGTCTGAACGAAGCTGCACACGTTTGCGTGTTTCTTTGGAGATTTTGAAGGAGCAGCAGCTGCCGAACCAAACGGACCTTATTTCCCCAGAGCCTTTTCGCCTGTCACCTCCTCTTGCGCTTGACAGGTTTGTTTCCACTTGGCCTTTACTCTGCTCCCGTCTTTTCCTTTTCCTTCCCCTGCCACCCCCCACCCCCCGCCCCAAAACCCTCCCCTTCCACCCCCTTCCTCCCCCTCATCTGATGTCTCAAGTGGCCTGTCATCAGCGGCAAGAAATAATCCATTTATCCAGCGGCCTTATTAAATAAGCTCTATTAATAGAGTCCGGAGCTGTTAAAACACATCTCTTTGTTAAATGAAATTACAAGGCTGCCACTCTGCGCACACGCTATTAAAAATCAAAGGGAGGCGTAGACGGAATAGACGAGGTTGGGAAAAACTTGAACTCTGACCCACGACAAGTTGTTCATTGTGTTAGATAAATAAATGGAAAAACAAAAGGCTCGGTTGGAGACTGTAGATCACGTAGAAAACATTTCGTTTTTAAAATGAGTAGAGTTTTCTTTCCTGGCGTCTGCAGGTGCATTGGCTTCATTCCGAATGCACTGACTGTCCGTCTGATAGAAAGATGAAGAAAAAAACATGCCAGCAGAGACAAGCGTCTGTTTTTAATGGCCTGTGTGAAACCTCTTTGAAGCTGCAGGAGCGAAACAAAATAATTTGTTCTCTTTAGATGCTGAGAAAAGAAAGAAGAATTTATTAGAAAGAAAGAAATTATTAAAGTTTCTAAAAAATAAAAATAGTTTGGAAAAAAAAACAACCTTTTTTCTATCCAATCAGGCAGAAACCCTTCTTGCAAAGCCTCCCTTCAGTTTCCGTACTTCACACCATCCATCATCCGGCTCTGATTTTGGAAATGTGTTGCGTCCGTACGGACGTTGTTGCGACACAGCAGCGGGATCCGACCTAGACTCACTCCAAATGTTAAGGTTTTTTTTTTTTGGACTGAAGTGGGCCAAATATTTTGTTTATTGGGTCGGAAGTGTTTGTTTGTGAGCTGGATGCACCTCAGCTGCCTTTTGGTGCGGAAACAGCTTCTTTAATGTGTTAATTGTGCAATGAGCTTCCAGTCTTATGCAATGTCAAAAGCACACACAGAAGGAAATGGAAGTGGGTTAACCTAAACTTGTGCTTGGAAAAACGTGTGAGGGGGGAAAAAAATTTCCTTTCTTTTTGTCCTCAAATCAAAAATAAAAATCCTAATGTGGCAGCAATGCTAATTGAATTCACTCTATTCTAAGTCTTCTAAGTTTCTGATTAGAAATGCGCTAAACAAACTTGTTTTCGGCGCGACATGTCTTCGTGTGAAGTACCTCCGGAGTCACCTGAGTGTGTCACCGGAAATTCCTGGAGCTGAGCCCGACGCAGCGAGACGAGCGGGAAATAGCGCCACCGAGTCGGGCTGAACACGCCGTTTTAGGTCAGCGCAGGGAAAACAAAACAAAACAAAACAAAATATTTGTAAACTTTCCGCGCCATTAGGTCCTGGCCAAGTGCGTCGCCTGCATGTCACCATCATCTGTTGCGGTGTTGACGCGGTCTGGCTCCGGCATTTGTTGACCCAAGTGTGTAACTCAGACGTGTGTGTGTGTGAGAGAGAGAGACTGCATCTAATTATAACATGCCTGTTTTTATTTTTATTTTTTCCGCAATCAACTGCGTGAGAGTTTCGGAGAACCTCTTTAAAATGCCCCCGGGCGCTGACGGCAGCCACTTGTGTGGTATGTGGAAACAGAATCGGCTCCCGCGGGGTCACATGGCGGCGAGCGGCTGGAAGGTCACGGCCTGTGCAGCGGCGCGTGGAGCCGAGAGCGTTTACATTTGTTTCTGAAATGTCAGCGGGACGTTGGGTCGGCCGGGCGGACAGGAGGTTGTGCAGATGCAGCCCAGCCAGCCGCCTTTTGTCCAGTGAGACGCTAAAAGACTAACGTAAATATTTACCAGAGGCGACAGAAGAAGCTTTCCAAGGGAGATAAAACTGAGCGCTGAGATACACCGACTGTCACCAGCAAGAGTCAGAGGAGGTTTTAATCCCTTTACAATGATTTTTCTCCACAACAATTAGTCTTCTTCTGTGGTTTTTAAGGACGTCTGGCAGTGGCTGCGTCCTGCTTTAATCAAGACTTGGGTTGTGGATCCAGTTTGTTTGGAGGTGAAAACTCTGTTGGCAACAGATATGAGAAGGTTTCAGAGTAGGGATGCAAATGATGGCTTAATTCATTAATCGTTCGTTGAATGACCTTATCGATCGATTAACGTTTAATTGACAAGAGAACCTAAATTTCACAATGAAAAACGTGTAAGGAACACATTATTTAACCCATCAATAATTTTGAGGGTCCAATGTGACCAATTTTTGCATTAGAGAACAGTAAAAACACCCTAAATTTATCCTCTGACTTTAAGTTGACTTCTAATGGGTCACATTTCAAGTTGTTATAGGTATACAGGTATACACCACCCCATTTAACAAAAAAAAAACCTGTGCAACAAATGTTCAATTAATTGCGACTAATGTAATTTAGTCGATTAAAGTCTTAATCTACAATTTATCGATAATTGATTAATTGTTAACATCCCTATTTCAGAGGCGAAGATCTAAGCGATCCGGCCGTCGTGCGTGGCTGCCTTCAAAAGTTGATTCTTCTCAGGCTTTTAAATGAGGGCGAGCTGGAATTCTTTCATCTGTTTTGGCTGGAATTTGGCCGGAGTTTGACTGGAATCGACCACAGTTCTGATGACTTGACAAGATTACTGCACAAAGGTATAATAACCTACTTTACTTTGGAAACAACAAAAGGCCAGAGTGTTTATCAGAGTGAACAATTTTCCTTTTTCCCCCCTCCACTTTCGATCTTGTGAGAAAACCACTAAAAATTCCTTTGAGCAGAATTCCAGGCTCAACTCCTCGACCTGTCGACCCACCCGGAGCTTCGTCAGTCATAACGGTGAAGCTTTTCTTCTGCAGCGAAAAACCCTCGTCTTTGTGGGACGATCCGTCCGACCATCGGACATCAAGTACGTGCAAGATTCTCTTTTTTCATAGTAGGGAGGAAAAGCTACATCCAGCTGAGCCACCGTGACAACAAATAAGTGATCGCTGTCCTGGCGAGCCGCAGGATACAAGATTCTGTCTGGTCAGGGAAGAAAGATGTTATTGTGTTCAAAAAAAAAAAAACATCAAACATCCCCCCCATCCCTGCTAAGACCTTTAACTTTGTTTTCCTTAATGTTTTTTTTTTAACATTCATCAGTGCACCATAGTCTAATCCAGTGGCACGCAAACAGAAATTGGAAACAAATGCAATCTTTCATTGAATGTGTTCTGAAAAAAAAAAAAAAAAAAATCTAATTCAGCGAGAAATTTAAGGAACACGTTGTGCGGGGAGGATTTGAACCAAGCTAATAAATAAAACTCACTGACGTCTTGAACTCGGGAACTCTGCGTCCCCTTTTTCCCATAGACTGCAATACAAAAATAAATCCATTGAAAACGGCGGACAGGACGATCGTTCTGATTGGCCAAATAGATCATGTGAGTTACAGAGGCATAATGGGAAGTGACACTACTGCGCCTAGCTGCCATGTTAAATCCACTTTGTCCACTGCACCCACCTGGATATTAGCCACATTGGCCAGTTAGCTTCCATTCCCGCCAGAACTTGCGGTCGACTTTCATTGTACTGCCGTCAAAGTGCCGTCAGAGCCTCAGTCCACATCAGCAGTAGATCAATTAAATGTTGTTTTTCTCTCTGGTGACGGCCATGCAGAGCTGTGTTCTCCACCCAGTTGCTGCAACCCCACAATGCACGTTGTTTGTTGCCGGGACTTGGGTGCGCAGCAGTGGAGCGTCTGTTGAGCCTCAGAGACAATCCAGGACTCGTCCCCCATGTTTCGTAATTTGTCGTCCATGTGTTTAAACGAAGCGTGTTTACAGCGAGCGGTTGTCATAGCAGTATTTTGGCTGTATGCTGAGTCAGTTACATAAATGTCGAGAGGTACTTTCTGGAATATCGGCCTGCGCACGAACACAAACAGGCATAAACCTGCCAGCGGTTAATGATATTTTAATCGCTGTTGCTCCAGATTTCAAACCAACAGTAAATTGTTTAAATGGGAATTGACAACGGTCTTGCAGGACATTGTGAGCAGGCCACGGATGGCCCAGAAATTTTGTTTTCGCCACAGACGGTAACCTGGCCTCTGACGGTTTCGCCACCGTCAGCACAAAATGCAAACGACGTGCATTTTGTGCTGGAAGACTGGAAGACGACGTGCGTCTTCTAGTCCTGCAGCTCTGAGTCGAGATGATCCAACTCTGAGTCTTCAGGAGACCAAGCACCTGACCGGCAACGGTGGAAACCAACCGGAGGATGAGCAAGTGTGGAATCCCTCCCACAGGACTTGGAGGAGTGTAGGGGCAGGGTGGGGGTTCAACACGGATTTGGCGAAGGCCACGCGGCCAACAAGATAAATCAGAAACTTTGAAGGAGTTCTGCAGATTCTTCCGCCGTGATGACATTCTTGAACTCTGCAGTTATGACTTCAGCAGCCAGAAATGGGCCTCGTCGGCCACCTCACGCTGAGTTTTGCCCTATATTAAATCCTTTGGAGGGTGTTGTACGCATTTCTGGATCTTTATTTTTCACCCTGGCCTCCAATAGAGCAGCCTCGCAGGATTTGTCATCCAAAAAAAGAAGAAGCAGCGTTTCGCCCCGTTTTTGGGCCTCCGTGTTAAAACTACTTTGTTGGACCTGATGCACGTTTGGAAGGAGACAAAAAAATCAAGGTGGTCTCAGAGGGCGGAGCTAACACCTGGCTGGAGGTGTTGTCACTCACCCGGTAGAGGTGTCATAGCCCTTTGTGACATCACACAGGGCAGATTCCCATAGCTAACTGTGGTAGCATGCACTTGCTGATAGGCGGAACCAGGAAAAAATAAGAGATGCGCACAAGATGTGCTGTCCTCAGTTCAGAATGTTGCCAAAAACGCTGCTAAAGTGAATATTGGATAACACAAGACCTTTAACGAGAGCCAAAGCTGCTCAATACTTCAGTAAACGTGGTTTACGAGGCGCACGCAGCAACGTTTGCACAATCCCTGCAGTTCAAGTCGAGTGCATTGTTCATATTTCTTGATTGATTCGATTATTGAGAGAACATTTTTTTATTGCGCACAGTACATTGGTGTGCAAAATGTTCCCAAGATGCAACGTGGTAGTGGTGGGGGAGTCAGTGTGCTTTGTACACCCGCCTCAAAATTAAGTGTGATAAAAAAACCCTCACACTCTGCACGTGGTCGGAGTTTATGAACACCCATGGCGGCGAAGCCAAACCTTCCGGCACCATTTTTGGAAGCCTTTTTGGAATTTCACAGTCAAAGCATTGTGGGATTGTCCAGAGATAACGAGAACACAGTGTTCAGCAGCTACAGTACCCGAGTCTTGAGAAGCGTGGGCAAGGATGCCTTCTCTCTGTGGACGGGGGGTGGATGAAGACCACCGGTGAGAGCACACATGGCATTCTGCAGGGAACAGGCCGTCCCAGACGGAGAAGGAGGAGGAGGAGGAGGAGGAGGAGGAGGAGGATGAAAGAGGAAATCGCATTAGATGCGCCCTGTGAAAACATCTGATGAAATGCGACCTTTTATTTTGTGTCCGACTTTGTGCTGATACTTTCTGGGCTCGTCGTCTTTCCCTGAACTCTTCTTCTTCATCGTCTTCACCCCAGTTGGACCTTAAGCTCATAACAGCAAAGCAAAAGCAGCAGTTCAAAAGGACACAACGCACCCACACGATGACGAGTTCAGCCACTCCTGACACGTTGTTTACTTCCAGTGGGAAATGATACGGGTCATGTGACCCGCATCGCTCCCTCCGCAGACACGCCTGGAATCTCGTCCGTTGTGTTGCCGCTGTTCCTCGCGCCTCTCCACTTGACACCCAGCGTTCCAGGGAATCGTTCGGCCCGTGTGAAATTCATCCCAGTGTTTTGGCTGCGCAGGCCGGCAGCACGCTGCGCCTCTGTAGGCTGATACCAGCAGAGCACAGTGGCTCTCTGGGTGGCACCGACTCTGAATATCAATACTTGTTGGTCAAAAGGCTTCTGGCATCTGGGATTATATCTGGAATTATAGTCATATGTGTTATTTTTCTTCGGCTTTTCATTCAGTCCACACCTGGGCGTTTGATATCTGTATCCACACGCCACAAATACAAATGAAACATCAGCCTGGAGGAAAAAAAACAGTCGGTCTGGTTGTCAGCAAAAAGAAAAACGCCAAAGAACTGGCCCTTCTTTTGATATTCACACAAATACAAAGTAATCAGAGTTTAAAAAATGAAACAAAAAACAAGAGATCTCTCGTTTTGTGGCCTTTACCTTGTCCAAAACACAAGGAACAACGTGCACCTGCAGGTGGTCGTGTACCTCTTGCGTATTTCTCTCGTGTTGTTTTAGCTTCGAGTGAAAGCAGCCAATCATCCGCCGCGGTCTGTCTCTCCGAGAGACACGGAGCGACTCCGGCAATTAAAATTCCACGCGGGGAGGTCAAGCGCCGGTCAGGAAGTGTCGTTGACGATTTTTAAAGGATGGATGCCCACTTCCAGGACTCGGAGGGCTGGACGGCTTAAGGAGAGCGGCGGCTTCGGGGAAGCGACGCGGCGATGACCATTGTTCAATCACTTCCTGTGTTGAGGGGAACCATTAATGCAGGAAGCGGCCTCTCTCCTGAACGGTGCTGAATAACAGGAGGCAAGAGAAACACACACACATACACACACACACACACACAGAGCGGACAATGCATCTGTTGTATCACTAAAAGGCACGCACACAAAAAAAAAGTGGTACTCTCTGGCCGGCCACCGCAAGTTCATTATCCAAAAAGTTTCCCCTTCCAGTTTGGAGAAATATTTCCGGTGACACAAATTAAAACAATAAGTCGCGGTTTGGGGTCTGGGAGGGGGCGAGAGGAGGAGGGGCTGGGGGCCTACAAAATGAGACCTGGCATTAAAAAATAAGTTATGTAATAAGACATCAAAGAGGCAGAGTAAATCACATGGGGAATGTTTTTCTCCCGGCGCTTATAAAACAGATTGAGAGATTGTGAGAATTTATTTTTTCTTGAAATGGTGGGCCGGCAGTTATGAACAACCTCGGCTGCCGACGCACTGCGACGCCCGTTTGATGATCGCTCTGCGTTTCATCTTGGCCATCCTGCAGCGCATCCTGGTTTGAACGTCGCCGTGCGCCCTCAGAACACTGTTAACTGGAAATCTCGGACACTCTGGATCACACAAAGCCCACACCGCCACCACCCCCAAAAAATAGAACACTCCTCAGAGTGAGAGAGAAGAGAGTGAGTTGGCGTCACCCTCCTGTTTTCCATTTCATTTCTCATTATACCCGCCCCCCCGCCTCCCCATCTCTCCCAGACACGTTACGGCGGGCCAGAGATGGTTTCGATTAGCATATTTTAAAAAAAGAAAACAAGCTGTATCCAGTTATTTGCTTGGTCTGCTAACGTCCTGTTTTGCAAGGAAAATTGCAAAATGGCATGTTTTTACGCAGATAGAAGTACAAGAACAATAATCGGGCAACAATAATGGCCGGATAGAGGTTCCTTTTTTTCCTGAAGCCTTCTTGTTTTTTCTTTTTTCTTTTTCCGCCGAGGGTCAGATCAGATTCCTGCACAACGTGTTTTCACAGAGAACCTCAGACTCCTGGGAAGTAAAACATGGACTAAAAATACAGTTGGAGTTTATAGTCAGACGTAGAAAGAATGACAGCAGGAGTAACTGTATATTTTTGAATTTCTCTTGGTGGTTCCACCTCAGGTTTTCCTTTTCTTTTTTTGTTTTTTAATTTACATACACTCACCTGCTGCACCTCGCCCATATAGTTCTGGTGTCAGTGTCCGGTTCCTGGCCGGTAGGAGCAACTAAGGAGAAAACCAACTGATCTCAAGCATGAAGTGACCAGTGGGCAGAAAAAAAACACCACCAGCACCAATCCACAGGATGTCCAGCGATTGGTTGCGCCATGGTTTGGTTTTTGCAGAGTCACAAGGACACAGTCACGGCCTCGGCTTCCTCTTCCGCTCAGGCAATTTTTTTTTTTATGAGCCACGCATCCTGATGAACATGTGACTCGGGTTTGGGAAGTCGCGTCTACAACAGCCAGACGCAAGCAGGGGAGCCATTCTTGTTGCGCAAAGATCATAAAATCTGACTCTTACTTAACGCAACTGAGGGGCAAAACTGAATCCAGACGTGTCGCTGCGAGAGGCGAGCCACTTGCGTCAGAGGGGGCGGGACTTGTTTGATGACGTGAGGAGGAGGAAGAAAAAAATAATAATTGGAGGAAAATATCAAAAATCAGCCTCAGGATTTCCTGTTTTTGGTGACAATAAAGCTGTCAGCAGCGTTTTGTAGCCTCACAATTCTTAAAATCTAGAGAAGTTTCAGTGTGTTGCTGGATCTGGCAGTAAATCTTCTTCCAACTGATGAACATCAAAGGGCACTGCGATCACAGCTGCTTCATTTGTTTGATGATGCCCGCTCGGCTGACGTAGAGCTGCAACTCACGCGCGCCCACACACGCACCCACACACTCAGTGACTGACGGAGGCACACATTGTCAGGAAAGTGTGACGAAGCAACGATCGGAGTCTGCGCCCGGTGAATCCCGGTGACTGTTCGCGCCCTCGTAACGCCGTCTGAGACGATGACAGCCCATCGCTGTGTTTTCCCGCTACGTTGCGGTGAGAAAGAGGGAGAGGAGGAGCCCCCCCACCAAACCCTCCCGAGGCAGAGGAGCAGCAGCTGGGAAGGAGTGTAAATACACAGAGAGCCGGGATTCATTCCACCGCCACCTCTGCGGGGTTTTTTCTCTCTTTAATTTGTCAGATTATTGAAGGTTCTGTGGGTGAGAGCGGGAGGAGAGGAATGTTTTCACGCTGTGTCTGCTGGTGTTGGCAGAGCGCTTGGGTTTGTTGGGAGAAAGGCAGAAGGAATAACGGTTTTGGAACGGTTCCGTGTCGTGTTAAAATCACCTGAACAAGGTCACAATGTGTGTCTATTAGTGTTGCCGCCAACAAGTCAGGGACTCAGCCTGAGAACTGCTGGGGCCGAGACTCAAACTTGGATGTTTTTGTTTACTCGCACTGCAAGTTTTGCCTTTTTGCGTGCCCCACTTTGCTAAAACCAGGCACTAAATGACTAAAAGACCATAACTGAAAAAGCTACAATAGAAAGATTTGCTATGAATGGCGTTTTAGGTCACATTTGTCCTGTCAGCTGTTTTAAAGGCGTATATTTTTGTATTGCGGTCTATGGGGAAAATGCTTTTTGGGCCCATTTTTTTTTTGGTGCAGTACCTCGAGTGGCCACTGGGACAAATCGTCACTGCCATATTCATTCATTCATTCATCTTCTATACCCGCTTATTCCTATTCAGGGTCACGGGGGTCTGCTGGAACCTATCCCAGCTGTCTTAGGGCGAAGGCAGGGACGGACAACTGAAATTATTTTTTCTTCTGTTTGCTTGTTTGTTTGTTTGTTTGTTTGTTTCAGCAAATTCATCATGTGTTGCTGCTCCGCTGGAGCCCAGCGTGCACAAAGCAAACAAACAAAAAAACAATCTGCCAACTGTTTAATACAGGACCTTTTAACGCCGGTTCATTAACCTCAACACGACACACATGTTCCGTGACATGTGTGTTAGCGCGTCTGTTTGCCCTCTTTAGTGGGCCGAGCACGCAGGCAAGTGGACGCACGAGCGTGTTTGCACATATCTAGTTTTCTTCACACGTGCGTGGAAGCCGGAGCCTGTGGCACACGTGTGTGACACACATGCAGCCCCGTTAAGACCCGTTATCTGTGCGTCTGCACGGCTGTCCTGCAGCCGCTTAGCAGCGTGTCAACATCTGTGTGCAATGTGTGTGTGTGTTAGATATTTTTATTTTTCCTCTGCCTTCAATCCAGTATGTGAGTGTGTGTGCAGCAGAGTTATTTTTAGAGTTTCAGACGTTTTTATATGCTCCACTGGCCTTTGCAAGCGTGTGTGTGTGTGTGTGTGTGTGTGAGGTCACAACTAGTGGGGGGTGGGAGGGTCAGGGGAGCGAACGGGGGCAAAATAAATAGTAACACGGAAAGCCGAGAAAGGCGATTCCATTATTTTAACACGCTGCCCCCCGCAGGCCGTCCTGAGAAGGTCACAATTCGCCAGCTTTTGTACCCCCCAAAACCGAACAAAACTTTGCAACGACTGACAGGCGTATGCACATCAGCTCCTGCTCTTGTGTTTGTCTCACAACCAGATGTGTTTTTTTTCCTCTTTATTTTGGAGACCAGAGCCGGTCGGCCTTCAAGAAACTCGTCGGAGACGAGCTGTTTTGCGGTTCACGCAAAGCATGTTGGGGGAAGTGGGTCACGACATGGAGCTGCTGCTCCCCAGGCTCTTCTCTCTCCCTGCCAGGAGAAAAGGTTGTGCTTCCAAAATATTACGTCGAGGAGGTTTGTTATTTGAGGGATTTGCAGGTGCAGTGACTCGGGCGTTTTACAACAAAAGCCAAAGTGCAACAATAAAAGTCTTTGTGTGGTGTTTTGTTGTTGTTACCAGATCTTTCACTTCTTGGACTTTATTGACGCTGTTATTTATATCCTCTTGAGAACTCCTCCCAGGCTTTTCTGTGTATGTGTTACACACTTGCTCAGTGATCCCGGTGGTGTCCGACGCGCCTCTCGCCGATGGTTGTCGCTTGAAGGCCGTCGTGTTTGCACCTTCACTACACATGTTGTCACCTTGAGGAAGCTGGATTGTCAGCCGTTGTATGCTGAACATTTTCTGCCAGAGGGATGAAAATGTTTTGGCCGCTCCATTTGGAAAATGTGATTTAAAAGAACATATTTCATGTGTTTGTCACCCACTGTGTTTTATAACTGTAGAATTTTTGGGGGGAAATGCAGATATGAATCCTTCAAAACCAACCCGGCTGTTCTATTTATCCTTCACTTTATATCAGGACGGTTGACAAATTGAGGTCAATTGAGGTCCTGATTCTGAACTTACAAAATGACACCAACATTTTTTTGTTTTCCTCCTCTTCTTTAAAGTCAGTTTCCAAAGTTTGAGAAGGGACCAACCTGGAAACACACTGCTTGAGGCTGCACTTATTTTTAGAAAGCCCTGCATAACACACACACACATACACACACACACACACACACACACACACACACACCTGCCTCACCTTTCGCAGTCAACTGTGAGTTTAGTCGGAGCGGCAGCCGAGTGCGCCAGCCGGGGTGCCACTTCCTACAATGACAAATCTGAGTTTCCAGTTCGAAGCTCTGCTGTCGACCGGCATCGACTCAGACAAAACTGCCGACAGGCCAGACACAACGTAAAGGCCTTTTCCACAAGAATGTCTGTCATTGGCTCACATGCAAACCCCACCTTTTTTTTGTTACTAGTTACGAAAATGTTTAGGAAAACTCCCAGAAGGATATAGATTTTTGTTATTTTAATTATCGTTATTGCTCATAAATAAAGGACACAGAAAGCTGTTTAGTAGTCCCATCATTTAAAACCTTTTAAAATATACTGTCAAAAGGCGGCGGTAGCCACTCCCTTATGTACATCCGAAAGGTCAAAGTTTTCCCGTTTCCTCCTCTGGTAGCATTTCCAAGCCGGAGCCGAGTGTTTCCCACTCTGTTGTTTCTTTGTTCCGCGCAGCTGTCGGCCGCTTGAACGGCCGACGTGTCAGCAAAGGGTCGACAACAATGCAGGCGGGGTAACAGGATATTACTTTGGCCAGCTGGTTCGTGGTGGGGTGCCTCGGCCTAACGCGCGCCCATATCATGCAGGAATTGTTCCCCCGGAGTTGGTGGGGGTGTGGGGGGGTAATCAGCATCATTGTTGAGAGTGCAAGAATAGTTCCTGCTAACACAAAACACAATGACGTGACAACTGGACGAACCGCAACACTAGCGAGGATCGATGCGATGCACTGCTGGCGACACTTAATGCCTTAACATGAGCACAACCTGGACTTTGTGAGAAATACCAATTGGAACATTGATGCATCATTAAAGAAATGTAATGAGAGTTTTGATCAAAGTTGATGTCATGATTTGTGTTTGACGAGTTCTGTCTTTGTCATTGACGTGAGAAGTTTGACATCTGATCGGTGGAGTAGTTTGGGTTTCTTCCCTTGATAAGAAGTTGCTGGGCAGGCGACCAGAGGGGTTTTGTTCTCAGTTTGGCCAGCTGGGGGCGCAGTGCAAACATCCGGGCAGCCATTCCTGAAAAATGATAGTTTTCAGGAGGAAGTTTTCAAGTTTGTCTTTGGGAAAACCCCCCCAAAAAGAAAAATATGTAATTTTCTGTAAAGGTTGTGTCTCTTGACTCCAAACTTCCGGGTGATACTGAGAGTTTTGGTCGCGGATGGACGGCAACAGCTGCGGTCATCTTGAACTCAGCCACTTTCATTGCACCCAACGTTTGTTTTTCCGCACGAGGGGAGGGCACGAGACGAGACGGGAGGTGAGGAAAGTAGAACTGCCTCTTTCTGGAGACATTCTAAAGCATCTGGCTGGGAGTGACAGGAGTCGAGCCGCTGTTCTGACGAGAAAAACACTTAGAACTTTATGGCTTTGACCTGCATCCGATCCGGGGTGACAGTTGTTGTGGGGAATTTTTTTTTATTTTTCCGTTTCCCTCGTGTCCCTCTAACCTCAAAGAGCACACAGAAGCAGCAGAGGCTGAGCCAACAGTGTCCTTACGTCACAAAAATATGGAGGTCAAAAACTCAAAGTGGGTCCCACCAAGGCAGAAAACACATTGGTGTGTGGGTGTGTTTGTGAGTGAGTGAGTGTGTGAGAGAGAGAGAGAGAGAGAGAGTGAGAGTGTGTGTGTGTGTGTGTGTGTGTGTGTGTGTGTGTGTATATATATGCGTGGCCAGCTGTGGGCCGGTATCAGGCTCAGACTCAACTGTGTGTTCCTGTAATACAATGGCTCATTATTTGGAGCCATCAGATTAGCAGAGATTGACCCCTTCCCCACCCCAAGGCCACTTCCCTTTTCCCTCCCCAGCCAATCAAAGTGGAGGGCTGGCAGGGAGTGTAACGTGAAACCCGGGGGGTCGGGCGGGTGGTTTGGTTCGGGGGGGGGGGGAGCTTCTTGGTTCCACACTTCAAAACCAGGGCACAGCATTCGGAGGCCGACAGGAACGCCAGTCGCGGTCGTTTTTACTCGCATAGATTTGTTTCTTTTTTTTCTTTTTGTTCCTTAACTGGTAGATGTGAACAGACTCACGTTCAGATTTATTGAGCAAGTTTCAAAGACACCTCAGGGTGTCGGGATTTCCCCCGGTAGCTGCTGGTATGGATTAATAATCAGTCTGGCAACTGGTCGTGAGTGTGCCATGGAGCGGGCCAGCCTCACTCTAGCCTAGCCCGCCAGCGGAGCGCTTGGGAACGTGTCGGGCCTCGTTTTCCATTCCTTGCGTTAAACTGCCAGGGCCTGTTTTCTGTTGTCGAGGCCGGATGATGCAGTGTCTCCCCTTCTTCATCTCCCCTCAGCTGAGCTCCGGATCCCCCTGCAGCTGCGAGGTCAGCCCCGACGGAACAAAGAAGAAGAAATCCAAGAACCTGTAAGTCATCAAGTTTCCTCTCACATAAACACACACACATGCACTCACGCACGCACGCACACACACACACATACACACAATCAGTTTGTTTAATTCTTGTGCGTGTTTTCTGGGATCAACATCTGCTCACTCTGAGGATGAATGTTCAACTTAATGATGTCATTACACAGAAAATCAGTGTTTCTTCCTCAGAAAAAGAATGAATGGAAACGACGGTCAGCTTCATCAGTAGGCTGCAGCATTTTCACTCCTCGCCATAGCAGCCTTTATTTTGGCCGGACGTGACTGCATACAGAGATTTGAGTCAGACTTCTTCTTGGTAAAATGGTAGATGTTGAAACTTTATAGTCTTGACGTGTGGGGGCGGCTGTAGCTCAGGAGGTAGAGCGGGTTGTCCAAGGCCTAAACGGTTGGCGGTTTCCATTCCCACTCCATCCGAGTCTGTTGTTGTGTCCTTGGGGAAGACAACTTAACCCACATTGCCTTGTACAAATGTCTGTGAATGTTGGGTGGTGGTTGGAGGGCCGGTTTGGCGCAGATTGGCTACCGTCAGTCTGCCCCAGGGCAACTGTGATGGCTCCACATGGAGCTCACCACCACCAGTATGAATGTGGTGTGAATGAATAATGAGTTCAATGTAAAGTGCTTTGGGTGATTAGGAAAGTGCTATATAAGTCCAATCCATTATTATAGTTTGAGTTGGTGCAGTTTTTGCTCACCTATTGGGGCTGACAGGACACATTTTTGTAATGAAAAGGAACAAAACATAACATATTTGTGTTTTAAGTTACTAAAGTCACTAAAGATAAGTCTCCTGGTAATAAACATTTACATTTGAATAAAGAGCAGGCCCACTTGTTAGGAGGTGGCCATATTGTGCCACCATGTTGCTACAGCAACAGAACATGAGTCTGCTCAGAGTTTGATGATTTATAGATTTATTTTTGCCCCTCGCTTCTAGATTCATCTGGATATACTTCTAGTTTTAGAAACATGTGTGATAAAATGTTCAGGATGGAGGAAAACAAGGAATAACGTCAGAGCGGTTTTTCCTAGATGGTTGCAATAAGCTTTCTTACCACTAGGTGCTACAAAATCCTACACAGTGGGGCCTTTAAAGTCACCGCCATTCAAAAACTAAAACTGTGTAATTAAAGCAGTAAATGGTGTGTGTGTGTGTGTGTGTGTGTGTGTGTGTGTGTGTAGCTGACTGCTACCATGTGAGTGTCTCACACCTTTAATTGGTCCCATGGTAGCCTTGTGTGTGTGTGGGTTTGTGTGCGTGTGACTGGTGTGACGACTGCCGCCTGTTTGTGTGCATCAGATGTGTCAGCCGACGCCTCACTGATGCATCAGCTGTCGATTGGCCTTTATTCACGCGTCCGTCCGTCAAGATGAAAGCAGCTTCTGCACCGTCAGACTCACAACTGGCTCGTCGACTGCCTGATTGTTTGCCAGCTTTTCTTTTTTCCGCCCTTTTTCTGAACTGCTGTTTTTGTGTGTGTGTGTGTGTGTGTGTGTGTTTTTCTTTAGTTCAGGCAACCAGCAGATTAAGTGATTAAGATTCCTCAGCTCTATGTGTAGTCCAGATTGTGTTGCATTTTTTCCTCGTCTGCGATTCCAAACAGCTTCAGACTTTTATTCCAGGGTGTAGGAATTTGCTATTCATCTGGGATCTTTTTCATTCATTTCAACAGTTAAAGTCAATCATTACAGTCCAATTTTTTCATATCTGTGGTGTCTCATAACTCACTCACCGTGTTTAAATGGGACGTTTTAGGGAAAACTCCCATTGGCCTCCAGAAGCTGGAATCTCTGGCCTTCTGCATCACGAACCGTTGGGGAATGAAATAATCCAATCCATATGCTGGCGACTCTTTTAACACAGACAGGCAGAAAAGCTGAGCCTACGGAGCAGGATGATCACTGGCCAGCAGTGTTATGGTTTAATAAAGTCTCTGCCCTCCCGCTGCGACGTGGCCTCGGCCTCAGAATCAGATTTGACCTGCAGAGATGGCTATTAATAACAGTCAGCTTGAGAACACTGGAGAAGCTTCTGCTTCACGGACGTTGGGAATAAACTCTTAAAATAATTGTCATTGGATTAAAAAAAACAAAAAACAAGTTGGAGGTCTTCTAATCAACTTCTCGCTGCAGTCGCCCTGTTTCGCCTCGTTATCGCCACTTCCTGCCCCCGCCACATTTGGCCTCATGTGCCTGGTCGTCTGTGGAGGGCACAGCTGTTTTCTCCTGTAAGCCTCCCCATTATCTCCGGCAGCCACGGCTCCATTATCACCTTTTGTTTTCACTCGGTCCAGGTGTTCCTCTTCCCTGGGTCGTTGGACAGCTACACTCCCCACCCTCTTTTCCCAGGCCTTCCTGGGCCACACCGCCCTTGAATATGCGTGCAGGAGCACGTTTTCTCCTCCACCTGTGAAATGCAATTCCGACTCTCCAAATTCAGATCCCCAAATCTATCCTAAATGATAGGATACAATCTTCCTGAATGGATGGTGTTTTGTGTCACAGTTGACTTCTTCTTCCTCATGCTTGGTCATTTTCCCCACGGCCAATCATTAATTGCATTCAGCAATCATTATCATCGTAATGTCGAACGGGGCGATATTCCCACCCCGTGTTCTCTCACAGTTTTCCATCGTTACTATTGCCTCCGTTTTGCCAAGAGGCAGTTTGATTGAGAAGACTTTTACTGTTGGGTGACCAAGAAAGGAGTCCCCCAGGCAAAGAACTGTAGAATATTCAGCAAGAACCTGGTGCAGAGAGCAGGCAGAATTTAGACCGGCGTTATGTCATTATTAGCCTTGTGTTTCTTACGGTCTAGCAGCTCAAGCGCTGCGGCCGACACTTGGCCGGCGAACACTCAGCCGATCGGCCCCTGCAGCTCAAAGAAAACCTACCGAAAGTCCCACAGCAAGCAACCTGCCCAGGTCGCGGTGAGAGGATTCTTTCCTCCAGAAACAACGTGTGTTGATTGGGCGAGGTGCAGGACCGCCTTTTCCAGACCCCTGGGAGCTATATAAAGCTTCTCCGGAGCCTCTCGGGGCTGTAGAGGAATGTGACTGTCAAACAAAAACCCCTCGGACCCTTTAACCACTGGCCGGCCAGCTCGACACGCGCTTACATGCGGTCAGATTTCCACGCCCAGCCCGAGAACCTGCGCACATGCCGGCACCGATCTTCCACGCCATGGTCGATTTCTCCGAGAAGTACCTCGAAAGGTAAGAGTTGCCGACAGTGGACAGGTGTTTCTCAGCCTCTTGCCGGTGCCGGCCTTCTGGTTCTTGGTGGCAAAGACTCCCCGGCAGGGATCAGGGAAAGACATTTCAGCTGGCGCTGTCGGTATGCGACCTCGACGTGGATCTCGTTTGACTGCCGCGCGCGCGAGGGACAAGAATCTCCCACGAGGGTGAAGCGTTCCAGCTATTTCGGAGGCAAGCGGCTCTGACTACTCACTTGAGGCTGCCCCTTTTTTCTTATTATACGCAGCCTGGATTTCAAGAATAGCCCTGCCCATGTGGTTCCTGGTGGCTGGGAAGGTGAGGCGGCCCAGTGATGGAGTTTATTTTCTCGGACCTGATTGAGGGAGACGGTGAATGAAAGTGTTATTTTTAAGCAGGAAATAGGACAATTCCCATTTTTTTTCACCCCCGCAGCAGATCTTCTAGGAATACTGCAGCGTGACTCTCTCTCTCATGATTTGTCGTTTTCTTTGGGGTGTTTTGTCTATTTATTTTAGGGTTGCTTTGCTTGCACAAAGTGGACGACACAGTTGCAGGACTGATGATGTGCCGCTTGAGCCGTTCGGATCGAATTGACTCAGATGCGCAATCAGGCTCTCTGCCTTCTCAGTGTCGTGTTTGTGTTGCACCCGGTGATCACTTCATGAGCGTTAGCGTTACAATTGGCTCTTTTGAAAATAGAGAGGCTCAGAGAGGAGTGGAAAATAACGTTGAGTGTTTAGCTCACCTTTGGCTGCGTTTCCTGACCTTTTCTCTCCCTCTCTCTCTCTCTACCAAAGCTTGACTCTTCCACTGTAAGCCTAACACAACCAGACCGGCCAAAAACAATTTGTTAAAGAAGACGTCATGCTTCGAAAACTCCCCATAAAAAAACAAAACAAAAACAAAAGAAGTAGGGCGCTGGATTTGGATTCGTGCTTGCAAAGGTACATTATGATCTGCAGTTTTGTCTACAGCTCTCCCCCATGTGCTCCCAGAGCCTTTCCCTGAGAGCGCGGCCTACTTTTTTCTTCCGAACACCAGGAATAGCCGGTGGGGTGCTATTAGCGCATCTAATATGAGCCAAGCAAAGAGGGAATAAAGAGTACAGAAACCTGCAGATAATTACGCCGCTAAAGACCTCTTGTCCTCTCTTTTCCCCGAGATGTGCACACACATCACGATAGAAGCTAACGCTGACCTGTTGTTGTCACCGGGAGCTGATGGAGCGCAGCTTTGCGGATGACGGCGGGTTTTTTAAATTTTTTTATTTGAAAGATCAGCATGATTTAATAGGCCTGCTGGGTCTCAGAGTGGATGAAGTGATGTACGCAGAGGTCATGGGATGCGGAGTGTGGGCCACCGCTAATTGTATTAGCGCTATTAGCGTGTTCATAGGGGAGCTTTTCTGAAGCGGAAGCATCAACTTTTAATGCAGTGGCACTCAAAGTGAGAGTGGGAGGCACCATTAGTGTGTAAAGAGCAGACAGGGAGCAGTAGTTCAAAAAAAAAGAAGTCAAGAGTCATGATGAAGTGGCAGCGTGCTTCAAATATGCGTAGTCTTGTGTTTGTGGTTGCTAACTTTTGCAGCTAGGTGATATGCATTTACTCCCTGTCATCTTCATGTTGTTATTTTCCTCTCAGAGATAAATCAGCGATAATCTGGGAGCATTCGTGCTTGCAAATTCTCGACACTGCAAAGCCGAAAGCTGTTCAGCTGACAGGCTAATTATTAAACGAGCACTTTCAGGGACCTTCCCGACACTTTATCAACAGCAGCGCTGTTGCAGCAGTGCATTGCAGCACTGGTTGTTTTTCTTAGAGCTTTTTGAAGCCAGGGTGTGACCTTTTGTTCAAGGGAAGTGTTAGCTTGTCGTGGAGTAAAACTGTGCAGGGAGGGAGTCGCCAATGTTGATGCCATCTATTGTTTTGTAAAAAAAAAAAAAAGAAAAGAAGAAGAAAGATTGCCTTGCCAGCACACCTGCGCTGCTGCGGCGTGCGGCTGGCACAGCGTGTGCAGTGTCCGCCGTCGCCCACACGGTGGCAGGCTAGAAACATACATTTCTGTTAAAGTGACAGGCGTGACATCACCGTCACATCGCTCCCATGTGTTCTGGGGCTTGTATAAAAGCCAGACACAAAAATAGCAAGGCCCGCCCCTTCTCCCCCCGCCACTTCCCCCACCCCTCCTTTTCTTTGTCAGGCCTGCACAATATTTTCCAGCCCTTGTTGAAATGGAAGAAGTTTCTCCTCCGCACATGGAGCGGCAGGACAGAGGCCCCGTCTTTGCTGTGAGCTGCAGCCTAATTGCCTCGAGCGCCGGCTAAAAATAGGCCGAGCTAATGAATCCTGCTCCCCGTGTTATGAGTTTATTTAACTGCCAGAGAGACGTTTTGAAAAAAAGAAGGAAAAAAAACTTGAGTGGCAAAGTGTTTTAAGGGACTTTTGCGTGCGAGCGTCCTGCACCACGTTTCCCTGCAAGAGACGGCTGATTCTGAGTTTTTATGTGTTTTTTTTTTATGATCTATTTTGCTGGCCATGTGCTTCACATCTCACTGTAATCACAGTCAATGGATGAGTCATCTCACCACCAGTGATGCAAACATTCTTGCAGGCCTTAAAGGTACATTAAACAGTATCATCTCTTTTGGTTTGTTCTATAAGCGTTGCCAACTCCCGCTCCCCCGTCCTGTCTCTCCCCGGGGAGTAGAAAGACCCCCTGATTCAAAACTGTGCTTTGGCTTTAGCGCTCGTTGTCCGAGTGACTCACTTGGCCGCCTTCCTCACCTAAACCTTCCCTGCCCCCCCCCTCTCCCCGCTGCTGCCCACTCCACCCCCAGACTGAGAAACTGAAAGGCCCCTTGTGGGCCCACATGGGCGTAAGCTGAGGGGCATTCTGCACTTGCTGAACCCTCTTAAAATTCAACCAAGAGTTAAAAGACGCTATTCAAGAGTCGGGCCTCGTGTCGTCTGTACGACCTTGTTTCTGCACCCTCGACTTCTCCAAAGGCTTCCAAAAAGGTTGGGGGGGGGGGGGGGAGCTGAAATGGGGGGCAGGCCGCAGGAGGAGCTCCGGTTCGGTGAATTGCAGCCGTCACACGCAGACGGACACGCTGGGATGGGACGGCGACGGGGGCCGGGGGGGTTCCAACACCTGCGACTGGCATGAAAGCGCTGGTGAAGTTGGCACGAGCTGGCACAGGTGCAGCTGCGTGGGCGCCCCTCATCACCCCCCCCCAGAACCTCCAATGTGGTCGTGTTTCGGCCTGGCCGAGCAGCCGCCCGAGTCCCCTCGAAAAATTGGAAATTAAATTATACCTGTAACTGGAAGCCTCCCATTTCCCCATTTGGTGCGTTTGCAAACTCGCCCGCTATGGGTCTGGCAGCAGGACGCACCTTTAGGGGGCGCCCAGCAGGGAGCCGCGGGGGGGCAATGAGGGTCGGCCAATCCACAGTGGAAATCAAAAAAGCGGAAACTCAGGAAATGGATGTTGAGTGAGGTCACATCCCAGTGTGGCAGCACGTGCCTCAGGTCGGGAAAAAGCCAGGACACGCACCTCGGGATTGTGGCATGGCGCAGAATCCTGGAGGTTCCCCCGAGGGAAGGGGGAGGGGAGGGAAATGATGGAGGGGAGGGGAGGCGGGCGTGACGATGGTGATGGCTGGCGCATCACCTTGTGCGAGATTCAAGGTGTCCCTCCGTCGACGACGAACAACGCCCGAGTCCGGAAAGGCAGATTTTGACATTTTTTTCCTTCCTTCGCTGGGGTCGCTGGGGTCACCGCGCCCCCCCCCCCCCCCCCCCTGCTGTCTCCGTCGGCCTCGGGGGTCAGCCCGCCTTGAGGCAACCCCTCAGGGCGCCCCGGGAAGATGGCGTGACGAGACGGGAGCAGTGAGGAGTGAGTTTCCCTCCTCCTTCCCTGCCACTGTCGCTCAGTCCCTGCCCAGGTACCTGCCGGGGACGCATCGACAGGGAAGCTCTGTCACAGATAGCAGCGCAGTGACGGCCAGCGAAGGAACGGCACCGGCGCATCGGCTTGATATTTTTTTTTTTTTTTAGTTGCCGGAGGACAAAAATTTTCTATCCCAACGCATCGACGCAACTGGCTGAAGTTTAAAATGTAACAGGATGTTTATTCCTTTCAATTTCATTCATTTTTAATCTAGATCTGCTTGTTTCGATTGCGTCTGGATTTGGATTTACACGCAGCCGAGTTCTCCTGCCTTGGATTGTCTGACACTCTGGATCTTCATTTGATCGCTTCTCCTATTTTAACCCCCTCCCGAATCGATAAATCTTTAATTATGTTGCAATTTTTCGGGGGGGTGTCCCCATTTCTCACCAACTCTTTTTCTTTTTTCGCCCCCCCTCCTAACAACCCCCCTGCAGGGCCAAAGACATGAAGAACCGGCTGGCTTTCCTACGGAGGAGGAATGAATCCCCAGGAAGCAACCCAGCCGGCAAGCTAGACAAATCTATGAAGTCAGTGAAGTAAGTGGCCACTTCCTGACACTTTGTGTGTGTGTGTGTGTGTGTGTGTGTGCGAGCGCGTGTGGATGTTTTCCGGGTCTCGCCACAAGCGGCGATGACCTGGCCTGGCAAGGCAGACGTGTGGGCAGTGGATGTGACCAGAGGCTTTTTATAAGACGAGGCTGTAATGATTTATAAAAAGACAAATGTTTACCGTTGTCGCGCCGCGAGGAGGGCGCCTCGAGCCGTCTGACCGTTTCCCTTCTCTTTTCGTCTCTTTTTTGCTCTTATTATAATTAGCCTAGAAAAAGATGTCGCCGGAGTCACAGCTTATTTATAGGAGAGTGAAATATTTGACCGACGCTATTTCCCCTGGCTTGTGCGAAGAGTTTCGATGCTGTTTTAACGTCATTGCATTGTGCCGCAACACACGGTGAATGTGACAGAGTCACCAGGAAAGGTTTTTTTATTTGGCTGAAATTTTACAAATGTTTTGTTTTGTTTTAACATTTTTTAAATAGATTTTATCCTCATAATACTGATGTCCGTAGATACTTTCACCTTCTGTTATACTAAACTATACCATACTATACTATACTATTCTATACTAGACTAGAATAGAATAGAATAGAATAGAAGAGGATGCCTTTATTTATCCCACATTGGGGAAATTGGCATAATTACAACAGTATACAGTTCAAAGAGAAGATGGAAAAATTACATGAATTGAAAAGAAATAACACTTTAATAGTACTTTAAATAACTGACTTTTCCTAACAGGATTCATTCAGTTTTTTTTTTTATTGAGACCCATTCATTTACTTCAGAACTGATTTTCCTTAAAAGTGATGTCAGGCTGCAGCTTCTTTATGAAACATTAAAAAAAAAAAAAAGAAAAAAAAAAGCCACACAAACTTTTCGACACCAACCTCTTGGCTACTGTGTGAGCGCCAAGCACCATGGGGAGGCAGTGGAGGGATGGGAGGCAGCAGAAGGCAGGCAGCCTGTAGAAGGAGCAGCAGCAGGAGGAGGAGGGGGCGGTGGCTAAATCCAGGGGATGGCTCTCCCATTGGCCGGCTGGAGCCCCGCCCCTCCCGCCTTTTTCAGAGTCGCATGCAGCCCGAGTATAAAAGAGCCTCCCCCCGCCAGGCTGGAGCATAAGTCTGTGAGCGTGTGGCAGAGGGGAGAGCATTGCTGAGGCGTTTCAGTGTCTGTGAGAGGGAAGCAGCAGCAGCAACAGCTGCGGCACTAGTGGAGGTAGCGGAAGGGCGACAGAGGCGACACACGGACAGGAAGGAAATAGCAGCAACGACAAGACAAGACCAGGGGAAGGAAGAAGGAAGCAGCCACCTTTTCCGCTGGGCTAGAACCCCCGACTGGAGCGAAGCGCCTTCGGATGGGTCACACAATGAGAAACCTGGCTGAGATGGGCTTGTTAAAGAATCGCTCTGCCTTCATCTGCAGGCCCACGCCGGAGGAGGCGCTCAAGTGGGGCGACTCGCTGGACAAGCTGCTGGCGCACAAATGTAAGTTGTCATCTTTCTTTTTCTTAAAGCTGATATTTCTGCATGTTTTTTTTTTTGTTTTTTTTGTATTTTGCTTCCATCCCACACGCAGAACCTGCAGTGTTTGTGGGTTTCAGGCAGAGTTTTTCGAGACCTTGAGGCACTTTTGCACATCTATTGATTCTACACACACGCGCGCAACTGTGCACGGTGTCGCAGTGCATCGCAGTGGGTCCTGCAACCTGCCAGCGTGCTGCTGTTTTCATACCACCACTAAACCCCAACCTCCCCCCCCTGCACCCCCCCAAAAAAAACACTTCCTCCCTCCCCCCCCTGCACCCCGACACCGAGCCAGCGTCACATCTGTTCCTCGTTCGTCTCCGCTGGCCTCTATTCTCCTGCTCCTTCCCTCCCCCTTCCTTTACCTCACTGCTGCTCTGCTCTGCTCTGCTCTGCTCTGCTCTGCTCTGCTCTGCTCGACGACAGCAGCAGCAGCAGCAGCAGCAGCGGATGACCCCCTCCTCCCCAAACCCTCCTCCTCACCCTTTTGCTTAGCGTTTTCCTTTTTTTTTTTTTTTCATCCGTCGCCCATCAGCGCCGCTGATTCATGGGAACGGAAAGGTGCAGACTGGAGGGGGGGGCGGGCGTCGCGCCGCTTCCTGCCATTCTCTCGCCCCCGCCGATGCCCCCTTCCTCCCGTCATTAACGGCGCTGGAACTTCAAAATGAAGTCGCCGCGATTAGTCACTTCCCTCCTCCCCCCCCGCCCCCCCCTTTTCCCACACGTGCACCGAGGAATGCGGCGCACGCCACGCTGAGTTGACATAAAGAGAGAGATTTTTTTTTTAAAACAGCCTGTTGGATTGTTTCAGTTGGTTTTTTTTAACTTCACGTCTTACTTTCCCTCCCCACACACCACTCAGAAAGTGAAGCGTTGGGTTGGGTGGTGGTGGGGGGGGGGGGGGGCAGCAGGTCGTCGGGCTATTTTAGGTGTTGAAAGCGGGGCCCTCGCGGTTGCCATGGCGCTCTGGTCAACTCTCCCCCTTGTTTATTCTATTCTTCCCCCCCCTCCTCCTCCTCAGATGGCCTGGCGGCGTTCAGAGCTTTCCTGCGCACCGAGTTCAGCGAGGAGAACCTGGAATTCTGGCTGGCGTGCGAGGAGTACAAGAAGGTCAAGTCGCAGTCCAAGATGGCCTCCAAGGCCAAGAAGATCTTTGCGGAGTACATCGCCATCCAGTCGTGCAAGGAGGTCAGTAGGCACAAGCGAGAGAAAAAACAAAAAGAGAGTGCCGAATCTCGACTTGTTTTTTTGCTCATCTTGATTTTGTATTTTCTTTTTTCGTGCGGTTCCTCCTCAGGTGAACCTGGACTCGTACACCCGGGATCACACCAAGGACAACCTGCAGAATGTGACGCGCTCCTGCTTCGACCTGGCGCAGCGGCGGATATACGGGCTGATGGAGAAGGACTCATACCCCCGCTTCCTGCGCTCAGAACTCTACTCGGACTTGGTCAACCAAAAAAAGCCCAGCTCCACCTCCACCTCCACGTCGTCCTAAGAGACGGGCAGGAGGGATGGAGAGACATGAGAGGGAGGGAGAGAGAGAGAGAGAGAGGGAGAGGGAGAGAGAGGTTGACGATGGAACAAGAACTAAACTAAACCAGAGAAGGAGAGGGAGGATTTGGGGGGGGGGCGGGGTGGTCTGAGATGTGAATTTCTTTGTCTGCCTTTATTTTTCATTTTTATTTGTGTGTCGTCCTGTCCACTTTTTTTTTTTTACTCCCTCATTTGCCTGGGTGGAGGGGGGGTGGCGCGGCAAAGCAAAAGGCACTGCAAAGGAATGTAGTTTACTCAGCTAGCCAGCCGGATGGATGGATGGATGGATGGATGGATGGATGGATGCGACTAAAATCACAAGAGCAGAGGGCCGGAGCAGGAGCTGGACGCTTGTCTGTTCACTGCCCCTCTTTGTCTGTTTGGTTTTGTCTTCTTTTTTTTTGTTTTTTCTTTTTGCATTTGGTCCTTTGTGTCCCAGTCTTGCTGATGGGGGAGGAACTGAGGGGTTCCCTGCAGACGTGAAGACAGTCCGGTACTGTTTTGTCACTTTTTTTCAACCCCCCGGCCTCCCCACCCCCCACCACCACCACCACCTTAATTCCTGTAAACCTAAACTCCTCCTCCTCCTCCTCCCTCTCTCCGTCCATCCGTCCTCCCTCACCTCAGTTCTCCTGTGAAGCCACTTCAAAGCTGTCGGTACGACACAAAGTCCTTCTTTGTGTTACTGTTTTTTTTCCCCTATCCTGCGTCGGGGTCTCAACTGTATTTCCTGGGAGTAGGAAAAAGGAAAAAAGAAAAAGCACCCAGATGACGCCTGGATGAAAGTTAGCATCACTGCTCTGTTTTCAGCGGGAAGAAAAAAGAAAAACAACACAAGCTCTCACTTTCGTTTCTACCCAAGACTGTGGAAAGACACTGTGAGCGCTCAGAGAAGAACACCGATGTATAAAATACAGGACAGGACCGGAGCTGTGACGAAACACAGACGTGTCACTCCAACAATAAAAGTCACATTCTATAAGCCAGTAATGGAAAACACACGCACACGCACGCACGCGCGCACGCACGCAACGAAAAAGACGACTTGCTTCCTGTCTCCAAAGACTGTTCGCAAACAAGGAAAGAAGAAGGAAAAAAAAAGACTGAAGGAGAAAAGCATTTTCTGTATCATGGTAGCTCATCCAGGACTTAAACGGAGGAAGCATCTCTCAGGACGACGACGCCGCAACACAACAACAACAACAACAACAACAACAACAACAACATGTTCAGGCTTGTCTTGCCCGTTTTCTTTTCTACACTCTCACTGTTTTTATACGCTTTAGGGTTGCACTCCGTAGTCGCCGGGATCAGCTCGGCTCCACGTTGACGAGAAGAAAAGCAGAATAATGCTTCACGTTGTACAAAAGAAAAAAAGAAAAAGAACTTTGCCTATTTATTTTAGACGAACTTGCTGGATGCTTCCACGGACCCCCTCCCCCTCTCCAAGCACTCGGCTGAAGCGCTCACTCTTTCTTCTTCTTAACCACCAAACAGGTCCAACGCTGTCCTGAACTTTTAAGTGCAATATTTTTTGTTTATTTTCTATTTTATTGTTATCGATTTTTGTTCATTATTATTGATGTTATTGTTTCCTCTTTTGTTTTTTTTTTGTAATGGGGAAAGACCAATGGCTTAAGCTCCGTATTAACTTTATTTGTTAAGACGATGAAAACAACAACAACAACAACACAAACTTAGATCTATAATGTCGACTTAAAAAAAAAGGCAACATTTCAACATAGGTAGTTTAATGAGTTCTAAAGCAAGTGATTCTAACTGTGTGTTTTTTGTCCCCGGCAGCAGGCAGCCGGGGCTTGTTATGGTTGTAAATATAATTCTTTAAGAAAACTATGTGATAACACATTAAAAAAAATAAACAAAAAAAAAAAAGTCCCAATAGGTCTCTGCTGGCGATGAACGAGAGCCGGCTGTATCTATGTAAATACCAGAGACTCAAAACTATAAGATGACATGTATTGTTTCAAAAGAAGAAGAAGAAGAAGAAGGTGAACAGGAGCGGGTCGGACCTGCTGCCTTCTCCCTGGTCGTACACTGCTTGTATAAGGAGTTTTCTGAAATGCATTTTATCATTTTCACTGTTTACAATTCCGAAAAAAAAGTGCATCTCCTACAATAGCGAGTTTAAAAAAAAAAAAAGAAAAGAAGAATAAACAGTAGAGTACATGGTGTCATTGCTAATGATAAATAAACCAACCAACTGACGAAGTGAGAACTTTGTGTCGCCTGTGGGTTTTTTTTGTCACTGTGAACAGTTTTTTTTCTCGCCACCGCTGCATCGTCATCACACTGCTGGTAATTTGGCACTTTGCAAGTCTCACCCCGCACATGAAGACAGAAGAAGTTGTCCAGTTGTGATGGTGCCGTGTGTGGTGTGCGGCTCCAGTCCCCCCCCCCCCCCCCCCCCCCCACGAAGTAGACTGACACGCCGAGGCCGGGAACTTCCTGCTGCGAGGCGACGGTGCCAACCACCGCCTCTGCGCCGCCAGGCCCGGAAGGTCCGTTATCTGTGTCCTTTGTGATGTCACAAAGGGCACAGTGAGTAGTTTGTTTATGTTTGTTCGCTCCAGTCTCAGGACTGGACAAACTCAGAGAGTCCAGTATTTAACACTCGCACCGAGCAAAAACACAAGTTTAGCAGCAAGGTCCCAGAGTGTTCCTCCACGTTCTAGATAACATCAGGAAGTGACGTCGTCACCGCGGGAGATAAACGACGCCGTGAAACTTCCAGTCCAGGGTGGCGCTGCTGACTTCGAACAACCTTGAGATAACTTGAGATTTGACAGAGGAGAAGGAGGAGGCAAATGTAACTTGGCACGCCATCATTTAATCGCACATAAAACAACAACAGCGACAACAAAGGAGAAAAGAACGAAAGAACTGTAGTTGTGTCCCTGAAAAATGTCAGAAACTGGGAATCTGTGTGTGGAAGTAGAACTCTGGAGAAAGATTTATCCTGACCTTAGCCTCGTCTGGACAGTGTGTGTGTGTGTGTGTGTGTGTGTGTGTGTGTGTGTGTGTGTGTGTGTGTGTGTGCGTGTGTGTGTGTGGGAGAGAGAGACACTGGGGGGAGGGGTCAAGAGTCGGTATGAAAGGAAGCGGTTGAAGGTCTGTGTGTGTGTGTGTGTGTGTGTGTGTGTGTGTGTGTG
The DNA here is from genome assembly GCF_046127955.1 of Nelusetta ayraudi. NCBI lineage: Eukaryota > Metazoa > Chordata > Actinopteri > Tetraodontiformes > Monacanthidae > Nelusetta > Nelusetta ayraudi. Next base: position 2,240,511 of record NW_027466126.1, on the reverse strand, counting down.
TGTGTGTGTGTAGCCCGCCTGGTGGTGGAAACAGTGGCATCTAATCTTCTTAACCAGCTGCCATCTGTTTTGACAGACAGACTTTTTTTTTCTTTTCGGGGCCTCAGTGGCAGCAGCAGCGTCTCTCCAAAATACACACGGTGGGAATGAGTCGCTGTTGTTGTCTTTGTTTATGGTGCAGTCATAAGCTTGGTATCGCCGTTTCCCGCCCGGCAACAGGGAAATAATGTTTTCCTTTATTACCTCTTGACTTTACTCACAGTTCGGAGAACATTAAAATAACAGATGTCATTCGCTCACCTGGCCACCTCTCTCCATGAGTCAGAGGTGACGGCTTTTGCGTCAGTCTCGTAAAATGTGAAAGAACACGTTTATCCCCGTTGATGGCCTTCAGCTAAAAAAGAAAAAAAAAAAGAAAAAGGCACCTCCTACTAAAAAAAAAAGATGTTTTTTGGACCTGCTTGTTTGCAAGGAGCGAAAAGAAGAAAGGACCTGGCTGGAGGTGTGGTCGCTCACCTGGGAGAGGTACCAGCGCCCTGTGTGACATCACCAAGAGCCTTGACTGCAGAGTGCTTCAAGCACACTTCTTATTTGTTGATGGCTGTTCAGGTCTTCCTGACTTCGGACATCAACTATCTAAAGTTAAAAAAAAAACAACACACCACTACTAACTAGCTAACTAATTTGGCATCGCACAGTACATGTCAGCTCCGGCTGAGTGTCACCTGGACAATGATGTCACATCCCTCTCTGGATGAGCTCTGCGAGACGTTGTGTAAGAGCTCTGCGATGCTCCCGCGTTGCCGCGGCAACAGGAACTGGATGCTGGCAGAGAGTCGAACACATTCCGGAGCCTGTGGTGCGAAATGTTTTCTGCGCTGGCGTTTGTTTGTGCGTCCTTGATGCCCCGCTGCTGGCTCTGGTGCTGCGGTCCGTCACGTGCACACGATGCTCGCTCTCTGTGCCCGCGCACGCGTTTGCGTCCTGTTCTCTGAAAGAGGACCTTTGAATTATTTGAACAGGTCCCAGTATGACAACATCCAAACATCCTAATTTTTCCTGTGAACATTCCTTTCGGCCTCGGTTATAGTCAATAAAACCTTTATAACAGCAGTTCTAAAGAAGTCGGAAATGTTCAGAAATAGCTTCATGTTCACCAGGATGTAACCATCCCGTGGTTTTTAAAATAGCTCTGACGTAGCTGCGCAGAATTTTTACTTCTCTTATTATGATCACTTTCTCAGCTTTTCCCACAGGAAACTCATCTATGTATGTGGAACTCGAGTAATTCAAATTTGGCCACTTTTGACATTTCACGTTAAATCTTTGGAATTGCAAAATGAAAGGAATCCGTCAGAATGTAATGGCAGTAAAGGCTCAAATACAAAGCTGCTATTCATGGATGTGGATTTTTTTATTTTTTTTTTGTTGAAAAAAACAAACAAAAAAAGTGACATTCCGGTTTCGTCACGGCCCAATCAGATGACCTCGAGTGAATCAGAATCAAAGGGCAACTGTGAAATCCTGAATTCTTTGTCTATTTTTAACGGGGCCAAAACTCACAAGACCGTCCGTACCATGTCGTTGCGCTGAGTTCAGCAGGACTTCCCCTCTGACTCCCCCTCCACTTCCTCCCCCTTTTCCTCCCCCCCCACCCGTCCCCACCCGTCCCCTCCTGTCTCTCATCTGTTTGTGCGGCAGTCCAGGCGCTTAAGCTTCCAATAATCCCTAATTCTCTCATCAGCCGCTCCTTTCAACTCTTTGGCGGGTTTAGAACTGAAACATGGCATTTAATCCGAAGGACGAGATGTGTTTTTGTTGTTGTTTAGCGGGTGCCTCTTTATCTCTGATAAGAGTTTCCTGTTTTTCAACACTCAAAGTGTTACGCTCCCATGGCATTGCTGCATTTTTTTTTACAATAAGAAAAATAATTCGGCAAATGTGCTAATTGGGATAATCGCTCAAGGTTCTCTTAAAAAACTAATATTGAAAGGTGAAGGCGACTATAGTTGAGTTTTAGTAACTTCACTCCTGTTTGGCTGAAACATGGACACAGGCAGCCGCAAAATGGTTGATTTTACATTACCGTCCCATTGTATGTACAACTGGGCAAACGGGAGAAAAGTCAGCGTTATGGGCCACATGCATGTGTTCGTATTTATGTCTGTGTGTGGGATACGAGCATACGCGAAGGGGAGAAAGAGTGAAGGAGAGAGAGGAAAAAAAGTTCCCCTCATTCTTGAAACATGACAGAATTGTACAAGACTTACGCACTCGCGCAGCTGGACGGAGGTGAAGCAGCTGCGGACTGAGGACACGCACGCACACACACACACACACACACACACCAAACACTCACACAGATCAAATTGTTAAGAAAATAATAATGCATGAAAAGCTAGCAAACTGTTTCAACATGTAAATTCTTGTGTGAATGATTTGTGTCTTTATTCTTATTCACATGAAGTATTTTTCTCCCCATGCTTTTAATTTGATTTGGGAAAACATAAGCTGAGCAATTTGTTTTTCAATTTCTTCTTTTTTCTTTTCTTTTCTTTCTTTTTTGAATTTTTTTTTACAAAATATTTTTACATTTTCTACAAATTAGATGTCAGCATACTTCTGCTATAACTAGTGGTCCCAACTTTAATTCAGAAAACAAACAATGCCTCCTGCAGCGCTTGTGGCCATGATCATCACAGGCCAGTGACTCGCCAGTAGTGGTAAATCATAACTTCAAATAGGGTTTAAAAAAAGTATATTGTACACGTAGTTTGAACTACTTTGTTACCAACAGACATTAAAAATTAGCTAAATGGTTAAATTGGATGGAAATATTTTAACACATTATTACACAACAATGCAGGATGGATGGCTTTTCATAAAGGAATAAATAAAAAAATAAAGTTGAAAAGAAGAAGCGATCCTGATTCATAGCCTACTCTATGCAAGCCACGTAGTCAGTACGCAGCTGTTGTGAATGGGCTGCGCAATGGTATTGCCTGCAGCTACGTAGATCACGGCTTCGGACGCAAACTCTGTGGAAACGAACGTGAGTTTGCATCGAAAACAAATTTACGAGACAACTCAGGACAAACCCAGTCCCGTATCGATCCAAAACAGGACGCACCATTTCATTGTCAAATACGGGACAGGTCTGTATTTCAAGGGACGGTTGGCAACTCTACTGCTGACATACTTCTGTTAGCATACGTTAGGAATCCTATTGAAATCCAGAGCAGCTGGCCTGCAGCTGAGTTACGACAGTGGACGTTATCGCCAGCGTGTCGTTGAAATCTTTACGTCGCTTCCTGGCAGCGTGCGCTCTCTTACAGCCAACAGCTGGTTCTGGTAAACGTCTCCGCTAATATTGCCAAAACCATCACTTACGTTACACAACAGCTCTTCTCTCCCTGTGACACTCAATATTATGTTCTCCGCCGAGGTGTTTTGAAGACAATTTGACGTCCCTCATCTGTCTGTTTGTGGAGCTTCTGGGATTGAAGCAACAGGTGAGTGCTACAAAATAAAAGTATTCAATAAAAAAATAAAACTCTTTATAATTTCATGTTATTTTATTGCTTAGGTGAAATGATCAAATTTCACCTAAGCAATACCGGTCTCAAACCTTAAAGGTGAGAGTGCAGACCAAAGGGTGTCTTTTTTTTGTTCCCCCCCCTTTTTGTGGATGTGTTTCAGCAAAACAAATCACTTAGAATGATGAATGCAGTAAGCAGAGTGCCACTAAGCTTTGACAATGCACTCTACTAATAGGATTGCAATCAGTGGGAAACCTACTGACCTCATCAGATTACTCGAGCAACCAAAATCCTGCTGCAGCAACAGTCGCAAATCGACCTCTTAACAATATAAAACAACAGGGGACGTATGGTGATGATCCCAGACTGCAAATAAGCCCAATTAGATTGAGTTGGTTTTTCAGTGGGTTCAAGTAAGACACGAGAATGAAACCATGTTTCAGATGAGCACGAGCTTTTTGACTGCAACTTGTGTCCTCTCTCTCTTCAGGTCTATTTCTGGGATGTGCTTTCTCTTCCAGCTTGGAGTTTGGGCTGAACACAGATGTTTCTGATGAGACTAATTAAGGCTCTGCTCCGTGCAGGTCAGGCAGAGTGCCATGCTGGTGAGTAAGTGGCCCACCGGAGCTGCCAAACACAACACACATCATCCGCACTATCAGTGTTTTCTAGCAACAATCTCTGTCTCGGTCTCTGTCCTGTGGGTGAACTTCCCAGAAATTACAAAAGTCTGTCCCTAATTTCTTTCGCTTGATTCACTTTTCTGTTCAAGAAAGACGAGACCCTGGGAATTGGCTCTTTGTGATGTCACACAGGGCACTCAAAGCTCACTGGTATCTCTTCCGAGTCTTTAGCAGGACCACAGTTACGGCCACCCCTGTTTTTGTCTCCTTCTAAAGGTCTGACAAAGTATCAGTTTTTGCAGACAGACAGAACAGAAGGCTAAATAAGATTCTATTTTACCCCAGGATGTTTGTATCGGTTATTTTCATTTATGCTTCTCACCATCTTCAAAATGAAGAAGAAAGGCGTGAGTTGCCATGAAAGGAGCCTGTGCGAACGCTGCGAGGCGAAACAAAGATCTTTTACAATCCGACATCTTGTTTTCATCGCCTCCAACGACAGTAAAAACCCCCATAAACAACTAAAAAGGTCTATATTTCAGTTGCTCAACATCCCAGAATCCCCGGCTCCTTTTTTTTGCTGTCACGTCGTCGGTTTAATTTCTAGCACGTTTGTTTTCCTCGCCGTGTGAAAACTTCCAGATCTCGCCGAGTGCGGCAGCTTCCAGGCAACAAGAGGGGAACCCCCCCCCGTGCCAGTCGCTTCCTCCTCCTGTGCTCTGCTCTGGCTGATTGCGCACTTTAATTGGCTGTAATAGGCCGCTTGACGCTGCGTTGATCCGGCATTAATGAGCATGTGTGTGTGTCATACAGAGAGATGTGTGCTTTGTGTTTTTGTGTGTGTGTGTGTGTGTGTGTGTGTGTGTGTGTGTGTGTGTGTGTGTGGCGGGGGGTGATCCAGCGGATATGAATCAAGCTCATGATGTCACTGCGACATGTTTCTCCTCAAATGCATCGTTCCCAAAACTCACGCTTGATTCATTGTTGCACATCACATCACATCTCATGCTGCGTCACACCAGAGGGAGAAAAAGAAGAAGAAAAATTAAAATCTCGGCTGCGGCATCACTCGATTCGGCTTCAGAGTTTCTCGCCGAGGTTACCCGGCATGAGAAATATAATTTTAGCAAATAAGATGGAAATATTGCAAGCGGCGCCAGTTGACCCCCCACCTCCCTGCGCTCCATTCTTTAAAATGGAAAAATTGAGGAGGCTCGGTGGAGATATAAAAAATAGAAATAGAAAATTGGAGCGAGGGGGGAAAAACACGAGAGGCATAATCTCAGGGATAATGATCCGTGACTGTGAAGAGGAGACGCTCACACACCATTTCATGTGACCGCCAGCCGCCTCGTCTGGAAGTCTGCGAGCGTTGAGGCGCAAAGAAACCAGTAAATATTGCAAACGCGCCAATGCTTTTTATTCCCCTTCCTCGTCTCTCTCACCCTGGACCCAGACCAAAAATAGAAACAAACATCCTCGACAACAACGCCGACTCCCCCGTCAGCGGCTGGGACCATCGCAGGCGGTTTGCGTCCGCTTTGAAATGCGTCGGTTGTGTCACGGACGCCCTGAATCATTGAACCAGACACGGCCGATGAGAGGTTTCCCCAGACTGGTGCAGAAAACGTGGGCAAGAGCCCAGAGAAAATGAAGGCTGATTGGCAGGAAGTTTGTGTCAATCACAATCAGGTGGGCGAAGCCAAACAAGTCGCTCGGCCGCTACACAAAATGTCGTGAGCAAAAAGAAAAGCCTTGTTTTGAGCTTCTCTAAATGTGTAGCGCCCCCCCCCCCCTGGGGGCCGCAGAGCCACGTCTGGGGGGGGCGTGAAACCCTGGGCGGGAGGGAGACGGGGCGCCCGGGGGAACTAATGTTTTCACGTCTGAACTTTTTCCACGGCGGAACAATTCACAAAAAGTGTTCAGTAGGTTGCAGCCTAATTCCAGCCTTATCGCTAACCCTAATGCCATGCAAGTCTATGGGGTCAAAAGTCAACGTTGTCCTAGAGACATGGGGCCACTTGCAGGTTCATCGGGATCCCTCAAGACACTGCCACGTCAATTTGGGGCTTCTAGCATGAAAAACTTTCTTCCTCCAAGGAAGGGCGTGACAAAGAAAGTTTGAGAACCGCTGCCGTAGAGGGAAAAAAATGAACATTTGTGCTCCGGGTTTACATGATGACAGTGATGTTTCACAGCTCCGATTTTTGCAGCACTCACAGGAAATGGGAGCACAAAAAGGATCCGCATATGGAAAACTCAAGTGAGGACTGTTTATCCGTCTCCCCGCGGCTCTGTTTCTTGTTGCAACTTGCACGACAAATCTGGATGGCGTTTTGTAGGAAACAGAGGCGTCACACGAGTCAAATAACCCCCGTTTGTCTGTCTGTCCGTGTGTCTGGACTGACTCCGCCCAGCTGCTGAAGCCAAGCCAGTGGGACGAGGACAAGATCCCCCGCTGCTGCGGTTCCTCCTTGCTTACCGCCGGGACCTGACCTCGCCAGTTGGGGTCAAATGACTCATCTGTCGGCCGCTGCCATGTGGCTCTGGATTATCTTGAGGCCTGGAGCGCAGCAACAGCAGCAGCAGCAGCAGCAGTGGCGGCGAGAATCAAGGGAACCACCAATCAGAAGGATTGGAGCCGTCTGGGGAGAGGATGTCACGGATTTGCAGCTTCAGCAAAAAGACGAAGGAGAAATGGAAAAGCGCAGATTAGGTCCTGCAGTGGAGGTCGTGATGGGGGGTGGAGGGTGTGTGTGTGTGTGGGGGGGGCAAAAATTTCACTTCACTGGTATTTCGGAGCAACGATCTGCACTCCTGTACTTTTTCTGCCCTGGACTCTGTCAAAAGGTCTCTGGGAAAAAAAGCTCTTTGTGATGTCACAAAGTGCACATATGCCGTTGCCAGGTTAGGCGTCGGCTCCACCCACTCACTGCACCCTGTGACCGTCCCCTTCCAGACAGGTGGAGGGTTTGGCCAAAACATCAGTTTTTGCAGGGAGCTGAAAGCCAACGTTTTTTCTGGAGGTTGTCAACAGAGGGCTAAATGTGCTCAGCAGGGTTTCCTTTCTTTTGTTTTGTTTATTCTTTACATAAGATTATTTTTGGACTCATATTTCTCCTTGGAGCTTGTTTGCAGTCTCATAACACTGTCTGTCTGTCTCTGCAGCCTCATCGGGACGTAGTGAGCTGAGCTGAGTGGAGCAGCTTCAGTAACCTGTGGGAGAAACAGCAGGGCTGAGCCGAGCAGGAAGTTGATTCCATGCAGGTGTGTTCTATTTATTTTTTTGGGGTTGTTGGATTTTTTTTTTACCCCCTTCGAAAAAAGATCTTTTTCTTTTTCTCCAAAGTGCTCAATCACAACAGGTCACTGGCAGTAAAAACCTCCTCTTGAGAAGCATCACTTAGGTCTTTCCACGCTTGGCTCGTCTCCGGTGGTGTCCGCAGGGCCACAGCTTCACATTATGAAATCTCGACACGACATCTCGTCCTCCGAGACCCTCTAGCATCTTCTCGGAGGAGGGGCGGGTTTTTATTTTTCCTTTTTCCTTTTGTTCAGAAGACACAGCCGAGCGCCGAGTAGGGCGCACGCATGAATGACAGCAATCAGCTTTTAAATGGCCTTTGCCGCACGCACACACACACACACACATGCAGCCTCCGTGCACGGATCAATACGCGCTTCACACATGGATTACGTGTTCCCCCCCGGTCGCATCTGCAGGTGTCGGCAGCGGCTGAATGATTTATCCTTTTTCCGTCTTCTCTGTCTGAGGCAGCGGCTCTGGTTATGTAACGGCGCTGAGCAGGCGGCCCTCTCAGCGCCACTTCTTTTTTCACCATCCTCCGTTTCTTGGCCGCGCTGCTTTTTTTTTTTTAGTGGTGTCAGATTTAGTGGCGTCTGACGACGGGGAGGCAGGCGAACGGCAAACAGCGTTGACGCTAATCCCCCCTCACTCCGTTTCCCTGTGGAGGAGGAAACCTGCGCTCTGGGTCGCCGGCAGAAGTGGAAAACAGAGGAATTATTCAGTTTTTCCCCTCGTGACTGTGTTCGACTAACTGCATTAAAGATGCTTTGATGTGCCGACACGTCACTTTGAGAGTCTTTCAGCTTGTGTGTGTGCATTCGTCCACACCCAGCAGTGACTCTTCTTCTTTTTTTTTTTTTTTTTAATAGACTGCCAGCGTTAATAAGAAATTAAACGAAACCAAAGCGGCAACAGGTCAGCGGAGGTCAGAGGTACGAAGCAGAGGATATTGTGATTAAACACACACCATAAACTACTGCCACAGCCACGTCTTCCAGCTCCTTGCCTCCAGCCTTCTTGTAATTACGCCGTTCAGACGCCGTTCCACTTTTAGACCGTCGGCTTCACCCCACTGGGATATTTTTTGCTCCGCCGTGACGATTAACCAAATAATAGTTTTGGAAAACGCAGCAAAATCTCTTGGCTAAAAAAATCATTGCGGCCTAATCACTACTTCCACATGCAGACCGCGCATCAAAAAAAAAGAAAAAAAAGAAGAAAAAAAGTGCTTGTGGGGCCGATTTTTGGCCAACTTGTCAACAAACTTCCAGCTTGAGGCGAAGAAGATTTTCTGCGCACAAAAGCAAACTTGGTTCTTGCTGGACCGAGAATGTGTTTTCATGTGATGGGGCTGAAGGAGTTTCTGGCGTTTCCACTCGGTTCAGTTCCAGGCAGGGGCGGTCAAACTGGCTAAAATAAAGCAGAAGCAGATTTGAATATTGAAGACCCAGGAGGAAAATTTACTTAGAATGTATGTGAAAGGATATATTCACGTTTCGAAGGGGGGGGGGTGAAAATGACATGAATTGCAGTAAATTTTTATAGCAGTTTTTGAGAAAAACATATTTTCACGTGTTTATTCTGTCGGCCAGCCCGAAAATCCAGCGCTACATTTGGGTTTGATGCGCCAGTGCACAGCAGCGCCAGAAATTCCCCTCGAGGGACGTATTGAAAAGTCATTACTGGCCAAGAGTGCGAGGCGCTCAGATGGAAAAACGTACAACCGAGAGGTTTTCTTGGCTGGGTCGGCCTCCTGAGAGGAAAACACTGGAGGACGGCAAGAAATCTGCAGACTCTTCCGATCGCCGCTTTTGTTTTTTTTTTTATAATTTAATGGTGTTTGAACACGGTCGGAATGTTACCACACGACATGCAGGAAGGGCGAGGGGGGAGCGCTCTGATCTCTGGATGAGTCGGGGCAGGTCGGGATGACTTGTTTCCTCTTCCTGGTGGCTCGTCACTCTGTGGGGGGGAGAGAGAGGGGGGGGGGGATCGCGGGCGGAGTCCTGAACGGGAAGCCAACGCGTCCACACTCGGTTTAATGGTGCGTTTACTGCCTTCCTCGTCGAAAGAATGTGCGAGGAAAGGGTTTCTCTCAAGGAAGCACCTCACTTTCCTCTGACCTGGTTAGAAATTAAAAATCCAACCGGCCTACTTTGAAACAGTTCCATTCTTTCATATTTCTTTTCTTCGTAATTGTGGCACCAACGTCGGAGGGTTTTCGACCAGTGGCGCCGTTTTCTTTTGTGGTTTGTTTCTTTGTTTGAATTCACACAAGACTCAGATATTCCAGCTGATAATGGGACGCAGGCGCGTCGCCGCCGCGAGAGAGTTTTTTTCCGTTTCCTCTCCTTTCACAAAATGACCGCTTCCTCTGGCTGGGACCTGAATTCTTCCCTTCACTCACTTTTCCGGTTACATCACCCAGGGGCACATACGCTGAATGTCTTTGGTTTTCTGCGACTTTTGAACATGAAACATCTTCCCCCGGCCGACCGAAAGTGACACGTAGAAATAAATCATCGTAGTAATTTGGCTGGTGGTGCACACACACACACACACACACACACACACACACACACACACACACACACATGCACACACACATTCACACACACAACAGTGTAGTGATGACAAACGACTTTTTTCCACTGGCTTTCACTTCCCCTGATCTATTCTCGTCTCACAGCCTCTTTTTTTTTGGGGGGGGGGCCCTGCGGTTTGAAAAATTGCTGGTTTATACTGTAAATCTTTTCAGCAGCTTTTGGGTCTGCGTTGGTCATATTCTCTCCGGTTCTTATAAACAACAGGGGCGTCGCGTAATTCCTGGAGGGAGGAAACAAAAAAGAAAATAAAATGCTAAAACCTCAGTCGCATGGAAGCTGGTTCCTGTAATCTGGCGGCGTCTGACAAACGTGGAGAAAAACAATCCGGCGGTTTACGTCTGCAGCATCTGCGACATCGTGAGTCGCGTTTTGCGTAAGCGGCGAATGAATCGGACGATTCTTTTGTGGCTCTTTAACGCGCAGCTCGGCTCCTTTTTTTTGCATATGGCACAATTGCCTGCTTGTGCACTCAAATGTCTCATTATGAGGGCGCGCACACGCAGGCATAAATCATCTTGTCGGAGCTGCTCGGTGTAGCCAATGAGCCGGTGATTGGCCACGCTCTCCGAGGCGTTTTACGCATTTTCTTTGTTTTAATTGTGTTAATGCGTCCGTGTTTATTCCTGCTCGAAGGTGCTTATGAGCAGCTCAGCACGCTGCTGCCCAACACAACACGTCCAGCCTGGCCTCCTGTCTTTCTTTTTCTTTTTTTTCACGGCAAAATGTCAAGGAAAGACCTCGGCACGGATTCACTTTGTCATGCCGAAGCCAACAGGAACACATGTCCTTCCCCTCGCCCACAGATCGTGTTACCTAACACCGCGCCGGTGAATGTCAGCTTGCGCTGCCAGCTCCTGAATGCGGGACCTAAATTCAGCCAATCGCCCGCTGGATGGAAATAAACACCTCGAGCCTCCAGGTTCATCGGGGCCCTCGGTGTCGAGGTGAAAAATGGAGAAACAATGAGCCGAGCCGCTGTTTCTGACAAGACGGATGGTCTTTCGTAGCGTCCGTGCAGTCGGAAAGCAAATCCCAATCGTTGCAAAGTAAAAAAAGACGGCGACGGCAACCGACTCAACTTCTCGTATGTGAATCTACTCAACAATTGAGCTTCGCCACCAACACCAACATTTCTTTCCTTTTTTCCTAATCGCTCAAGCAGAGTCAAGACCAAAGTATGCGGCCTTTTTAAATCATTTTCTAGGAATCCTGCCGTCACTGTGACCCTGCCAGGTAACTCCAGGAAGTCACAAAGTCCGAGGGGGGAAAATTGCTGCTCCAGCTGTGTAATTCAAGTGTTTTAACCCCTGAAAAACCTCATTGGTGTTTTTGTTCTGGTTGGGTAGATCAGGAGAAACACACTTGTTAAAAAACCCTTTGGGACTAACGTCTGTTTTTAACCCTTTGTCATGATTGATGGAGGGCCCATGTAGGGAAAAAGTCATAAACAATAATCAATTTCTAATCCATTTAACCAAACAACGGTGTGTGAAATTGTTTGTGTGTGTGTCAATTCCCTCTGTTGTGTCAACCAGTTAAAGGCAACCAGGTTTTGACTACATCCCTGAAGACCACCATGCTGCTTTTTTTTTGTCACTTTCCAAACATGCAGAAGGCTGTAAACAAAGGGCTAAAAACCTCAAATGAAAGAGCAGCTCGCAGCTCAGATTCATCGACATCCCTTTGGGGTTTTTTTTTTAGTCCTCTTTTTATGGTTTTTATCTTTGTGACAAATGCAGCATGACGGTGACGTCAACTGGCCTCTTAACGGGGCCCCCTGTAGGCCTGGCGGTTGCGCTGCAACTCCACCACTCCACCGACCAAATGATAAAATAAACCACCACTGTGAAAATAAACCCGACTCTGCGACGCCGCCAACCTGCGCCTCGGTGTCGATGGGTCGATAAGAGCGGCTCCAGGATGTGATCCGCATCCCCTCTGGCTGATCGCAGCCGATCGACTCGGCAGCGTCCAAATCAGCAATCGGCCGAGCCCCATTCCGAGCACGCATGCCGACTGATGAAGAGATCCGTCATGCAGTTGTTCCTCCCCGCAATTTTTTTTTTTGACGTAAATCTTGTTTTTAAATTTGCATTTTTCCGTCTCTTACTCATACACCGAGTGCCCGACCCATCCCCCACACCCCTTCCACCACCCGCCTGTCTGTGACTCACACTTGTCATTCCTTTTGCTGCTTACTTTCCATTAGTGTCTTAGCAACCGAGGCTTGATCCCTCAGGATGCAGTCAGGAAACTCCTCGTCTCTGACTTTCTGCTGTAAAATTAGAAAAGAAAAGGCAGGAACTAAGGTGTGGCGACGCTGCGCTTCAGTCCACTCCTGGCTGGCAGGCACGAAACCAGCCAAGAGATCAAACCGTCAGACCGCCATGCCAGGATGTCATGAGTGGCAGTTTCATAAATAAAAGCTTATTCTGCTTTAATCTGTGAATTAACCACAAACTGTATCTCCCACAATGCAAAACAAAGCTTAATCTTCGGATCTTTGGATCCAGGTGTACATCAGTCTGAGACCTCAGCTGAGAAGGGAAATACACAACACTATATTTATTGAAATGAAACAAAAGCTTTTGTATTATGATACAGGAGAGATTTGGCCACACTCGGACAACGCGGCCCATCACGATTTTTGTTTCATATCAGTGAATATCTGTGGCATGCAGCGGCTTGTGTCAGCAGCATCAACAGGAGGGGGGATTTACGGGAAGCTTCGGCAAACATTTGTGAAACAGAAAAGGGATCAAATATCTCCAGGCATGGAAGCTTGATGGGAAATCGCATGCGTGAGGAAGGTGATGTCCTGATATGACAGACGGACTGACAGACGGACTGCCCACACATAATGTGATCTAACATCCTTGTGCCCCAAAACAATTATTAGTCAGAGGCTTTGTCAGGCGCTGAAAAGGAAATCGATGGGTTTCAATCTAATTTTGGCTAATGTAACCTTTTTTTTTTAAGTGTTATTCTTTCTGCTCCTTATAAATACCGTTAGCCTGGAATAATATTGTCACGGGCAACCTTCCTCCCCACTCTTCTCGTCAGCGGGGGCTATGAAAGTGTGTCCTGCTGAACCTTTCTAGAGTATAAATATCTGTTATAGACATTCAACCTCCGCAAGCCAACACCCGTCTTGCATAACCCCCAAAATTTCTTCATAGTTTCGACCGTGACGTCACTGTTTTTTTTTTTTATATGTTGCCCTGAAAAGTCCACCGTCTTCTCGCAGTGACTAAATTATCTGAACCTATGCTCAGAATTAGCAGAACTTCAAGTCGGACAACACGTGGGCTCAAGTTTGCCTAATTACATCCGCTGACAGTCTCGAGAAATAAGACTGAGAAGAGGGTTTTTTTCTATCTCACCCAAGTTTCCAATGAGACTGAATTGGCCGAATTCAATCAACTGCTGCTTTTTCTGTCCACGTTAGCTACGCCTGCAAAGCAGTCGCAACTGGCCGACGCATATAAAACGCACACTGTCATGCAACAAATGAGTTAAAGAGGCAGCGTCACGGTGAGTAAAGGGGGAAAATGTAATTAGCTCTGTATTTTTAAAAAAAAAGTGTGTGTATATGTGTGTGTGTGTGTGTGTGTGTGTGTGGGCGCAGGTTGGAGGGTTTTTTTTCCTTTTAAAGCATCGCTGAGAGCAAGCGTTGAGTCAGTAAACAGGAAATGAGCAATCGATGCCCGGTGCAAACATTCACTGAGCTGGCACACTTAACCGGTCCCAACCTAATCCGCCTGCTTTCTTCTTCTCCTCCTTCTTCTTCTTCTTCTTCTTCTTCTTCTTCTTCTTCTTCTTCTTCTTCTTCTTTCTTTTTTTTCTCTTCCACCCAGTCAGACTGTGACAGAGAGAGAGAGAGGCCCGCTCCCTCTTTATTGCAAACAAAGGGATGAGTGGACGGGTGCCGACGATGACTGGATGGCAATCACGCAAACAGTCGCTTCCGTCGGGCCTCCGAGTCGTGGCCCGTCGTCAGGCCTCTCGCTGGTGATGGGTGTGGGGGGCGGAGCCAGTCGTGTTGGAGCAAAATACACAAGCTAATTTAAAAAAAAAAATCTAAAAAAGAAGTAAACATACAGCTGCTGTTGTTGACTCGCCAACAGATTCAAACGCAAACGTCTAAAAGCCGTAGCTGAAAGGTTGGCGTCCAATCCTGCGTTAGCATCGGTAGCCATAGCGGGAGAGGTCGGTTGCTCCTGTCCTGACGGTTGCTATGACGACGGCTAAGCAAAAGTTCCATCCAGAGTGGAGGCGGAGGACACGCCAGTGGCCCCAGAAACCCAGTTCCACCCAGACCAGTTCTAGCGCATGTGGTTTCGGTTGGCGCTGTTGCGTATTGAGCTCTGTGGATTGAACAACGTCTTATAAGCAGTACGTGTTTTGCTGACTGCATGTCTGCATTTCACATTTTGTTTGTTTTTTTTGCTCTTTAGGAGTCTAAGTCATTTTTTTCTGAGAAAAAGAAGAACATATTGTGTCGGCCCACCCTGCCTGAGCGGCCCACCCTGCTCACTGCAACAGACGTACGTTGAACAAATGAGAGAAGGTCACACCAGCGAGACACAATAAACGCCACCACCTTTAATAAGCATCCCGAGTCTCGCGCCCATAATTCTTTCACTTCACGAGGGATGAGACACATTCTACGTCACTGTGACTAACCGGCTTTAAGTTGCTGTTTAGAGACGCATTTTGAGAGCAGCTGTGTTTTCAAACTTTGTCTGCGTGTGTTGCCTCCATGTCGACTGGTGCAAATGCGTGACGGAATACAGCGGTGACGTCAAACTGGGGGCTGCAGGGAGGAAGCGGGGCAGCCAGACAGAGGGGAGGCGGGGAAATAACAGCACACAACACGCAAACGTTTGTTTTCCCGTTAGGGGCGGATAACTCGCCGCGTCGCGGCCCGGAGGATGACAGTCCTGAGGTGAGGAAAAAAAAAAACGGCGACATTTTCAAACATTCCAGGAAAAAAACAAGGCTAATTCCGGCGTGCCATCACATGAGGTTGTCTCTCATTATAGCGGCAGCTCGGTCATATGCTTTGTCTATTTTAAATCAAGCGTCGTGGATGTTTACCGGCTATGAAAACATCCCTTGTGCACTCTCCTCCAGGGGAGGGAAAGTTTAAACGATCCACGTTTTATTAGATTAACATGAATTTAAAAAAAAAAAAACTTTCATCCTCTGCGCCCGGAGGAATGCTCAAACACGGACGACCGCAGTGAAAGAGACACACAAACACTCTTAATCTTATTCATTCACCAACTGGAACGGTAACTGGAAGTCTGTCGTGAGGCATGTAGGTCACCGCAGAGCTCTTTTCCCAGTCTGGCGGCGAAAAAAATAAAAATAAAAGGGCGGCAGAAGCTGTCGGAAAGAACTCATCCAGATTAAAGCTCACGTTTGGTTTTAGTATAATCCCCGACGCTGGCATCATCCGCGGGGCGTTATGCCTGGAAGTGATGCACAAACAAAAGTGCACTTTCACATGCGTGATCCGGTGTGCGCTCATGTGTGTGTGTGTGTGTTTCGTGACTGTGTACACAGCTGGATTTATTGCAAGCCCCACGTCACAGGAGGACGACCCATTAAAGTTATTTGATGTCTATTTTTAGCCGCCTGCGTGAAAACAAAAAGATAAATGACATCACGGCAGCGCGGGCGGCAAAATAGCATGCGCTTTGAGGACCGTTTGAAACATTAAAAGCCGGGCCTGCGACAGCTTGATGAATAATTAAGTCGGCGTGAATGTGACGCTGAGAATGGCTTTCGTTTCACAGTCGCTTGCCAACTGAAAGTGATTTGCAGCCGCTCTGCTTGAACGCCACTGGCTGAGAGGGAAGGAGGAGCGGGAGGGGACGGAAGGGAGGGCAGCTCCCCTGCTCCCCACTGGCGTCATACCTGTTGATCAATTATGTAATTTCACAAAATTAGAGCATTACCGGTGGAGTGGCTCTATTTCTGATTCGCACAGAGACAAAGACCGTCCTCCAAGGAGGGAAGGAGAGAACCGGAAGACGTTGAACCACTGGCGGCGGCGGTGGCGCACAGCAGGGAATCATTGCAAAGATCCTCCCGAGCGGAGCGCTGCATGGGCCTGCATGTGTGCAGCAGCTGCGCATGTTGCTGAATGGGAAAGCCACATCCAAACAAAACAGAGCATTATGAAAGAATGGAGGGGCCTTGACGAGCGCTGGAGAAAAAGTCCTGCCGGACGTAAACAGAGCCCCTTCGATAATGCCAAATGATCAATTGCACATTTATTGTGTTGCCCGGGTAGCAATCAGTGTCTTGACTCTACTGGCTGTCCCAGAATGTTTATAGAAAGAACCCAGTGCCAAGATCTGAACGCCGGCCCTAGTAGAAAGCGCTCAACAGTCGTTTACATCAAAATCCTGACGTGAGGTTGGAAGAACTGATGCTGCAGAGTGCGAGAGAGGAGCCACGGACACATTTGTTTCCATGTTGTAAATTTGCCAAAAAGTGTGAATCACCGACTTTGCGCTGCTAAAAGAAGAGAAAAGAAAGGAAAAGAAAAGCACATCAGTGCATGAGGTCAGAGCCTGGTGTAGGCGTGAGCATCAATCAGGTTTAGAATCAACTTTGTCCACGCAAGCGAGGACTTTGACTGGTGCTCTGCAGCTCCCTGCGTGCTGTGATAGTGATTGCGAGGAGTAGAAGGGATGGCATCGGGCCTCTCAGCCATAAAGAATAGCCAGAACAACACCGTGACAGAGACAGCAAGAGCCGTAAGAGCAAGAAGTATGGAAGAGTCGGAGAGAAGTGGGGCAACAATGTGAATAATGTGAGCTGTTTTATAACAGGATGCCGAGTCCCATTCTCAATCTCACTGACTCCATTCATGAGGGAGGAACAGGACAGGGAGCCGGAGGAGGAGGAGGAGGAGGAGGACCAGTGATAAGAGTGTGGATGTTGCACTTTTTTTAATAAGAGGGAGAGACTGAGAAGGACACAAGTGATGAAGCTAAAAATAGCAGCAAATCGGAATGCAAAACGTCCTGCACCCACACCCACAACCACACACACACACACACACACACACACACACACACACACACACACTCCGGTGAAAAGACTGATATTAATTACGTGGCCCTGTTCGGTTTCTCCTCGCTGGCTGTATTCATCGTCAAATGTTTGTCATGCTGCTCGGGGGACAATGGAGACAAAAACCAAGCAGCGTACAGGAGGATCCTGAGAGGAGATTACACAGGTCGTGATGAACAATGCAACAAAGGAACAAAAAAAAAAAAAGGCTCTTCTCATGAGACGAGCAGCTTCAGAGACGTATGAATGTGGCAGACCGTCGACGGGCAGACGTTACATAACCCGGCGTGGGATAAAGGAGCCACCACAATGGCAGCCCGCGGAGAAGTGTGCTGATGACTAAAAGCGGCCTGACAACACGAGTGTGCACAGCGTTTTCAATTAGCCCGCTACAAATGAGCGTTGTCAACCGAGACCTATTTGTCTCTATTATGAAATGCATGATTGAAAATTCAAGGTTGGTTTGGAGGACGGAAGCTTAATGCGTCGGCCAGTTTGGAAAAACAGAATAATTACAAAAGCTGGAGTCTGCTTTTTAACGGTTCAAGTGGTATAGCTACAAGGCCGAGATTTATTTGATCGATTTGGTCAACAACAGTTGCACGTCGTGACTCGTGTTCGGCTTGGCTAAAGCGATGATGGTCAGAGAACCCTCATTGACCCGGACTCAGGAGTCTTTGTCTTCTCACTGTTATCACCAAACATCTGTACATCAACCATTGGACCTGCAAGGAACCAATGCAGACGCTTTGGGACGCTTCTCAAACTCGCCGCGTCTGGTGTGAACTTGCACACTGACTTTGCACGCCACAGATGCTTTTGGTGCACATTGGAGTTAAGAACCAAGAGTGTTCAGAGTGTTTTTGCAAGTCTTCAGTCTTGCCTTCATTGTGCTCGATGTTCAATGAGCTGAGAAGATAAGAGACAAGAAGAACTCTCTCCTCATCATCATGTGAAACTGTGACTTGGACAACTACTTTTCTGTAAGTTTCCGCACTCAACATTTTCAAAGACAGGCCCTCAAGTGCATGTGTGTGTGATCAGAGCTGCCACTGACCTCAGCTCCACATGAGTGGCTGCACCTGTGTTCACTTAAGACGTTTTCAAACCAGGGGCCCAGGCAGGTCCAGGCCTGCTCTACACCAAAGTCCAGTTGGTTCTGCCGCTGGTCTTGGTGGCCACTGAACTGAACTCAGGAGAGGACGAGAGAAGGGAAAAGCAAAGACTCTCTCTCCGTTTCCCAACATGTAAGTAACCAACCGTGACTCGTGAGGGTTTTATATGCTGGAGTTGGAGAAAGAGGTGAGTGTCAGCTGTGTAACGATCCTGTTGCACTGGGAGGTGACAAATTTGTGTTGCGTCTAAATCATTTTCCACATTCATCTGGTCGTTTTGGAGAAGTCTATTTCTTAGAAAGTAAAACACACACACACACACACACACACACACACACACACACACACAGACAAAAGCAGTCATCCATCTTTAAGTCATCAGAGTGGCTGCTTGCCAGGAGAAACACTCGCCAAAGTGCCGAGGGAAGACAGGAGTTCTTCCTTTTTTTCTTTTTTTTTTAAAGTGAAGAACATATATTTCAAAAAATAGGAAAGTTACCCCCCTCCACTCCCCAACCCCAGTCTCCATCCTGCCGTACCTCTTGAAAGGTGACACCGGGCGAATAACTGAGACGAGAACTGAGCCAATAAAATACCTCTCAGTCCTGCATCAGCGGCAGAATTTAAAGCCCTGCGGGTTCCTTATGATGCCCTGCCTCTATTAAAACAGCCCACTAATGAGCTTCCATTTATAGACCCTTCATTTATATGATGTCAGTGCTGAGGTCACACACACACGGAGACACACACACACACAGACACACACGCACCCATATCTCTCAAAGGAGCACATTTCTAATGAATAAATGACATTTACAAATACCTTCAGAAGTCCGGTGACTTTTTTTTTTTTCAGATTTATTGGCTCGGTTATTTACGTTCAGCTTCCTCTTGACCTACATGCAGTATGTCACTGTTACATAAGCGCACTTCACCGAGCGAGAAACTCAAACTGGACACTTACGAGTGGCAGCGCCAACCCGAAAAGGTTGATCTTAGGAAAACTAATCAGCTCTGACCAAACATGGACAACGGTACCGCCTATACCAGCAGGTCCTTGTCTGCATTTGACTGCTCACAGTCAGCGGTAATGTACACTGCATAGGTGCAGGGGAGTGAAGTGCTATATATAGCCACAAAGAGGACATGGACAGACAAGTTGATTTATGGAATCCACCAAAGTCCGTGTTTGAGTCAGTCTCGCTCTGATTAAATAGCCGCAATGATAATTTAGCTTTTTCTAAAAGTGCCTGGAGTTTCCAGCTCAGTCTTGAGGCAACGTACTGTTTAAGAATTGGTCTCATTTCTTGTTTCCTGCAAGGAATCAGCTCGAGATGACACTGAAATGAGGATTTGCAACCGTCAGAAAGTTACTTAAGTTTCCTTTACATCTAATAAAAGGCACAATGATCGAATAAACCACAAGCTTACTGCACAGTTAAGTAAATTCTCTGACCAGGACAGAAAGGAGCCAAAAGGAGTGTAAAAAACAAGCGCATGTGCTTCCTCAGCAGCCACCCAGACGACTGTCTCCTGTCAAGCCAGACAGACAGTCTCATGTCAGCTGCAGCAACCCTCGCTCAGGGTCGGGTCAAAGGTCAAAGCTATGAGATGACCAGCGCTCCACACGCTGGAAAGCTGACAAACAATCAGTGTGTCGGCGCATGCTCGGATGCAATTCTGTATTTATTTATTTATTTATTTATTTGTACTGCAAATAATTTCTTTTTTTCGTGGTGGAACAAGCTCGTAAATGAGTTCTCCGTTCGATTTGCAAGAGTTCAGTCAGATGGTTATTCATCACATAGTGTTCCTTGGCTTGATAAGAAGCCATCTGTCTTGTTGCTGAACTCTGTCACCGTCTGTACTTCCTGGCGAGTGTTTTCTTCTCCTCTGCAGATGGAAAAACCTCTTTGTTTTCCTTGGGGCCTCGGGCGCCTCGTCGTCAGACGCTGCTTGGCTCGCTCGCTTGTGTCGCTCCGACGAGTTGTGGCACATGGTTTGTGTCACCGCCGCTGAATTGATCCATTAAATATGATGCAAAACTCTCTTCGTCTGGCGTTTTCCTGCAGTGTGAGGCTCCCAGTCTGACATATGTTTCCCCCAGGAATGGTATCAAGTCCATCCTTTTACTCCTTTAGCTTGCTCGACTCTTCAGAAAGTGCATGCTAACACAGACAGCTCTTTGTGATGTCACAGAGGGCACTGATAGTTCTCCCTCCGACACCTCTACGCTACGTCCATCGACACGGCCTCGCTGCCACGTCGTCCTCGTCTCCTTCCAAAATGTGCGGAAGGTTCAGCCGGAGGTTGCAAAACAGACGACCAAATCCGCTGTTTCCTGCACATCCATAGCGTTTTTCCCTGGATAATTGAACGTGTAGAGCTTGACCTTGGATGAACACTTGAGATCTGGAAACGGTTACAGCGTGATGGGGACCTTTAAATCTGCCTCTTGTTGAAGCCAGTAATGAACTCAACAACCCAGGGGGAATGTGTACCGGAAGGAAGCAGGATTTTGTTTTCCTTCACTTTAAATGAAAGGCCAGTGAGCAGGGAATGACCTCAAATAGGAAGCGCAAAAAAGGAGAAAAACCCAAAGTCAGATTGCAGTCCTTCAGTTGAAGAAGGAGAAGGCGAGAATACATTTGTTTGCTTAATGTGAATGACGCTAAAACCCTGGTCTCTTTCTTTTCCCGGAGGATGTGACGTCTGGATTCTCACATTGCAGTTGCACAGTGAAATGCAGTTGAGCCAACACAGGAAGAGAGAACGCGACGGGCCCGCCGTGTGTATTTAAGGTAATTCCGGACATTGTTCACTTTCAAGCGCAGCTCCTTGAAAATGGAGAAACAATTATGGAGTGGAGCGGGCGTAACGGACGAGAGCAGGAATAAAGAAGATGTGGACGAAAAAAAGAAACAAGAGCCATGAAGTCCGGCTGCTGTCGTTAGTGAGGAGGCTGCCAGAGTTCGCTGACCCTCTCCAGGCAAAGAGGGGCTTTTTTGTTTTTGAGATTACATAAAAGTTTCAAGCTTGTTGGAGGAGACACAAGAAGAATGATCTTCGGTTTGAACTGCAATGCGCTGTTCTTTATTTTATTTTTTTTCCACATCGGAACCGCCAACACTCCGCCGAGCAGCGGAGTCTAAAATACAAAGGTGTGGGAGTCTGACGGGCAGGAAACGATAGCCTGTAAATTCAGATGTAAATGCAAATCCAGCCTGCTTTTCAGTCAGTCGCATCAGCTGCACTGACGTCAATCCACCACTCAGTGAGGGACCAAAATACCTAAACAACACTTGGATGAATGTATACAAGCTTTATTACCACATTCATTGTTGCAAGAAGAGTCCAATAATAAAAAAAAACAACAACAACTGATGAACAGAGTGTGATCTCAATGGCTGTGACTATTTCCACAGCAGTTCTTTTTCACAGCAGTCTTTTTGTAACCAGGTTCGTCGGCCCCTGCAGGCCAAACGGTAGAATGCTTTTTTTGGGACTTTGCATTAGCTTCATTTTAGATATCTAGAAGCTCTGTCCATCTTTCAAACTGTGCACCAGCCTATGGGTGAAGTGTGATGCAACCAAATGTTGCTTTTCTTATCTGTAGGAACCAGCAGGAACGAATCTGATTGGCCTGCTTGAAATGTGTTGACAAAAGTCTTGTTTAACCACCTCCCTAGCTCTTAGAAAACACTTTCTAGGGGCTTGTTACGCAATAGATATGTGAGATAAGCATGAGATGTGTTTACTTGCAGTGAATCTGTTGGACCACAACTGTGGAAACACGTTTTGTCAGGATGGCTATTAAACGTGCAGCAGGTGGAATTGACCGCGTCCCAGTTTAAAATGACCAGACTCCGGATGAAAGATTCCCACTGGGAAAGTTTGACGAAAACCTCAATTTGAAGCAGCCACTGAAATTTCACATTCCTGGATGATGACAACATTGGTTCTGAACTCGACTCGACAGTGACCAAACACAAAAACAGCGTTGAAATCCAAAAAAATGGAGGACTATGGTTAGCTTGTGAGGCTATAATTAGCTCAGAAAAGGCCTGCAGTGCAGTAAGATTGGGTTTTGTCACTGCGGGCAGCAGAAGTTCACTGCATCGTCACCGTGTTTTATTCTCAGCTTCATCTTTGATTTCTCACACGTGTTAAAGAAAAGGATGTTCATGCAGTTCAGGCTAACCTGCCGGGGCCATAATTACATTACTCACTTCTCTTATCCTCATTCAGGTGCTCAGTGCAGGAGAAGAGGGGGTGTTAGAGCAATTATAGGCTCCTTTTTTTGCCTGCTGCACGCTCTCGTCGTGGTTTGCAATCATGTCAGGAACAAAACAGCCAAATTCCTCTGCTTACCTGCAGACTAAGGAAAGTGAAAATGACCACTTGCCTGGAAATAGGCGTGCTGTGCCGGCGTATTGTCGGCCTGCAGGAGCAAAACAGGCTTTGGGTTACTCAAAAACAGTCATGCAATGAGGGAGATTGATTTATTTTCATTTATTGATTTTTAGCAAAAACAGGCAAAATTCAAAAATGTGGACGTCAAGTTGAAACTTTAAAATACATGCATGAGTTTAATGTTTTTGTTTATTTGGAAAATAGATTGATTTTTTTGTTGCCCCATTTTATTGTTTTCGACACGTAACCAACCTTCAAGCAAATTACATTTTCTCATTTGCTTTTTCCCTTAAAGAAAGAAAAAGGAAATGAAAAAACGTCAAAGAACTGCATTTTATTATACTGTATTAAAAAAAATGAGAGTTTTAAACAAAAGCAATGCTTTTTTTTAAATAGAAACAAAAATGCTATTAATTTCCCTGTTGTTGTTTTTGCTTTGAAAAAAAATCTCCTCCTGTCATAACCTGACCACGTTCATCTTTTAGCACACTTTATGCTGACTCCGTGATCGAGCTCCAGGCAAACAAGCATGTTTTGTGAAAGACTCAAGTGTTCTTTAAACACATTAAGCCTAAAGTCCACTCTGGCCTGTTTTTGAATCGAGCCCTCTAGACAAACACAGGTATTCTATTTCTGGTTTGGGGTCAGCGCTGAACAGGTTCCCTGATCCCAAATAACACGCTGCACACCGGGCAGGCTTTGGATTGGCCTTTGGACAAAAACCTACAATTACCAGTGGATAGGAAACAAAACAACACACAGGTGAAGGCGTTTTTTATACTGTCACGTTTTTATAGGTGACGCCTTTTTGGAAAACAAAGCCAAAAAACAAAACAAAACAAAGCAAACTTGGTCCAGAGTGATGGGTCAAAGTCGGATCACTATGTTTACCAATCAGCCGGGCTTCGCTGGCTAAATGGTGTAGTCATCTGCAGAGACTCAGAGAAACTCCAGCCAAAAACAGCAAATATGAGCACATGCACGGTTCGTCCCCGGCTGTGCTGCTGAAAGTTTTGAGCTCAGCATTATTTATTGTTACACTAAGGCCTCCGCTTGAAGTCACCACAAGTGTCTTGACATTGTGGTGCTATACCCAAGAAGCACACTTTTTAGGCTGACATGACCTGACATATTTTCCTGCCGCCACCTCACAGCAAGAAGGTTGCAGGTTTGATTCCCACTCAAGCCTTTTCTGTGTGCAGCCTGCATCTTCTTTCCTGTGCTTGCCTGTCTGGCAAAGTAAAGCAGTGATTTGTCTGATTGCAATCAGCGATTGAAGCAGTGATAGAAAATAAACGGATGTCTTTCTCTGTAGAGCAAATACACCTCTGCGAATGGCACGACCAGCATATTGAAGAGTGCGTTCCACTTGGTTGCTGTTTGCCTGTTTACTCTCACAGAGCTTCTCTTCGCCGACGACCTCGTGTCCCGCCACACACCTCACGTTTGTTTATGCATTCGGGGCAACTGGCAGAGGACGTCCAGTGACGAGCGTGTCTGTCTTTCTGCGCTGGTTCCCCCGTGAAAACAGCCCTCGGCTCCTCTAAGTGCAGCCCATTGTCCTGGCCAGGTCAACATGGCAATTGTGTTAGAAATGACGGCAATTAGCAGAAGTGAAGTCAGAGGTAAACTATCCCTTTAGTCCTTGATGATTACTTTGAACAATCTGGCCTTGGCGAACTCAACCCGGAGACCTCAGGGTTGGATGAGGTGAAGGAAGGTGTTTTAAAAAAAACATTTATTGTATGTAATGTACAGCTGATGTTATATTGAAAAATGTGGCTACGAACAAACAATCAAAAAGAAAAACTAACAAAAACTTGCATTGATTTGCTGTTCAGGGTGCACTGTCCCTTTATTTAGGCAAACGATTAGTGCTTTGTGGACATACTCTGTGACTCCCCATCACAAGGTTATTTTTGGTTTTTAATTTTGCAAGACCTACATAATGATTGCCTTCGTGTACAGAAAGTGTTTCCTAATTTACTCTTGGCTCTGCTGCGGCTTCTGCGAAGGCCTGCTGGCTCTCAAAATCAAGTAGGCCACTTCAAAAAGAATATGATATAATACAATATATGGATGCTATTAAAAAACAAAATAGCATCCTTGTTGTCAGCTCCGCTCACCTGTTGACTATTCTGCCCCTTGAAGGAAACACTTCCCAGAAAGTAGGCTGAGGGTAGGTCAGGCCAACCTTGAGCTGTGAAAAGAAGACAAAAAAAAGAATAAAACTGCGCAAAAGGAGGGATTGTGCAAGTCCGTTTTTATAACAACAAGGGCAGGGAAGATTTATTCCACATTTCAGAGCTGCCAGATAAATCATCAGGAGCCCGAAACTTCATCCCCAGTGTGAGTCAGAGGACTGTTCTCATCTGTTACAAATGAACATCTTAGACAGTCGCCACTTCCTTAAATATCTCTCAGCTGTTTCTCTCATTTTCACTTGCACGTCAGAGCTCAACGGCGTTGATTTGATCACTTGTTTAAGGCGTTTGGAAACGTGCCAGTTGGAGAAGGAAGGACTTAAACAAAAATAAAAAAAATAAAAAATACTGAGCTTTCGGTCTTCTCTCTATGACTCAATATATGTAAACAAATGCTGATGTTGTTGTATGCAAATGCAGTTATTTTGAGTGGTTTGTCATAGGTTATGGTTAGATAGATAGATAGATAGATAGATAGATAGATAGATAGATACTTTATTAATCTCCAAGAGAAATTTGAAAGTTAGACACAACTTTTTTTTCCCGTAAGGTGAATCATCAAGGGACAAATATGTCTGTGAGGAAGCAGGAGAATTTGTATGTGTCTGATGCATTTCAAGGGACCTTTGCAAAGTTCCACCAGCAGAGGGAAGCAGAGGGCAAAGCAATAGGAAGGTACTTGGTGCGTTTTTCCAGAGAGGGACTGTTTATTGGTTTCTTGGCTCCCTCTGCTGGTAGAATAAGGCAGCTGCCTCGAACGAGGGCATCCATTGGGTGCGATCACTGCATTTGATATACTGGCAACAACTTGACATGTATTGTCAAGCATTGACATGAGTGAGTGGCACAGAATTAACAACACAATGCCACTAAATACAACTCGTGAAAACAGCACTATCTTGAAAAATTGATGTGATGAATATGTACTTGCACTTTAAAATGTCTTAATAATCCTCCTATAGTAAAAAAAAAAAAAAACAAGCCAAGATGAATGAGCTCATTAGTAACTGAATGCACTGTGAATGAAAGGAAGAATGATTTCATTATTTTTTGCAAAAGGCTAATAACTTAATTATTCAGTGGCTGTCAAAACAGAGAAAAACACTGTATGATTGGAATTCCCGCAAAACCGCAGAGGTCTTATAAGTTATTACTGCATGGCCAACATCATTTCTGTGCAACAATGAGAACATGGGAATTAGTATTTAAGCACTTTTTCTTGAACAGCAGTGAAATCCTCTGGTTGGCTACTCGCCACTAATCAGTCATCTTGGCAAACTGCCCCCTGAAAGTTTTTTTTATTTTTTTTATTTTTTTTATTTTTTACTTGACACATATACCCAGCTTTGTAAAGTCAAAACACAATTGACAGAAGAAAATCCCATCAGTATTTTGATTTGACCCCAAATCATTAGCTTTTTGATTTTTGCCTTTTTTCATGGATTATTTTGTTGTTGTTGTTGTTTTAGTTTTAAAACCACACCATGCAATCTTGTTTAAAAAAAAAGTATAAACTTTTATAGTTATAGTTAAAAAAAAACAAAAACAAAAAAACAACAACAAGGTCACAAGGTGTATAATACCTCCCTACCGCTGCCACAGTGCCCCCATCTGGCCTGGTGTGGGAACTTTGGTTGCCTGCCTGGCATTCTCAAGATATGCCTCACTTTATGATACAACTTTGTAGACCAACCTTGACACCTCTGCTTGAAGACAGTTCACTACTCTTGGTAACGTTCATGGCTGTCAGCAGACAGAGGGAGGACATTGTTGGAGGAGGCGGGAAGGAGAGGGAGCGATAGCAGCTGAGCAGAAGATCAGACAGGCATGTTTTTTGACAAGGTGCTGAGCAAACAACCAAAGTTATAAAGTTTGATAAGGATGCAAGTTGGGTTTTTTTTTTTTTTTTCTTTTTTAATCATAGAAGTGATTTCAACACTGGGATTATGAAGACATGTCATTTCTGAAAGGCCCATTGTGTAGGACTCAGTCGCATCTGATGATGTGAAAGCACAATGCATCCAAATTGATAGCTCTATATTTATCACGTATAACAAAATGCACATGCTGTCACATTAGTTATAGGCATCAAGTGGTAAACTGTAATCCGACTGGTCAGATGCATTAGCCATCTTGCAGAAAGCAGATTGCTTCCATGTCACTCTGAAAATAGAATTTTCTCTCGATCAAGCTAAGGTCTCCCTGTTATTAATCCTGTCCCACTTGATCTCACGTCTTCCTGGTTCAAGCCATGAGGCCAGGCTAAAATCATGAAACCCTGAAGACATCCACTTGGCTACAGTTAATTTGTGGTGGTGCAAAAGCCACCCCTAGACCTGTGTTTTAGTAAATATAAATTGTTATTTTTTGTGAATAAAAACACAAGTGTTATTCATTTTTGGTCACTAACTATAACTTAATGTATACATATGCATCTTCAATTTCATTTAATGTCAATAGATTGTCATATGTGGTGCACTGGGCCTGTAAGGGTTTGTTTCCCAACTAAAGTTACTTTCTCTTTTCACTTTGAGTGAAAATCTCATTTACAAGGCTCTTTATGTGTTCAGCCTTGATGTCCTTCTTTAGGAGACACCCAGCTTTTAAAGAGGCCATCTTGCAGTTGTTTAATATTTTCTATATGCCCTCACTGTTTTCTGGGGGATGAGTAATTATTCCCTTTCCATTTGTCGCACTTTGGCCCACATTTTTGTCCACTTACACGCTTAGCTGCAGTTAAATGGTTAACTATTCACAGTAATATTAAGACAAACACCTGGCAAAAATACCTCTTAAAGCAACAAAACAAAATTCACATTTATGTCTTGAGAACAAAACTAAAATCTTATTTAAATCTTCTAATTTAATTACATTGTGGAATTATTCTCCAAAGTAAAATAATAGATTAATCAAAAAATGGAAGCGAGCTGTTTGAAATTGAGCCATGTATCATTTTCACTCACTTTATTTGAACTATCTTATAATTAATTATTTCATCAAATTACTTAATATTCCTTTCTAATATAGACTCAAGCTTTTTTTTTTTAAGTTTAAAGTTTTAATGGGAGTGAAAGACACGTACAAATATTTTTCTTAAGTATCAAATGTGTTCATTGTTAAAAAGAAGTCCATGTGATACTAAATGTGTCATATACGAATTCGTTCACGTGTTAATTATGCCATGTGTCATTCGTGAGACCGTATTTACAGTGTAGTATGAGCTGCCGAAAAATAAATCACCACCGATTGATAGTTAAGATACCAAGTATTGACGGACATTCTATTCCATTTCAGAAGAAAACTTTTTGTTTTCAACAAAACTATTTTGCAAAGGGAAAAAAGGATTTTCAAATCTCAGTCTGTTTTTAAAATTAAATAAATGTTGGCCAACAAAAACCTTTCCATATGGCGAATCACCATAAATAAAATGCGGTAAAGACAACTGAAACGGAAGAAAGCCTCAATTTTTAGATGAAACTAATAAAGGACATGGAAGTCGAGAAAGGAATACTTTTGTGGCTGCTTTACAATTGAACAATGATATCTGGAAAGAACTATCCGATGATATCCAATTTTAACGTTTTTTTACTGTTTCCATCAGTCAAAATAGCTTTCGTACCAATATGGCCAGATAAATGAAATTATTCAAATGTATAAACACCATAAAAGTTCAGCAGTAGCCTTTAACTTGCAATGTTTTCGTGTCATAATGGATAACAACTTCCGCTCCGTTCGTCTCCGCTCGTTTATTTCGTCTCCGTGAAACGTCATGCTCGGCCAACCTTTATTTTCCCTTTTCTTCTTCCCAGACTTTTTTCTTTTTTTCATATTTAGTCTTTTTTTTTCATGTAGGCGAATATACAGGCCGGCGGTGCAATTTCGGAATCTGCCCTCGTATATGGCGGACGAAATTTCCACGGTAGGAACCGCAACACGAAGCTACCCCCCGGCGGTGCGGGGCGGCACGAAACGGCGAGCCTGCACGGCCTGGCGTGAAAAGAAAACCTCGGCAATTTCTTCTTCTATTTTTTTTTTTTTTTTTTTTTTTTTTTTAAATGATTCACTACGCCATTACTCCTAAAATGTAACGCAGCGGCCGGCGGAGGGGGGTTGGAAAGCCAAAACAGTAGAAGCTGTGGATGAATTTCATTCCCCCCCCCCACCCCCCCGAACATTTGGAGATTTTTTTTTTTTTTTTACATAACTAATTTAGAATATTTTTTTGATCAAGCAGTTGTGCAGTCACCTCTGGTCGGGGAGGTTTTCTAGAGCGGAGGGGAGCCTGTTTCGCATGAGCTGCATCGTTGTTGGAGGTATGTCAGCACGCTGTTTGCTTTCCTGATTTATGAATCTTAATTTGTGTTTCTGTTTTTTGGGAGGGTGGGGGGGGCGTACATTCCTTTCAGCTAATGTCAAGTTTGAGAGCGGGTTCCTGTCACTGGAACCAGGTGCAAATTGGGGGTGGCTGTGAAAGCCATCCGAAATGTAGTCCCTAATCTGTTGATGTGTGTGTGTGTGTGTGTGTCTGTGTGTTTGGGGTAGTGGTGCTGCTGGTGGTGTGTTTTTCGGTGAATTTTTTTCTTCTTCTTCGTAAATGGAAGTTTCTGCGTGACTGCTGACTAGTCGACAGTGCACCTAGTTAGCCCACATTTACAACAGCCTGCCTTGGGGGAAAAACGAAGTGTGCGTGCTGATGGAGCAAAAAGGGGGAAACAGGCGGTAGTGGCAACATGAAGGACGACGGAGGGGAGGAACAATCTGAAACACAAAAACCTCCTGCAGCCATGTTTTGTGAATTTTTCTCCCTCGCCCCCACCCCCTTCTTTCTCCTGGCAAAAATTTTGAAGCGAGTTGCTTTATTTTCTCTCTCTCCCTCCTCGCCTTCTTCTGAATCTCACACAGCATCACTTTTCAGTCGGTGTTTGACGGCTCGGCGTTCGTCGCTGACAGCCACGGAAAACCACCAGAAGCGGTCGCCACGCCAAACACGCTGTCAGAATTTATTTCATTATTATTATTATTATTTTTTTAATTATATATATATATATATATATAATTTTTTTTTTTTTTTTTTTTTTTTAGCAAGATAGGGGTTTTAAAACCTGAGCGCCGGTGGCGCCACCTGCAGGCGGTCATTTTCTATGGAAATTAGAAATTTTGACGATGCTGCTTTGGTTGTCATTTGTTTTCTCTTGGAAAATAATACTTGCACATTTCAGGGCTTTTTGGAATGAGTAGCAAACCACACAGGAATGAATGTAACAAAAAATATCCTGAAGTGTACCTAATTTTCCTTCTATTAAATGGAAAATTACCTTGATTTTTTTCTTCAAAGTCACATTCAAAGCACAGTGAAAGTTAATTTCTCCCTCCTTGAAGTTTTATTAATAATAATTTAAAGAAACACATTGTTTTTAAAGTTTGAAGTGTTTACTTCAATATTTTTTAATGTGCCTGGGAAATTATAAACAATAAACATTTTTTGGATACTTAATCCTCCCCAAACATTTTCTCCCAAGCATTCACATTAACACCACATTTCCTGTCTGTAATTGCTTGTTTGTGTGTGAAATTGTGTGCCCCTGTGTGTGTCTGTGTGTGTGCGCGTGTTGCTGTGTGTCCACCAGATAATTCACCGGTTAGTAAACATGGACTTTTTTTAAACCCCCCCCTTCTTCCTTTATTTCGAGACACTGGAAATGTTTGAGTGAAAAAGCAGCCATCTAAAGTGAACTCGAGAGCGGTGGAAGGAAAAAAAAAAAGGCGGTGTCAGCATAATTTGAGGGCAGGAAAAACAATCACAACCAGCGCCTCTGTTTATATTAATCCTGCAGACGCCAAACAGTTTCCCATCTTTGCGTGGCTTGCTTTTTATTTTAATGCATGGGGAAACTGTGGAGGCCATTTTGCTTGTGGCTGATTTTCCTTTTTTTTTTTATTGCTGACCTTCAAATCTGTATAAATTTAAGCGAGCTGGTGGAAATTGTGTGGTTTGTATGCTAAATCCGTGTGCAAATTCTGACCTTTTGCTTGGAGAATTGAATGAAAATGCAGTTGAGTTTTCCGTCAGCCCAGAAAGGCATCCGTTTTTGTTTTTTGTTTTTTATATGGGGTTGAATTGCCGTCTAAGTGGATGGAATGTTTACATGCTAAATACCTGAAGAATCAAATTGGAACGTGTGAAGTTCTCAGAAGTAATTGTGGGATGTTGAAATAATAATAATAAAAAAAAAAAAAAAATCACAAACCCATCTTAAAAAGTCTGCGAGCTGTGAAGGAGGAAGGAGGAATGCTCGCTATCTGCCCTTAGAGTGAACAAAAGCTTTGTTTCGCTCGGGTAGAAACACTTTGGACATGGAGGTGAAACTGGTCCCCTCCAGGTGCTGATAAAAACAAGATAGTGAGGGATCATATCACCCTCTGTAGGTTGGCCGTGTGTGGAACACAGCCATTTGTTCTCGTCATTTAAGGGATATTTTAGAGTTTCAAAGCAGGGAAGTATGGGGGTCCTTGTCACTATTTTGTTTAGTAGCCACAGGAGATGTCGGCCTGGTTTGGCATTGTTGGCAGAAACAGCTTGCAGGACCTGCACAGAAGCTGGGAAACACATTGTTGCATTGCAGCGCAGGATTTGGTGAATTTTAGTCTGCATTGAGTGTGAGCAGAAAGACAGAAAAGAGAAGTTACTTCTACCATGAAAATTCTGTAGCCTTTAGCAATGCATTGCTACGCAACCAATGGGCTAGCAGTCGCACCTGCTGCACACTTATCTCCCACTCAACCGTTCTGATCGATCTCCAATGTGTCGATGGCCATGGCGACGCGTCTTTCACTGTGTTCTTCAGGGATTGACTTGTTGCATTGCTAAAACAATGCCAAACACAGAGGATTCTGGAGGAATTTCATAGCACTAAAGGGTAAATTTTATCCAATTACACAGTTTCTTTCAGTTTGTTACCTTTTTTCTGTCTATACGATACTAAGATGCATGAGATCTGGTTGCGGCTGTCTGCGCTAAGCTATAACCAGGCCTCCGTGCAGGTTCTCTGAAGTGTCTTGCCTGGGAGAAACAGACCTGACAAGACATTTCCTGTGGCGAACATAGATCATCCCGCTGGCTGTCAGAAATGCAGAAACAACTCTTGAACTTAACGTTGTTAGAATAGGTGCTGTTGCAAAAAGAACCCCCCCAAAAACCCAAAACAAAACAGTTTCTATTTTTCTGTTATCTCCCTTTTTTGCTGATGCACAATAACGTCCGCATGATTACAGCTCCGATGCGCGTTAACATGGATCCTCTATTTTAAAAGATGGCCAGCATCCTGTGCAGTGCTGTTTTCATAGTGGCATATCGAAGATGGCTTCACTTAAATTAGTCTCTGGGGAAAGGCTTTTTCTGAGGTTGGGGCTGCTGCATTAAAAAAAAAAAAGAAAATCTGTGCATTCTGCACATATTTTTCCTGCCTCCTCCTTTTTAAAAACGAACCTTATTGGTTTCATGAATAATGCATAAGGATATTCAATTGCTGCTGCAATGAAAATTAGGCTTGTTTACGTGCAATGGGTGCATACGCGGAAGCTTCTATTTTTTTTCTCCCTTGACCACTTTCTGAAGGTAGAGCAGAGGCTGAGCCGCGTTTCTGAAAATACAAATTTTCTGCAAAGCAAATCTCATTTCTCTGAGTGAAAAGAGGAGGGGTGAAACTCCCGCGGGTTTAATGAATCCATAAATCACAATAGTGCCAGGTTTGCTGCGCCTGCGTCAGTGTGCGGTGCAATTTTGATTTTCATCAAAAATTTAATCTGCCAGCCTACAAGGGTTTAGCAGCAGACCGGATGCTGCCCTGAATTTCTAATTTTAGGGGCCTGATCTTTCAGGATTTATTTTTGTATAATTCAAGTCCGCTTTTCAATATCTCTTGTTATTAAATTTTAATTCGTGGCATTAACATATAGATTGAAAAGGTTTTTATGGGGGTTTTGAGTGTATGCTGATGGAATTTTACTAGACGAGCTTTCTTTTTTTTTTCTTTTTTTTATAGAACACTGTGTGTGTGTGTGTGTGTGTGTGTGTGTGTGTGTGTGTGTGTGTGTGTGTGTGTGTGTGTGTTAAGGAAGGAAGGGAGGGGGATTTATCCATTTCTCTGCATTATTGCTTTTTTGAAATCATTGGTCATACACCATATTGGAAGACATTTATTACAGAGGACAGGAAATGTGCATTTGATTAAAGAAACAGGGAGAGGAAAGCACGGAGGAAACAGGTTTTTCGGTCAAACCTCAGTGAGTTGCTGACTTTGTCCGGCGTAATACAAACATGCATTGAAAGCTGTGATTGAAGTGCCCCCCCCCCTCCCCCCAAAACCCCCTAGTTTTAGCTGATTCCTGTTTTTTTAATCCCTCCAGAGTGGAAACATTTTCACGAGTCCTTAAACAAATTTATATATTTTTATACTTTGAATCTCCTCTCCGGTCTAGTTAACATGCAGAGCACGTAACATTTTTGGCGATGCAAATACAAACTAAGAACCCCTTTTAAAGTCAGCTGCAAAATATTGTGATGATTTTCCCTTTTGTGTGTGTGTGTGTATTTGTGAATGCGCGCGCGCGCGTGTGTTTGCGGCTTGAACTTTGCACAGTGATTGATTTTCTTCATTATTGTGCAGAGGCAGATGCAGTGCGCGCTGCCCATATATAGGCCAATTATTTTAAGTACCTTGAGTAAGCCCTGAATTCTGAACAGAGGTATGGTCGAGAGTTGTTTTTTTTCCCTCCTTCCTCCTAACCTCCTTATTCTGTAGCCCCTACCACATGATGTGATAGATCATTGTTAATATGCGCATGCATTGACATTTTTAAAAACACAGCTTGGCCAGATCATAAAGGAAATACTCCTAAGAACTGTGATGAATCAAATGCCCACCTGCACCGAACTGCCCCAATATTTAACATCTATTTTTTGATTGTTTATCAACGATATTTAATTATATGACATGCTCCCTTGGTATTCATCTGTTATAACCTCGAGTTGTTTTAGTTGTCCTGTATTTGCAACATCAAGCAAACATGCATCTGGTTTAGGTTTTCCCTAAGCATGGAGCGGCCGCGCTCTCGCCGACGCAGAAGACTCAAACTATAAAAGAACAGATGGCCAGGTGGCTAATTTAGCATTTTTAACTTGGACGAGAGGCAGACAGGTCACAGCAGCCACTTTGTACACCCTAGTTATGCATTCAAAATGCCGCGCTGCAAGTATTTACCTTGATAATTATAAACGGCCTGTGTTTAAAAGCACGCACGAATAAACAGCAGCGACGCGTACGCACTCAGACACTTTTCAGATAGCTATTAAAGACCGCATTTAGTTGAAGTGCTCGACAGTTTCTCACAACTGCGTTAAATGCAAATGAAAATTAAAGCTTGAAGTGACCTGTCAGACCTGCTCAGAACCGACGTTTTATGTCGCTCGGAAGGGGGAAGTGTCGGCGACATGCAAATCAACTTTTTGCTTGTGTCTCTGACAACATCAAAAAAACAGGTTCTCCGTTATAATTTGCTTTTCAGTGAAGTGCAAAACCTATATTCAAGTGAACGTATTTCTGAAAAGACAGAAACAACAACAAAAAAATAAGAAATAAATAAAGTAATTGCGGCTTAAACTGGTTTAATGTGGTGTGATCCGACTGGGCAAATATATTTATGGGGTGTAGCTGGAGAGCGTTAGCAGCATGCGGCTAGTTACAAGGCGCCTCAGGATTAGCTCAGCACCTACAGCGCGCTGCATGAGTTTTGAATTAAAAGCGCTCGTCGCCCTTCCACGTGCAGAAATTCTTCGTTTCAAAGGCTTTTACAGCGAAATTTTGGCAAGAACATGTTGTGCAAGGAGGCCGTAACGTGTAAAGTTTCACCGCATGTGTGAAAGGCGGCAGCTGCCGTCGACGTTGTTCTCTGTGGAAGTTTCTGTCTTTGTGGGATGAATTTTTCATCGGAGATTTTGTGCCGTAATGGAAGTGAAGTAGCGTGAATTAGATCAGTGTCAAGTGTTCCTCTGTGTTGTGTTCTTTTTTTTTTTTTTTTTTTAATACCTTATGCTAGTCTCTCAATAGTTTATGTAGTCTCGACTATAGTAACATTATCCTCGGTAGCTGAAGTTGCAACACAAGTCTGTAGAATACATTTAGTTCAACCAAACCCTTCTGTCTACCAGAGCGACACTGGTTTGATCTTCCAAGTCGGTGCTTTATACACCACAAGATGAGTCCATCTAGAGCTTCTAAAAGGGTGCAAATGTGTGTAGAATAGCGTTGGTTGGTTGGCTGCTGTTCTCCAAGTTTGGTCTCGATGCGGCGCATCATTGAACGCTTCAATCATTTTCCATGTCGAATGGCATCACTGATGTGTTTGTCTAAGTGCCGTAACTGTAGTAGGCCGGCAACGATGATTTTCACTTTCACTCTGCTCTGCAAGCGCAACTGTCACTGTGCAGACTTCAGTCCTTGACGAGTTGCAAGACTCGTTTTACATTCTTAGCCGTGAAAAGACCAAAAAGACCTGCATATTAAATCCTACCATTATAAATACTATATTTTAAATACTCATAATACTAGATACCAATTTCTTGTGTCTTTTTTAATTGGAGATAAAATACCCCTACCCCACACACAAAATGTGTCTGCATAAAATTTCAACACTGTACAATTGCAATGTGCAGGTGTTTCCATTGAATGGCGTGAAGCGCTTAAGCCGCAATTCTCGTAAAATCTCTTCCCGCAATTCTATTGGTAATGGAAACAAAGCTATATTCATATATCTTTTCCCCTGTCACATGTTTAGGAATTCCACATCATCAGCGCCAGAACTGTCGGCTTAATATATGGCGTCACATGTGTGTAAAATTTGGCACGTCTGCGTCAACAGAAAGTAGGCCTCTGACTTTACTGACCCAGGACGTTTCTCTGCAGCGAAAACTCTGCTTTTCAAATTCAAATTTCTCAAAACATGTCGCGGTCGGAGATCCTATCATCAGGAGGCCGTCTGAAGTTTTGACTAGGCCATGATTTCGTTTTTTTGGCAAAGGTCTTAAGAGGGCTTCTCCAGTCTTTTATATTGCTTTCTCACAGTTTGCAACACAAATCAGCCCCCAAAAGCTTGACGACACGCCGTGCTTATTACAACGGAGTGAATTGTGTTACCCTTGAGTTGTGTTATTGATCTAGTCTAGAAATCTTACGAAAGTATTGTTTATTCAGAACTATAGCAGTACGTGAAGGTACAAGATAAATAGCCCGTGGGTGGACGTAGACTTTGTTTTTTGTGTTTTTGTAAAAAACAAAAAACAAACAAAAAAAGAGGCTCTAATCAGATGGACCTAAAATTAAGTCAATGAAATTCATAGAACACGTAGTAGATGAGGACGTAGATGAGCCACCTTCTTTCTCTAAGTGGTCTTGCCATCACCCAATGAAAGTCCTGTATTGATCAACCCTTTAGTAATTTACAGAGTGGCAATCGTAGACGTTGACAACCGGGAAAAGTTGTTTTTCAGTTCCAGGTTCATGAGAGAAACATCGGCTGTGACAAACAATGATGGAATCTACACATAGAATGACAAACATTCAAACAAATGACATTTTTTTGCCATGTTCACCCATCCTTAGATTTTTGTTTTTGGGAAAATGTATTGCATTTTGCACAGACCCTTTTCTTTTCCTTCAGTTTGTGAAGTACATTAAAACAACAGACTTAAAAAAAAAAAAGAAAAAAGGTTTTTTAAAGTTTCAGCAAGATTGATCCAAATCTTTGGATCTTCCTTTGCAGAGGCTGTCTGTCTTTGTAGGCGAGGTGTATTTGGGCTATGAAAAGTCTTGTTGTTGCAGCATCGGCGCGCTATTATTAGAAGACCAATTTTCCTCTCTTTCCATAATATCACTCATCCTGGCGTAACTCTTGTTTTGCTTGGTTGCATTTCGAGCACATTCTCTTGACAAGGCCTTTTATAGTCCTGCGCTGAAGTGGCAAGTTGTGTAATTTGGATATTTCTGAAAGTGGAGCGTTTGGGTGTCACAAAGTGACAGAATCCGTCCATGGTCACCCATGAGCGGCCGGTGCCCTTCTGATCTCCCGAGCACAACAAAAAAATTCTTTAGTCTGTTCTTCCCCTCCTTTGTTTCTGTTGTGGGCTGTAAAGTTCTACGAATTACGAGATCACAAAGAAGGTATCACGTTTTCTTCTTTGCCGTGGGGCCGTTTAGCGGCTTCGACTGTTTCGGTGGAGTTTTAGGGGATATGCGCTGCACAGATATCCACTTCCTCTCTAAAATAATGAACTAGTTGGCACGTCGACTGAGCTGAGGATTAACATGAACGGGTTTCTCCGGAAACCAAATACTCCACTGACATGTTTTCTGAGCAATTTCACACAAGAGCTGCAGCAGAAAGTTTTTTTTTTCCTCCCTGTTCTTGTTTGGATGCATTACACAAGCTGCGTTTCCATTAACCCCTAGAATTGCCTAAAAAACCTAAATGTCGCAATAAAAAACTGGTAATGGAAACACATAAAGTTTGAAAAAAGCTCTCAAATATGGCTGAAAGGTTTTGAT
Organism: Nelusetta ayraudi; assembly: GCF_046127955.1. Lineage (NCBI taxonomy): Eukaryota > Metazoa > Chordata > Actinopteri > Tetraodontiformes > Monacanthidae > Nelusetta > Nelusetta ayraudi. The sequence goes on along the minus strand of NW_027466126.1, from coordinate 2,203,013 downwards.
GCCCTCATGATGTGGTAGTTAACACATATCAGGTATCAGCAAAAGTGTCATGGAAACACGTTTTTTTTTACACGTCAGTGGACGTGATGTAGGGGGTCACGTGACCAGTTCACTTCAGTTCATATATATGTATATATATATATATATATATATATATATACACATATATACATATATATATATATATATATATATATATACATATATATATTTCTTTTTACAAGTAATGAAAAAGAAAAATATAACAACCATTCTGGACGGCAAACAAACGTAAAAAAAACAAACAAAAGCAAGCATCATTTTCGTAAACCTTGCGGGATGAGATTTTACGAGAATTACGATCTGCCTCGCACCATTTGAAGGAAACACCTGCAAATCGCAATTGTACTTTTTCTGAATTTTAGAAATATGGCTTTTATTTTGCGAAAAACTGTCATGGAAACGCAACTAGAGTCACTGATTATTTTTAAACCCTTCTTAGTGTTTTTTATACTGTACCGCTCAAATAATATACTCATGGTAAACAGAGCATTAACCATCCAATTGTGCACTTGCAGCGAAGCAAACTTCTTCTCCAATTTTTTATTTTCCAATTGGAATTTGTGATGCAGAAACAAGCGAACGCAATGCAATGTGAAACGTTAATTGCAAAAAAAAAAAAAAGAGTCTAAAAGCTTCAATACATTTTCCTATGCCTTTACAGTACTTATACTTTTTGATGCAAATTCAGTGGGTTTCAAAATCCGACAGCTGGTGAGACAGATCTATCGGCCCTTTGTGATGTAACAACATCCCACATACACTGAGAGCTTTAGTGTCCGAGTGTTGGCTCCTCCCTCTGTGCTCTTCCTTTTGCTGCTTCGGCCTCATTGACACGGCTCGCACATATGACCAGTGTTAAATCCTGTCATTTATGCACTTGCACGTCTAATACCAGCATGGTCCCCCCCACTCCCCTCTCCCGTCCTCGCTGTCTTGCTGTTTGGCCTCTCTGGTCGTTTTGGTTTCACTCCAAATAATTCCGAGCCCTTTGTGAGCTGGAGTCTTGTTTGGATGCAGCCGCCCAGCCGTCCCTGAATTTTCTCCAGTGATCAGGTCACAATTCTGGGAACTTTTCAAAGCGCTGGCCTTCCTGTTGAATGTGGTCTTTTCCCTCAGTCGGTTTTTGAGGTTTTGCAGATGCTTTAATAGTTGACACAAGTTCCACTCTCAGGTACTCACGTTATACAAATCAAGTCGTGTCTAAATTAAGACTTTGTTTGTTTTAGGAGAATCAAGTTCTCCTTTCTTCTCTTCATACCCCCGCTTGCAGAATCGCAGGCCCAGAGGAGGTGGAGGCATGAGTGCGCAGGAGGCGCCCAAACCCGGCATGGACAAGGCGGACGCCGCCGACGGTCCCTCGTCCACCACGAAATCCAGGGGCTCCAGCCCGCCGCCGCCACCGCCACCACCGCCGCTGCCGCCGCCGCCGCCACCCCAGGTCACGATAAAGAAGGAGCCGGGCACGTCGGAGACGAGTAACGGCAAAGCGGGCGACGCCAACCCGGCCGAGATCTGCGTCATCATCGGCGGGAACGAGAGAGGAGTCGGCGGAGGTGGGAACCGGCGAGCTCAGACCGAGGGTATGTTTGCCCTTGGTTCTCCTCCGCCGACTAAGAGCACAGACTCGTGCATAGGTGTGTAATTACGCACGCATCCCTGCGTCTTGCCTGACTGCCGTTGTGTGTTTGCTGTCTCTTAATGGCTCACCTCGCCTCCTGACTGATGTGACAACACAAACAAGGCCCAGCACGGCATCAAAGAGGCGGGAAAAAAAAACCAACAAAACATTTGCTTCAGTTTATCTGTTTGAAAACGGCGTGCGGGGTAATGCTATAAAGAAAGCTTTTAGGCTTTCTTTACAGCATTTTTGCTTCCGTGCTGAAGAAGTAGTTAATTTGAAAAGCCTGTTGTCACTCTTGTCACCGGCTTGTGTTTACAAAGACACGGTTAATTATAATAAAAGGCCTGATAGGAACTGAAATGTAACTCTTGTTCATTACGCCACTCAGCTCAGCCGTCATTTTCTGTTTCCCCCCACTTCACCGCCACCGATTTGACTTGTTCCAGTGAGTTCTGAAGCCCGATGGCTTTATCTAACTGCTGGTCAAACCCAGGGCCAGTATGTTCCTGCTCAGCCTGATGCCTCATTAGAGAGTCATAAGTTGCTGCTTAAAGAACATGACAGAGGTGCAATTTGGGGAGGAAGAAAATGAAGAAGAAGGACATTTTATACGCAAGAGAGGACGAAAATAAAAATGTCTGAACTTGGTCGGGCAGAGGTGAAGGGAGAGGAGGGACGATAACTGCAGGGGACGGCGGCGGCGTTCGTCGAGGGGATGAGTTAAAGAGAAAAAAAAAGAAAAACCTCCGCAGCTGCGGAACAATGTGCTCACGTTAAAATGGAGTGTTGGAATTAAATGTTTAATGCATGTTTTGGTCGTCGGGGATACGGCATCAGTGACACAGTGAAATTAGACATCATTCTCTCCTTTGCTCTCTCTCTCTACTGCTGAAACCAGGAAGCACGAAATTCCCAAATATTTTAAATCCTAAAGTCAGCGGTGAGGCGTGGCTTGTCTGGGCTGAGCTCCGCCTTGGCTTCACCCTGGAATGGCTGGGATTGGCCCTGATTGGCTGCAGCCTCCCTGTGGACCTCAGTGCAAGATAAGCAGTGACAGCAAATAGATGAAAAATTATCACAAGACTTAAATGTCTGCAGCACGTTGTGTCGTTCAGGATGCAAGAGAAGAGAAATCTGAAAACTTGGTCAAAGTTGCACACTTCTGCATATGCATTGGACGCTCATTCAAAGCCCAGATTATAGTATTTAATTGCAATGCGATGCATTTTTATTCTTTGCTCTGATTTCTATTGACACTAAAACTCTCCCCGTTCCCATCTGCAGCGCTGCAGAGTAGGAAGTTTTCCTGACGGCTTTGAAAACAGCCCAAGACAAACATGGAAATGTTGCAATCTGAGACGCTCATCATTTTTTCCGCCTTTTTTTTACATCGTCGCCACGCAGGTTCTTACATCTGTGGAGTGTGTGGGAAGAAGTACAAGTACTACAACTGCTTTCAGACGCACGTCAGGGCGCACAGAGGTAAGTCGTCCATATATATATATTTATGTATAACTTTACTTTCTCTTCAAAGAAAAACAGAAATGTCACTTCGGCCCCCCGTGTCTGCTCCAGAATTGATTCTCTGCTTCCTTCTGACTCATTCGCCTCCTGTCTTTTTGACCAGGGATTGTGTTTCACATTGGTTTTTCTGCGCTCAGTTCTAAAGTGACCACACGCTGATTTGCACACGGAGGCCGTTTTTTTTTTTTTTTTCCTCCCTCCCATGCTAAGGCTGACTTATTTTTTCCCCCTATAGAATCGGAGAGCATGGTCGCAGACGGCCTGCCCCCGGCGCCCAACAGTAAGTGCACTTCCTCTGACTCCCTCTCTAAACACAATCACCTTTATTTGCATACCAGCTCGAGCTGTCTTTTTATCCTGAGCTCGTCTAACAGGTGTTGTATATGTTTTTTTTCCTTTTTTTTTTAAAACTATTTTTAGCTTCCCTCTTGTCCACCATTGTTCCCCCAAGCCCCCGAGTCTCGGTGTGCTAAAAGCCCATTTGTACTATTATAAGCTTTAAACGCAATTTGTCCCTTTTCAGTTTCCAGACAGTCATGACACGATCGTATTTTTACTGCTGTGATCACCTTTAGAGAACGTATAGTGCGTTTTATTTAGATTGAATTAAATTTTAGGCGACAGCTCGCAAATATTTTCAATGCACACTAAAAGGCCGGGTTCTGCCTTTTGTTTTGTAATTTGTTTCAGTCTTTATAAATAATTGAACACCGTAATCCGTCCGTCTGACATGTGGCTTATCGACATGCCGATTTGATAACCTAATTATCACACGGATGCGCTTAAATCTGCTGACAAAAGCGGTTTCAGGGTTTCCCTCCCCCCCATTTTTAATCTGGGGTGACCAATGTTCGCATGGCGTGCGTCCCTTTAACGCGGCGCTTTGCATCTTTGCGGTGCCACAGGATGCAAATTGCCGTCACTTATGTTCATCTGGGTACCATAGCTTTACAAACACCTCTTCAGCAATTTCCCGCATGCATTTGCTCACCTGTGTCACTTGCATTGGTTGAAACCGCAGCGTGTGCCATCGAGTGGAGCGGATGCCTTTCTCCATTTATGGTTTGGGATTTGAACACTGTAGTTTAACGGCCAGCTCCCAACAAAACCTTTGATCTCTGCAGCGTTTTCCCGGTCGGCACAGCCATGTAGTCATAAAGTTGTAAAGTGACATCTTTCAGGTACATAGATTATATCTGCAACGAGAATGATGCTGATTTAAATACATTTTTTAATATTAAACCAGCGTACCAGGATATTTTGGAGTAAAAAAGGCATTTTTATACCCACTTGAATCCTATATTTATCTGGCATCTAAAAACAATTCCTTGGATTCATAACGCAGGTTCGAATAGGGCTATAAATAGTCCCACCTCAGTGTACCACCTGCAGTTATTTATACAACACAGCCATCACCACATGGATGTACATGTCGCTTGAAAAACTGTAACTGTGAACACACATCGGATGGGGATGATGTAAAAAAAAAAATACGTAGAGTGAACAACTGCGCTTTCTTCAGCGGTATGAGGAAACTAGCACTGTAACCTAATCTCTGTGAAAGTGGTGATAAGTAGGCCAGAGAGGCCGCTTGGCAAAAGATTTTGCTGATTAATTAAATTCTTCGGAGGAAAAGAACATCCAATAAAAGTTTTGGCAAATTTCGCACATCCGCGCTCTGCATTTGTTAGCGGCTGGAATGCTGATTTATTTGCATTCTTTTGCAAAAAAAAAAAAAAAAATCCATTGAGGTGACCCCAAAAGAATTTGGCACGTTAAAAGAATAGGCAATTGATGTGACAGCGGCCTTGATATAAATAGTGGAGCTTAGCATAGGAGGAAAACACAAAAGTTCCTTTGTGACTGGAATGAAAAGAAAAGTAAAAGTCAGAGTTTCTTTTTACAACCAGTGAAACTTTAGCAACAAAAAAGCGAGACGGTTTCTCCTCAGTCTACCTTCTGTTGTCAATCAATCGACCGTAACCCGACACGAGGCGCTTTCTCTGCGCTGATTGAGCAGGAAGGAGACATTTGAACAAAGATTAGCCGAAGAAGGATGAAGAAACACAAGTCGATTAGACAAGGGAAAGTGGCGCTGGGGAAATTTTGGTGGGTGATGAGACGAGTGATGCGTGCCCGCACCGAATGCAGCATCATGTTTCAACGAGTTGGAAATTTCGTGTGTGATCATCTGTGAATGACGTTGGTCACAACACACAGCAGCAAATCAGAAAAAAGCAAAACAAAACACAGCACCAAATAAAATTTAGAGTGAGAAGCAGAGCATCACATTTAAAAACAAAACATCAAATACAAAAAGAACAATAAATTAGCAAACAGAGTTGCAAAAATTAAATAAATAAACGCAACAGTTAATGACTAGATGCGACATCAGGCTTGCACCTCAGTACCTCAGTCTACCAGAAAGTGGATTTCCACATGAGTCATTACCTTTGCTTTCCGGTAGAAGTCAATGCTGTTATGTTTAGTAATTTGCTGTTGCGTGATTTGTTATTGCCTTTAGTAATTTCTTTGCTGTTTGATCTGCGGTTCAGATGTGTTCAGGGCCACCGCAGCGAGGGCTTGTTTCTGTGCAAGCGTCGCCGTTGCATCGCCGCAGCGCCGGAAAACACACTCGACGCTTCACATGCAATTATTTAGTTGGGGCGGATTTGGCCTGAACATTTCACCTCAGGATGTGAAACCAACTCTGCGACACGGTGACTAATACCCCTCATGTGCCACCAGCCTTTAGTTCTAGTAATAGTCAGGTTTTAAAAGAACACCGAGCTACTATACCTGCGTCACGGCGCTTTTTGAAACGTTTAGTTGTGTGAAGGCAAGACGTCCAGCAGACCTTCATATGATGTTCTCACAAGTTCCATTCAAAGTCGTGCCAACGTTGGTGAATCCTTGAGTTGTGCAGGTGAGCTCAAAGTCTAGATTGATTTTAGGAGTAGATCTGCTGCTCCTTGATGGGATTTTCAAATATGCACGATCCAGAGAACCTTCACACTTTTCATGCAGCTTTTTTCTTTTTTTGATGCATGTGTTTATTTTGGTTCGCAAAGGGAAGACTGTCCCGGCTGTTTTGAGATGTGCTTTCTATTTAATTACCGTCACCAACCAAAACCTTATTCTGCTTCTAGCATGACAAGAGCTGAAATTAAACCGCCGTTATATTGTGCGTATTCAATAGCCAATATGTGTCTGAGACCCCTCCCTCCATCACTCCCTCCCCCCCGGTAAGAAAATCTATAAATGCTTTTGTTGGGGAAACAAAAATAGTGAGAAAATCGTGAGAAAAGAATCACGCTGCTCCAGCCAATAAAGAGCCGGGGTGTTGCCAGTTAGTTGTTAAATTATCAGGAGGGCATGACAAACGTTGGTGCTCTCTAAATGGTATTGAACAGTCCAAAAAAAAAAATCTCAATAATTTTCATGTTTGTGTCCAAATGTCTCTAAAACCAATCAATCCTTGTTGCACTGGAAACGAGTCAGACCTGCGGCATCAGTGGAGATCACCATTTCTTTTATTGATAACAAATGTATGTTTCACGATTCAGTTAATAGGGATAAACAAACAAACTGTCGCTCTGCTGTTAAATGATAAAACATTCATCGTGTCGGTGTGTGTGATGTGAAGGGCATTGTTGTTGTTTTTTTGTTTGTTTTTTTTTTTTTTTTCTCCTGAGGCAACATCTGCCAGATGAGTTATTACACCAACCTAACCCAACAGGAAGGAGGGGGGGGGACGTGTTTTAAATTCTTGCCAGTTTTCTATGCCGCTCTGTCTGTGTAACAGATGTCCTCAAACAGGATTCTTCTCCTTGGCGCCAAAAGACTCTTAATATATTCTTGTCGGTAGCCACCTGGCGATGCGGAAAAACAAGATTAGCAGCAGGAGCTGCCCAAGTAAACTGCGACCTTTTGTTGTCTTTCCGCTCTCTGTGTCGCGCTACTCTGAGTGGAAATACCTGCTTTTGAAAAACGGCCGTGGATTATTTAGTGATTGCTTGTGTGCGGTCTTACTAGTACATATTTATTTACTAGTTGACTGCTCGGAAGTCGCCCTCACGCTGATGAATCCCGCTCTCTCGTGCTGCAGGTAGCTTCCGTTACTCCTGTGACATCTGTGGCAAGAAGTACAAATACTACAGCTGCTTCCAGGAGCACCGTGACCTGCACGCCGTTGATGGTAATCCAGGAGGTTCCTCCTCAGTTTGCAATGTGACTTTAGAAAGTATGCCTTTTAATCCGAGTGTACTTGCCATCTCGCACCACCTTCCTGCTGCAGGATTTTCTTCATACTGCAGTGACAAAAGAAAAACTGGAAACGCTGAATAATGGCTGTAAATACAGAAATATGCATAAATAATGATCACTTCCAAGCTAACTGTACAGTCTGTTGGAGATCTAAAGAGGTTTCTTGGGTAATTAATCACGAGACGATGCTCCATTAGACTCTGGGATGAAACACAAAAACATGGCACCAATAAAGCACACATTTCTTTCTATTCTGTTTTCTTTTTAAGAAATTGTCTTTTAATAATGTTCAGTGCTAAGCTTCTCCCCTGTTTTGTTCAGACCCTTATGAACAGGTAGTGTTACCTGTGGATGGCCTTAAAGAGGAGGAGCCAGTTGAACCCTACCAGAAAATTGGACCAAGTAAGACTTTTGGATGCACTTCTGCTCATTTGGCTCCACCGTTTGTTGCCATTGCTGTTTTAAAGGGGGGTAAAAAACCAAGTAAAATCCTGTTGACACTTTCAAAATTAACCAGTTAATTTGCTTGAAAGCACTGAAAGTACAGGGTTTCAGACACAGCCACGGCCTTGAGTCCTGGTTAGACGAATTTACTCGCCAACATGAGCTAACTGCACACTGGAAAGGTTGCAAAACAAGAGTCCAAAAGTCCTCCTTCACAGGGGAAAATGCACCGGCCGGCCTCCACGGAGACCGTGGCTTCAGCCGATGGCAGCAGGTGCTCCTTCAAACGCAGTTGGCAGTGTTCGCAGGTGGGAAGCCTGCACTTGTCACTGCACTAATGACTCCTACTGATCCAGTGGGAAAGAGTGAACTTCCAGGGACTCCTTCTGTTTTCTGTGTCGCTCACAACCAAGTCTTACTAAACATAAACTCTGCCCTGGGAATTTTCTTTTTTTTTCCAGTCCAGTCTCCCCCTTTTCCTCCTTTATGTCATCACAACCTCTCAATTTCTGCTTTTCTCTTCAAAGTAATTAACACACTGTTCCGTCCCCTCCTGTCAAATGAACACGACTAATCAAAACACAACGACTCCTAATTGATTTTCCTCAGGAGCTGCCATCGCTGGGGAATGAACAGAGCCTCATCGTGTTGTTTTCCTTGTCCACAGAAACCGGGAGCTACGTCTGCGAGTTCTGCGGGAAGCAGTACAAGTATTTCAACCCGTACCAGGAGCACGTTGCTCTTCACACACCGATGGGTGAGCCGGCTTGTGCCCCGTTGGAAAAAAAAAAACTGTCCAACCTCTGAAATGTTCCAGTTTGTTTGAAGAAAATAAGTGCATGCTGTTAACTTGACGTTTTGTGTGTGTACACATGTACACAGGCTCCTTTGACATTAAGGCGTCGCGAGTGCAGGATTGTGTTGGCCTAGACATGACCAAGTACGGCCACAGCCAAACTGGGAAAATAAAAAGTAAGCTGCGACATTTCCATCTTTGACTCTTTCCTGTTTTTTTCTCTGTTTTTTTTTAATTGCTTTGTTGATTCTTTGCAGAGTAAAAATTCTCTCACTCACACAAACAACAACAGTCTGTGCCTTTTTCTCAGATGTGTCACTGTGCTGTAATTTTTGTCCTGCGTTTCACTTATGCTTTTATTGGTGGCCGTCCATCAAGCGGACAAATTGGTGGGTAGGCAGGTCGGTCGGATCGAAAGAACAGCGGCAGTGCACCACTGACTGCAGTTGACATGATGACTCAACGCCTTAAGTGTTTTTGGATTGTTTTTGCAATGCAAAAGACACAATAGTATCCATCTGCCTTGCCACTAATTTGGTCGCTGTGCAGCATTCCAAACTAGCTAATTACTCGATTTACTGTTTCTAGTCTTAAGTCAAGAATTCTTCCTCCATTCAGCAGGAGCTACATCTCTCAGCAACCACGTCTATATTTGGAAGAAGGTGTCGTTTCACGTTGCACCATGCGACCACATTCAGTCAGTCACTTCACTAACGGATGAAAGTCTCAGCCTGTAATTTCAGCACTTGAGATCGTACTTTGTTATTTGCCATTTACATTCCGTGTTGATTTCTTATCAACGTGGCTCTGAGCGGCTCTTTGAGACTGGCCTTGATGTGTTGACACTACTGACAGTTATGGAGTAGACTTTGGAGGCAGAGGCTTTGTGCTTGAAAAGATCGAATTGGCAACTGAAAAATTCAAACTAAAAACAAATGTGTGAAGAGGTTGGTTTTTGTTTGACTAATATAATTTTGATTCTCTCAGGGTTCCGTGATCGTGTCACTTGAGGCCTGCTCCTCCTCCCCATGCCATTCGTGCCAAAAGTCTGAAACTGAAAAAAAGATCTGAAACTAAAAAAAAAAAACGATATGAAAGTGAAAAAAAAAATAACACTTAAACCTAAAAAAATAAAAAACAAACAACAAAACAAAAACAAATTTCCAATAACAAAGCTTTTGACTCAAATACAAGTCTGTAACAAATGAGACCCAGGAAGAAAAAAAACAGATGGTGAGTAAAAAAAATGACACTAAATGGAGGATGAAAGATATGATTAGTCAGTCAAACTTAAGATGAAAGAAAACAAGTATACTAATGATACTGCTATACATGATAGTTTGAATTTTATTGATTGAATGGCTTTTTTTTTTTAAATGAATTAAAACAAATACTAAGTGATAAAACGAATTGCACAAATATTACAATAAACAATGATCACTTCAAACCAACCTTAGAATTGGGACCAGGTCAAGTTTTTGTTCATAGCCTGCAGACCGATAACCCACCTAGTGGTCACAGTCAAAGAAACGCCTTCAGTATTGAGCTATATTAATTGTAGGCAGTTTCTTAAACTGGTTTTGGCGGCAGGATCCAGCATGATTACAGTACATATTGATATGAAGGTGTGGTAAAAAGAAAAATGCTGCGTAAACCACAATAACGTGGTGTGTGTTGAGCCAAGAGATTGAATCCATCGCAATTGGAAAAGCTTGAAGGCAAATTTCTGGGTCACCTCAGGGATTTAGTTGAGGCAACCCTGCTGGAAACCATAAACCCTAACTGACTGGTTCATGACACAATGTAAAGATATGGATAACTGTTTTCTTTTTTTTTTCTAGCAATTCATCTTTTTTTTAATTGTCTTCAGCCCCCTAAAAAAAAAATCTGTCCTTTTTTTTTTTTAATACTTGCAAACAAAATTGAACATAATTGTCTATTTCCTCAAGTTTGGTCTGAGCACAGCTATTCTTTGCAACAAAAAAAAAAAAAAGGGAAAAAAAACTGTATTAAATAAATTGAAATGCAGCGACTGGGTGCGGCGGGCATTAATATCCTTCAACGTATCGCACACTGCTGTCAACGTGGCACACGTTTTTTTAAGCATCACTTTTTTTTGGAAGCACATTTAGAAAGGGTTTCTGTAAATCTGCTATTTTTCTCCCCTGACTGGTGCCGTTGAGTTTTTTTTTTTCTCCCCTCCCTCTCTCCTCTAATTCTACATGACCCACACCATCTCTCTGCTAAGCAGCGCCTCTGCCATAAAGAACTATTTAAAGCATGACACACTCGCATCTTGGAAATGGGTCAATAAGATGGAATGAAGTCGGGAAAAAAAATTAAACCCACATTTAAACCTAATGCCAACATTTGGATGCTTTTTGTCAAGGCTGTTAGTGTGATTGACTTGCACGCTGCAAACCGAAATTAAGATTAGAGCGAGGCACGGCGCCGCCGCCGCCTCGCGTTTACAGCCTGAATTAGGAATATTATCCTCGATATTTCACGTATTCTTGCCCCTTATTGATTTTTTGTGCCTGTGTGTCTCCCTCTCTCTCTTTAATTCAGACAGCCCATTCAGGCGGAAACTGGAAAGTGCCATTCAGTCCAGTCTGGTTGACACGAACAGCTCGCAGAATTCCAGCGGTGAGCGCCGCGTCGCTTCTTTTCTGTGCCCGAGTGTGTATCACTTCTGCTCTAACAAGGAAATGTATTTTCACTTGCGCTGCCCTAAGACTGGGATTGGGGTCAGTGGATGTAAAGAGGCTTGTGTGACCTACCTTGATGCAGTTATTATTATAGGAATTTTCCGCGGCCCTGTATTATGTACAGCAAACTCCCCAGGAATGAGGAAAGTCCGTCCTTCACTTGCTTTTGCTCCACTTTTCGCAGGGCGTGTGCTAAAAGGCGCGCTTCTGGAAAAACAGCCCTTGGCGACATCACTAAGGGCACATGCACCTCTACCAGGTTAGTGACGTCACTGGTAGAATGACTGGCAGGTGTTGGCTCCGCCCTCTTTTTTTTCCCCCTTCCAAAACATGTGGAAGGCCTGGAAAAGCTTCAGCTTCTGGGCTAAAAGCAGCATATTTGTTTGATTTTTATTTATACATTTTTTGCTGACGGCTGTAAACAGGGGGCTAAACATGCTGTTTTCTTGATGTCTGCTCCTTTTGGGGGATAATTAATCACGCCAGGCTGCTCCTCTGGAATGGATATAATGTCCGCCCTTTAACCTTAAAGCTCTGTTATTATATTGTGGACCGGCTCAGAGACCATGGCGAATGCCGTCGTGAGCCACGATTGGCCCTGATAACAGCTGCCGCATCACAGCAGTGACCCAATAATAGACTTGTAATTAGAGGCCTTGAAAACGTACAATCTGTCTCTCACTGAGAGGGAGGTGAGTTCTCTGACACGGACACAGCGGAGGCACAAACTTGGTGTCATTACACCAGAATCAGTTTTTTTTCCGCCTGTTAAGTTGTGCATGTGCTTTTTAATATATATTATAATTGAGCTTTTAACTGAGCTCTGAGATTAAAGGTCCGGTGCAATATCCATTTTCGTGTCTTATTTATTTTTCATCCCATTAGAGCAGCCAAGGCACCCAACAGTCTATTTAGCCCGCTGTTAACAACCTCCTGCTAAAATTGATGCTCTGTTGGCCTTTTCACACACAGAGGGCAGAGCCAACACCTGGTTGGAAGCGTTGTCACTAACCGGGGAGAGGTGTTGGTGCCCTTTGTGACATCACAAAAGACTGATTTCCAGAATTTTCAGACCGTCTGAAAAGTGGAGCAACCGACGGAAAGGAAATGCACGTCAGTGGCGGGGCAGAGACGCACCTGAAAACACAAATACAGGCTTGAGATTTGCTCCAAGTTGTTGCTGTGCAGAGATCAGACTGTTCCCCGAACCGCTGCAAGTTTTTGTGCCTCAGTTTCCCTATGTGAGGCCTTCTCCCCGCCGTCTCGAGGTTTTTGCATAAACAAAGAGGTCTGAGGCCTCTGCATCGCCCTGCAGTCCAAACTGTAAACATTCCTGCGACGACCCAAAACAATATAGGAGGGAAGGTCCTACAGTCGGCGTCTCTCACACTGTCCCCCATGGCAGGCAACATGAGGAATTTTGCTTGTTCCTTTTTTTTATATTTATATATAGTCGGCTGAATCTGTTTTGACAGACTGTGTGCTTATGGAATTAATCAGAATGTGTCTGGAAAAAACTGTCTGTTTAGTGGTTGTTTTCAGATTCTATGAATGTCTGTTATATGTGGTTGCTTTTCTCGTGTGTGTCTGTGTGTGTGTGTGTGTGTGTGTTATTAGTTATCACTCTTTCCTCTTGTCCACAGGAACTGCGAGCCCCCTGGTGGCCACCTCCTTTTCTGCATCCCAGAGTAAGCCCAGCCCTACCTTCCTGCACATTACAGCACATATGCATGCCGCCTCCGCATTTTACCTTTTTTTCTTGTGTGCTTTGAATTTTTTCTTTCTTCATTTTTTCCCTTTTTTTCCGTTAAATTAGCTTTGTTTGGAGCTTTTTCTCTCTAAAAAAAGAAGAAAAAAAAATCCATTGTGACCCACAAAGTTGAGGCCTTCAGGCTTATCATTTTATCTTTTGTAATGCACTGTGTTCATACATATTGCATAGCCTTAGTCTCATGTGTCATGCTGCAGCAGAACCTTCCTATGGTGGACGAGGTATTAGAAAACACTAAAAGTGAGCAACATTTTGTGTGTTTACCCCCTCCTCTCCCAACACACACACACACACACACACACACACACACACACACACACACACACACACTCCTGCACCCCCGCTATTGTAGCGTAGCGTAGAAAGAGACAGAAAGGAGGGAAGTGATAACGAGATGGAACAACTTGCGGCAGCCTCGGATCAGATTTTTTAAAAAAGCCGGCGTGATTTCACAGCCAGGCTGCCAAAAAAACCGTTGCATTTCTGCAGCCATCAGCTACAAAATGCATTACGCTCTCTCGCTCTCCCTCTCCAGACATGTTCCGTTTTTTTTTGTTGCAATTTTTGTGCTGCAAAACAGTTACAAAAAAAAAAAAGCGTCAGAGAAAGCGCTGAGCCAGCCGTGGTCCTGCATAATAGAGGCTCGTAGATGGACAGATGTATTCATTTTCTCCCTATGACAAAAGAGTCAACGCTCCTGTGGGCCTTGTGATTTTTTAGAACCCTACACTTGTGGTGCCTGTGGCATCCAGTTCCAGTTCTACAACAACCTGCTGGAGCACATGCAGTCCCACGCTGGTGAGTCCACGACCACAAACACATGTCGCGCTTGACAGCGGAAACCCCGACGCGAGCGCGCCGACACGCCCTCGGTGGCTGCCGTGCATGTGGCGGGCTGTATGACCATAGCGAGAGCTTCTGACTTGTTTCAGTTTGGCGTCAAATCCTTGCACACAAGAAGAATGGGTAAACGGGGCTTGTGTTAGCGCGGTGGCTTTTTTCTTTTCTTTTTTTTTGCTGTTGTTGTTGTTCCTGTAGCTGTGATGTGCCATCGGGTTGTTTGCACACTGCGCTGCTGCCGCTCACGTTTTGCCGTCGTGCAACAACAAACTCGACCTCTGTTTTTTTTCCCAAAATACTGCAGTGTGCAGATGTGCCCAGTGTTGCCCATTGAAGTCTCTTTTGATGTAAACTAAATAACAGAATTCCAGAAACTGATCTCCAGCCGAACACAAGGAAAACTGATATTAACTCACTGTGCAGTTATGCAATCATGTTCCAGAAGATTAGCCCCACTTTTTGTATTTTATTGGATTAATCACCCGAGTGTCACTCGTTCAGCCTCTGCTGTTATGAATCAAGCTGCGTGTCCTTGTAGCTAAAATTGCACAAGTTGAATTGCAACGCAGGCTATGAAAACAGACTGCGTTCATGTTAGAAGTATGATATGATTTCTGGCTTTCACTGCAGGAATGACTTGTGGCTGATGTGGGGAGATTATTTATGTTTTCTGTTGATATTCACCACTTTTGTTGAATGCTGCATGCTTTTGCTATGAAATACTATGTTGGGGGGGCAAAGACTTTTTTTTTTTGGCTGTCGAGTTGCTTTATTAATTTTAATTTTATGTTCTGTTTCAAGTCTTTACACATTCCTCCACTTAGTCTCAGTCAGTCATATTAACATGCACTTTGTTTTAATTACAAGACGCGCAATATTTCCCATCTGTCTAACGTTCCCTCTCTGTTTGTCTGTTTTTTCCCTCAGCCGACAACGAGAACCACACCAAAGGGGATTCTCCTAAAGCCACCTCAGCCTCTGGATCTCAGGAGCAGCTGTGGAGAAGTTCTCAGCCTCAGACCCAGGCCCAGGCCCAAGCCCAGGCCCAGACCCAGACCCAGACCCAGACCCAGTCCCAGTCCCAGTCCCAACCACAAGCCCACTCGTCGGTTAAACTGCAAATCCAGCCTCAGCCCATCACTCCCAGAAATCACACCGTCAGCCGTAAGTGCAGCCGTTTTCACGCTCGACGATGGCAGGAACAAGAAAGCGTTGAATCTGACTAAACAAAAAGAAGTAAAGTTTGTTTATCCTTTAAATATTCCCCAAAGTAAACCTACATCGCTCGTCTTTGTCACGCGTCTGTGATTCCGCGTCCCCTCCGCGGAGACGCCGTGTTCCTCCGACTAATCTGTCAAAAGCGGGGAACAAGCACACGCGCGGGCGCTAATTGTTTTGTTTTGCTCTGTTCTTCTCCTCCTTCCCGTCCATCTGCCGCCCCCGCCCGCCGGCAGAGAGTAACGGATTACCTGAGAAGGAGCGACAGCAGGTGGCAGAGCGCCTCCTGCGGGTGATGTGCTCCGACCTGAGCATGCTGAACGTGCTCACCAGCAAGGACTTCCTCAAGCTGGCGCAGACCCTGGTGGACACGGGCGCCCGCCACGGTGCCTACTCCACCCGCGACGCCTTCGGCAACATGAGCGCCTTGGCGCTGCGCCAGCTGCCCCGCATGTACAACCAGGTCAAGGTCAAGGTCACGTGCGCCCTGGGCTCCAACGCCTCGCTGGGCATCGCCGTCACCTGCCACTCCCAGACGTCGGGCCCGGACGCCTGCTACGTCCTCACCGCCTACCAGGTGGAGGGCGCCAGGCTCAAGCGCTACGTGCTGGGCGTGCGGGAGGCGGAGCTCCGGGAGGGGCCGGAGCAGGTGCACCACTGGGTTCAAAACGTGCTGTCCGAGTTCGTCATGTCGGACATCCGCACCGTCTACATGTCCGAGCCCCGGGTTTGGGCCGCGGGCTTCTCGGGCTCGCCCATCGGCGGCGGCGGCCGCAGCCGGATATGCCTGCGGTGCGCCGGGTGCTCGCTGGGCGCCGTCGTCCAGGCCGTCCTCGGCAAGCGCAGCCTGCAGGCCCGCGGGCTGCACGAGCTGTCCGAGCTGCTCTCCACCTGCAGGGACATCGCCTCCACCTCCTCGCTGGGCCTCCGCGAGGACCAGAACAGCAACGCCTCGGGGGCCGCGGCCGAGGAGGGCGGCCAGGGGAGCTCCGCCCACTGCCCCACCCCTCCCTGCTGGGACCGCACGGCCGAGGCCCTGCTGCAGGTGCACGCCCACTTTGAGCAGATCTGCGAGGCCTACGGCCGCAGCAAAGCCACAGCGCCCCTCCTCCAGGGCCTCAACAAGCACCTGCTGGGGACGCTGGCCTGCCTGCTGGCTCCCCTACGCCTGGCCGCTCTGGAGCTGAGCAGCCAGAGGAGGCCCACCCTGCAGCAGGTGCTGCCCGTCTACCTGCGCCTGGAGAAGTTTTTCACCTCGAAGGCGGGGGAGGCCGGAACCGGCACCGCCAGCAAACTGTGCCACTACTTCCTGGAAGCTCTGAAGGAAAACTTCAAGGTAACCGAGCACCTGCATCACCCGGCCTCATTTGTAGTTATTATAACAATAGATGCACATACAGTTTACCACCATCAGTGTGAATATAGGGTGAAAAAATGGTTAATACTGTATCATAGCAGGTGCTTTACCACCATAAATAAAATCCCATTACTGCTGTTTTGAGTTGGAATCAATCTAATAGATTGAACATGTGGCTCTGACAGGCACCTCAGGCTGACTTCTCAGTCCTCCTAGTGACAGAGAAACCCAGAAAAACATATTTTGTAATAGTAAACAGTTCAGAGTTGTGAAATGTTTAGCCTTTAAATTTTCCCCTACATTGCTTGTCTTTGTGACACATCTGTGATTCTTTATCTCAGCCATTGTTATTGTAAATGTCTTAGCAGGGTCTTTACCACCCTAAATAATTCATTCATTTTAAGTGATTAAACAAGCAGTCTCCACAGTAAAAGAGGAGCCAAAAAACAAACAAACAAACAAAACATGTTTTACGCCCAACAATAAGAGAAACCACAGAATGAAAGAGAGCTGCCTGCTGTCTCCAGGTGGAACGAGCCCATCAGGTGGCCATGATCCTGGACCCGCAGCTCAAGCTGCGCTCAGTGCCGGCCTACCAGCACGAAGACATCGTCTCCCGCGCGTGCGAGATGGCGGCGGAGAGCCGAGACGGAGGCATGTCGGGCGGCGGCGGCGGCTCGGCCGGAGACGAGCGCGACGCCGACGGGCCTCCCCTCCCGAAGATGAGCCGCGTGGAGGCGGGCGGGAACAACGGCTGCGGCTCCAGGGGAGGAGCCTCCTCATCCTCGTCCTCCTGCAAGGTGTCCTCCGCCGGCGGTGGCGGCGGCGGCGACGAGGGCCAGGGCCAAGTGCGGCAGGAGATCTTCCAGTACCTGGCCGAGCCCCTGCTGCAGGGCAGCCCCGACCTCTTCCAGTACTGGAGCTCGGCAGTGGCCGACAAGTTCCCCCGGCTGGCCCGCCTGGCGCTCTGGCTGCTGGCCGTGCCGGCCGTGGGCATCCGCAGCGAGTGCCTGACTGTGTGCGAGCAGAGCCTGGCTATGAAGAGGAGGCAGCAGGTGACCGCCGAGGAGATGAACAAGCTCATTTTCCTGCGGGCCAACCAGGGCTAGAGCCGCCCAAGCCCCCCTCACCCACCGAAACCAATGACTCCAGACTATTATTTATATACTGTAGGTTTTAGACCAACTGTAAACTAAAAAAAAAACGTGTGTATGAACTTTATATTCTCGTCGAGACCGATATTTACAGGAAACTCACTCTTTGTACATGTTACAACACGACACCCACGACAACGACACACCTTATCGTATATCTTACACAGGACTGTTGCGAAAGTTCTGAGGGGAGGAAAGGAAGAACAAAAACGAAAGGCAGGGGTGGAACGGTAACTCTCAAAAGGTTTTTTCCAAATTGGAACGCCGGCCTCGGTTTGGGATGCACAAAAACAGGGCAGGGTGGTTTTTTTTTTGCGGTGTCTGTTTTTTTTTTTTTCACAGCCAGTTTTTGACAAATAAGTCCAAAAAGTGAAAAAAAAAAAAAAAAAAGGCTGTTCTCCTCAACGGGCGGCGGCAACGTTTTCAGGTAAAGTCAGCTTTCACTGCTTGAAACTTCTCGCCACAGACCTCAGAAGACACACCCACACGCGCAAGTTTACGGAGGAATTCCAAAAGATAGCTTTAATTGAATTCCAGTCGTTCGGAAGGCTGTCGTTCTAATGCGTCACGTTCGCTCGGATCCGTTTGCTTTGTAGCTTTAACCACGCGTTCGTTTCCCCGAAGTTGCCGTCTGTCACAGCACCTCTGATAGACAACCGAACCGGGATCAGTTCTGATTTTACCTGCACACTGAACCGTTGAAGCTCAGCTAACAGCAGCTTCGGTTGCCTGCAAAAAATAAAGAGAGAGAAAGAGAAAATGCAGCTGCGGATTAATTACATGCGCCACTCTGCGTGCATTTTCCCCATTCAGGAGGCTGAAAAGGAGCTGATGAAACATTAATAACCGTACGATGCTTCCCTTTTCGTTTTTCCTTTTGTTTCGGATTCATATGGAGAAGTCATTCAGTCCTCTGCTGCTAGAGTCAAACGGGTAGATTTGCACAAAACGGGCCAGTATCTCCGCGTTACCCTCGACCAAAAGCTTTTCGTTGGTTTGTTTGTCTAATGAGTCTTTTTTTTTTTTGTCTTTTCGGACGCACGTCCTCGCAGCCGGCTTGAAACACCGATTTCACTCAGCCTCGTCGTATCGCAGCATTCAAAACTTCACTTGTTTCAACGACTCCTGAAATTTCGGTGTGACGTGGGTATTTTTCTGTGTGCGTTTTCTGTTTTCGTCCAGCCAGTTGTTGCCTTCATTTATTTGGTGCGAGTTTATTTCAGCTTGTTCTCTCAAAACACTCAAAGTGGAAGGAAAATACTGTGGATTGTTCAGAAGTTGACAGCGTGTCCCCTGTCTGTTGTTCTGACTTTAGCTTAGCAGAGGTGGACAGCATCATCTTCATTAGTATTATTATTATTATCATTATTATTTTTAATAGTATTACTAACAAGCACAAGTCTTGCCTCCTGAATAGACATAAATGTCTGTCTTGGCTGAATAGTGTCAGTTCCCTGACCTGCTGTCTCTGCTTTTCTCACTAAGTGATCCGGTTCTACTCGTTCTGAATAATAAACACATGATGTTTTATTTCTCTTTCCACCTTTTGTCATTCTGGTAGAAACATTGTCTTCCATCGTTGAGGCAATAAGCTTTATCACAGGACTTAGTCTCCAACCGCTAAAATGACTGTTTGTTTTTTTTGTTAGTTTTTTTTAAAAAACACTCCACACAGGTTGAATCGAACGGCTCTCTGACGACTCTCTGTTCTGCAAAAATCAACAGAACCTTCTCAGGAAATAGAACAGCCCTCGCAGGCACCGCCACTTTTCTCTCGACTCACTGCGCCGAGAAAAAAAAAACGACCCAGCCACGACCTCAGCGCCGGCGACTTTTTGCGATGCGTTCCACCCCCGAGTACGCACAGTTAGTGCCACTTGCAACAAACGACAGAGCGGAACCGCTGGGGAGGGGTTCACATTTGTCAGGACCGGAGGAAACTCTGCCAGTACATTCACTGAAGTCAACACACGCATACTGAGTATATCGAGTTATTTATTTTTTTACGGATCCCAGGAAGCACTTACCCAAGTTGATACCTCCTAAAAATGACTGAGATGAATGGAAGCTATACTGTAAAACTTAGTTTGTTGCTTTTGGTACTAACCTGTCGAGTACTGGTTCTGTCAGCTCTGTTCATTTCGGGCCTTAAGTCTCTGTCATGTGACCACCATGAAACCAACAGTCAGATCAGACAACATGCCTTTATTTTATTGCTGTAAAATGGCCTTCTGCTTAACACTTTATTTTTCTTTTTATTCCTTAAATGATTTTTTCCTTGAAGGGATTCATGGCTGATAGTTGGAAACATTGCCCTCTAGAGGGCAGCAATAGACGGTTTTTAAAATCATGGTGAACTGTGGCATTTGAAGTTACCACGTTCTATCAATTTCTGGACTTTTTTTTTGCAGACTCCCATAATTATCAAAGCTCTCCAGGAAACTGTGTGTTTAGCCCTCTGTTTACAGCCTCCTGCTATAAAACGGATGCTTTGTTGGACCTTCCACGTTTGGAACGGGACAAGAAACAAGGCGGCCACAAGGTGGCCACAGAGGGCAAAACAAACGCCTCCTTTTTTCACTGAGCTGGGAGAGGTATCAGTGCCCTTTTGTGACATCACAAAGGGCACAGTGATTTTAGCACACGTTTTCTGGGAAGTTCATCCACAGGATAGATACTCATGTTATAGTTCTGTTACATTTGTGAAAGGAATTTTGCGTCATAATAATGGACTTTTCCCGAAATACTTAAAAAAAAAAAAAAAAAAAAAAGAGTAAGCCTGAAAGAACATGTATGATTTTTCTCTCTCTCTCTTTTTTTTTTTTTTTTAAAAATATACCAGGTTTTCTTGTGGTTCGAAAACATTTCAGGTAGAATTTTAACAAGAGCAAATCTCCACAAACAATATAACTCAAGAACCTCAGCAACACAACAGAAACCATATCAGGGGTCGTCACTGAAACACCCATGCAGGAGAACATTTATCAACACTAGCTGTTGGTCCGAGCATCATTCCACTTTCATTGCAGCAGGTCAGTTTCCTTTTTGAAGCTGTTGTGGGCAGTGTGGTGCCCTGCATGAATGAATAGGGAGTGTCGCCACAAGCTTGGCCAAATTTAACCGTGATCTTCTGTTTCTTTAATCGTTTTCTTCCTTTCATTTTCCATTGTTTTTTTTCTACCTGAAGAGCTGCTTCACCCGTGCGTTAAAACAGTCATCATCATGTCTGATGGGAGCAACAAACATCTTAAGTTTGTTGCTCCCGTCTCTTCTAAACACTTTCATTTCAAGCTTGTGTCAAACATAATTGTTCTCTCTGAAGCTTGTTAATGTTAAAAGAGTTTTGAGTATTCACTTTTTTTTTCTCTTCTTTTTTGTTTGATCCACATACGTGCACACAGAGGACCAATAGGGACGTGGATAGGCAGGACTTTGCATGTTTTTTGTTTTGGTCAGAACACAGGAAATACACGTTTGCCACGCTGCACACGGACATTTACGGGTGCATGTGACATGCACAAACAAAAGATCCAAAATGCCCAAATTTCAGTCAGGTGAAAATGATATGTATCGCAAACTGTTCTCTCAACTACTACTTACCTCCAGTAACAGCTTTGATGTAGTGTTTTTTTTCCGTAAGAAATAAGAGTATTTCATCACTACTGTTAAAAAAAAGGAAACTGTTCCTTCGCAGTTTATAACAATATTTTATGGGATGTAACACATCTGTAAACACGTTGTTGGGTTTTTCCTCAGATTATTTTTTTGGCAGGGTTGATTTGTTGTAGAGCTGCCTGGACTAACCAATCAGTGAATGAAAACAAACTTTGTCAAATTATTTTAATTATGTTTTTATTTTTTTTTAATCATGTAGTGTTCTTGGTTCATTTGGTTTTGTTATTTATGATTGAAATCGAAGAGCCTCTGGGGGGTTTTTGACTGTTGGTCAGGAAAAAAAAGGAAAGTGCTTTGGACAATTTCATGGACCAAACAACTGATTGTGAAATAAATCAACAGAGGGATTGATTTCAGTGGGGCAACGCTGATTTTGGTTGGTTTATCTTGTTTTGCATTTTTAAGGTTTGAAAGGACCCCCCCCCCCCCCTCATTGTGCTAATGTGCATTTCTGAAGCCATCACATAATCTGCTGTTTTTCAAACTCATGACATATATTTATACTTTGTTTCAAAAAAAGATAAAGAAATATGTAAGTTTATTTTAATTTTTTTTTCTCAGTAACAATCCAATATTTTACCTCACTAACCAAGGAAGGTAATGTTGTAATTTACAAAAGAAAAATATGTGATCACACAATATTTAGCTTTGATCAAGATAGAATAAAATATACTGTTACAGCAGTTTTAGCTGCAATTTACCCCCGGATCAGCCTGATGAAGGGATTTTTATTAAAGTTTTTAAATACATGTTTTAATAGAAATAGAAATCCACTCTGGGACAAAATGCCATCGTCGACACGATGACGTCGGCTCAATTTTACTCAGAAATAGCAGTCTTTTTTTTCCCGTTGATTTAAATGAGAACTATATCTAAGATATGCATGCTTTTAATAAGAGTACTGATATATTAAAGTTAGAGGCGACACAATTCACTTGCATCTGTTGACAAAACACTGGCTTGCGAGTAGACGTTAATCCTCAGACGCCCTTTGAAGGGTCAGAAAAGAGGCGTGGAGGGAATCTGAACCTTTTGGAGGTGAGAGTAGCCACCCTGAGTGGGGGTGCGCTGGTGGGTCGGCGCCATCCCCGCTCAGAGGATGTACATACAGGAGAACTGCTGTTTTTACGTCACAAGATGGAGCCCCTCCATTTCAGAGATACAGTAGGGAACACCAATAACATACCTCTATTTTCTACAGTAGCATTTAAAAAAAAAGATAACAAAAAAAGGTTTTTGATATAATAGAAAACGCAACTTAGATACTGTTACTAGCACATTGAGAACAGCTGTAAGTTTTATTTTGTTTCAGGATTTTAACTTATTGAGATGATAATTGTAAAGTATGGTCTAAAAATCGCTAAAAACACTGAGATCTGTCGTGCTTTCAACTATGAATCATAATCCGTATTATCAATTCAGGTTAAGAAACTAGTGTTGCTTTTATCCTATTTTACAGGCATTACTTCCTTTTTTATACTCTGCTAAAATGCAAAAAAAAAGTATTAAATTCTTTTTTAATCGCACTTTGGCAGCAGATTCCTGTGTAGCTTTAGATCTGAGTTATCTTATTAGTAGGCCTAATTTATACTTTTGTAGCAACACTATTTTTATATAATGGCAAAGAAAAGGTTTGTGTCCTTTTTTTTTTTCTTCTTTTTGGTTTTCTTCTGTTTTTTTCTTTTTATTTTCCTGTGTCATGTGGCAGCGCTGTTCAATGTTTCTTGAATACAATACCCACTGTAGTATGTGATGTGTGAATAAACTCCAAATCTGGTGTATGTGCAGGAACCGTTTGTGGACTTATGTGTGTGTTTTCACATTAACCACCCTGGTAAAGGAGAGGAAACTGGATTTGTAGATTGAGAGGCTCTATGCATGTGCCAGGGTGACATATAAAAAAGTTTTAAAACACTACATGATACGTTCAAATTCGAATGCTTAACCTATTTGATTAAGGTTAAAAGCAATGATCAATGTCTGGAATACTTTGCTGAAAATATTGTTTAATCAAAATATAAAGTTGAAAAATTACCTGCGAAACTAGTTTTCTTTACATAAAACTCTGCCAGGAAGCTTGAAAGTTGTTGTACAAAAATAGCTTTGGAGAAACTTACTATCCTGTTTTATCACATTCTAACACTTTGGAGGTAGATGTTCAAAATTAACTTAACTGGGACAAAAGGTATTTTTAATTCACGTTAAAGAAGGTGACGTCTTTTTTTAAATGAAAAAATGTTTTTGAATTAAAAAAAAGAAAAAATAAGAAGAAACCAGATTTTAATATATTTTATGTATTTACTTATGTTCAACTGCCAAAAGAGACTTGGCAATGTACACCAATCTGGTTTGAAAGTCGCCAGTAGGCAAATAAGTAGAAAGTACTAGCTAGCTCAGCTCCACCACACCTTTAAGTTCACTCACTGTGGCAAACTGATTGAAATTACGTTCTAATCTCAGCCTATCTTACGAAACAAACGCTTTACCTCCTTTCTTTCTCGTCAATTTATCACCTTCGCTTCGGTTTAAACGTGACGGACTTCCAACAGCGTCTCTCACGTCCTCGTTTTCGCCTCGCTTGGTTGGGCACTTCCGGTTCACCGTAACCGCCGAGCAAACGCTAGAACAGCGCTGTCAAAGGGGGGGGGGGGGCGTTTTCGCCCCCTGACGGGCCTCAGGTCTGCTTGCTTGACCCCGAGGCCCGGTTCGTTTGATTTAGTGCGAACACAACCGCTGTGTGCTCGGGCACCGAGCCCAGCCAGGCCTGCCTCAAAGGGTTCATGCGTGTCGGGGCAGGCACGGCACGGCTCGCGGGCAGCCAGCCAGACACAGACGGAGGCTCCCTTCAGCTCACCTCTAAACATAAACATACACGGCTGCTGTGGGAATGCTGCCAAGACGACCAAGGATGTTATTGGGGTCCCTCCACCCCCTGCCTCTACTCCCCAAAGCACCCAAACAAAAGCAACAGGCGTGGAGGCCCGTTTCACTGTAGCCAACACAAAACAAACAAATGGCTGCCACCTACTGGTCTGAGATGTGAACAAACGCAAAAGTGACTGACGAGGGAAGTGGACAGCAGGGGTTCCACGCAAGGCAACAACAACAACAACAACAACAACAACAACAACAACAACAACAACAACAACGACAACAACAACAACAGCAAGGTTTTCAAGTTCTCCCTCCATGGACGTGCGTCGGTGATCCCCATCCAGCCAGGTACTCCTGCTTCCACTCAAAAGACGTGCACACATATGGGTAATTAGCAGTGTTTAATGCCCTTGCGTGTTGGAATGATGATGCCCCCCCCCCCTTTTTTTTTCGTCGTCTCTTTAAACCACTTTTACAGGAAAGACTTCATATAACCCCTCTGCGCAAAAACGTGTCTGGTTTGCACGCTGTGTAAACGAGCGGGGAGGCCTATCACGGGGAGGAAATGCAGCCGAAGGTTTCCAAAAAGGAGAAGTGAGGCCTCTCGGACACACGCCGAGGTAGGGAGGCCCGGTGCGAGGGCTGCTGCTGCTGCTGCTGCTGCTGCTGTTGCTTGCACACATCACGGGGCTGCGGCGGACAGAGAGGTGCGTGCGAGGGTTCCCCAGGGGAGCGAGCCGAGGACAACGCGCTTGTCATCCGCAGCCCGCTGTCGTCCTTCTGGCTGTGTGGCACCCGGGCTTGGTCAGCAGCCTCCCGGAGGTGCTGCGGGCTGCAGCCATGCAGAAAGAGCCGCGGTCCTGTCTCCTTCTCCTTCTCCTTCTCCTCGACTGCGGCTCCGAGCAGCATACATATCTGTCTGTCTGCCTGCCTGCCTGTCTGTCTGCCTGCCGGAGCTAATTTGTAGCACATGCGTCCAAGGTTCGCCCCACCACGCACGCACGCACGCACACCCACCAGCGCAGAAGGTGTTGGTTTTCCACAAGCCATTACGAAAGTGACTAAAGTTTGTTTTTACTTAGAGCTCTAAGTGTTTGCGTGCCGCCCCTCCATCCCCCCTTTTAACAGTCATTTAGAAAAAGCAAAAAAAAAAAAAAAAGTGTGGAAAACAACCCGCCAATTGCTTCCGTTTCGTTCTGGTTTGAGGGGAAAAACTTGCAGATCAGCTCTTTCTTTCAGGAAAGTGCAGCGGTTGCGTGCCAACGCTGCCTTTCCAGTGCGGGGGTGAGTTATTTCTTACCGGACGTCATTATTCTTTTAAACGATAAAATTGGTCTTTTGCCATCTTTCATCAAGGTGTGAAATATGCAGCAGCAGCAGCGGCGGCTGAATATTAGCGGCGACCACAAGATGGCAGTATCTGGCTTTTTATGAGTTGCAGATTGGCCTCGATTGGAGGTGAGTCACTCCCAGGAAATATATAGGTTACTGTACGTAGTAGTGATGCTGTGGTAGTAAAGCAGTTCTACACAAACATTAAAACATGGTTAATGAGGTAAAAATCTGTTGTGTAATGCAGTCTTACTTCCATAATCATCAGAATATCAGAAGCTTTTATTTATTTATTCATTTTGACTTGCCAGCAAGTGCATAACCTGCCAACATCCGGTTCGTTGTCACGCGTTGGCTAGCCGTTGCACGACCCAGCTCCTATACACAACAGTACCTGCCACCCTTTGCACCCATTCGTCTCGTCAGCCCTCAGCATGAAGTGCTTGGAGTCCTTCACCAACCCGCTTCCTTTTGAGTCAAGAAGAAAATCTAGGGGCAACTGCTGTTTGCCGCCCTTAGACGCTTCAGAAGGCGAAATAATACAGGAAGTTGACTGTGTAGCTGTAGATGTAATTGGGTATCTTGAACGCGGTTGAGTTCAGCTCGTCCAATCATGTTCCAAGTTTTGCCTCCCCTCTGAAAAATGCCTTCTGTGAGCTTTTCACAAGGTGGACGCTGGAGATGGGGAAGAAATGAACTTTGCAAAGCGGAAATCTCACCTCAGCCTACCTTCACGCTCAAGCGCCCGCTCGGCTCCAGCTTTTCTTTCCTTCTTTCTTTTTCCTGTCACCGCTCGTGTTTGTTTGCTCCTCCACGCCGGCCCATTAAAGAAAGATTCATCCGCTCGCCGCCGTTGTTTTCACTTCGACCCTCCCCGTCGGACACGTGTAGCTGTCCGGCTGCATTTGCCGAGACAGAGGAAGTAGCCGCTCGCCTCCCTCCCATTTGCCCTTGGCAAGTTACACAACCCCAAACGCGGACTCCGTCCGAGGTTTCATTTTCCCGGCCCAAATAGGCAAGTGCCACACCGCCGCCGCCTCTGACAAGGTTGCCACCTTCACCCCTTCGACTCCAAACCCTCACAGCTGTCGCCGAGCTGTCCGCTCGCCCAGCGCAGGGAAGGACAGACAGGCGGAAGGAAGTGTTCTCATCTTCCTCTGCCGTCGCCCCGTATGGAGCGGCCCGGTGGCGCCGGTGGCTCGGTAGTTTTTCCTGCTCAGCAGGTGCTGACTTTTATCTGCAGTGACGTGAATGTACAGAACTGCCAGGGCGCATCCACCCAGCCGCTGTCAGGTGTCGTTCCGGCTAACACTCCAGCTAGCCCCTGACCTCACAGGCACCCTGCCTCCTCCCCCTACTCCCCCTACTCCCTCCGCCCTCCCTCTCTGCACACCTGCGCGTATGTGCACATGCACGCACACACGGTACGCCGACTCAGATTGAAGCCTTTTTTTTCTTCGCCGTCCTCTTCCCACAGGATGGCGATGACGGCATCTCGCGCGCCGCTGGGTGGACGAACCGCCGCTTCCCTCCCCGCCCCGCCCCCCTACCCCACCTGTGACGTAAGTCACGACAACCACCTCATGACGAGCCAACCAGGTGCTTCTTTTGCAACTCCCCACATCCCCCCCAGTGCTCAGCCAGTAGGATTGAGCCATACTGGGGGATTTTGGTATCGATCCAGTACCAAGTCAATACAGGGGCTAGTATCACTGGTACTTATACCAATACTTTTTCCTTGAAACCTCATGATCATCGAATAATTTTGTGATTTTGCCTTTTAGTAGATTGCGATCAATAAACACAGGACAGGAAGATTTTTGGCAAATAAGGAGTTTTTTTTTTTTAAATTAACTAACTACAATGCAAAACACTTTAACAGTATAAAAGTACAAAACTATTACCTTATAATTACGTACAATTGTCTAAGACAAAAAGTCACAAGTGCCAAATAACAAAAAAAGCAACAATGACTACCTTCCATTCTGTGCAGACATTTGTTAAAACAAAAAGTCAGGTTGTGGGTAATTCACAACTGATAGACTTGGATAGAAGCTGTGAGGAAGTATCAATCCGATACCAATACTCAATATTTTGATCGATACGCCCAGCGCTGTCATCCAGCCAGCTAGCAGACTCCCTGCAGCCCACCCGGCCTCGCAGTGAGGAATTTTTGCCGACTGGTACAGTAGCCAGAGCAGCGTGTGAATATTTCATATGGAAGTCAGAGTTGTGAGAAGACGCGGAAGTGTGAAAATGTGACGCCAGAGAGAGAGAGAGAGAGAGAGAGAGAGAGAGAGAGAGAGAGAGAGAGAGAGAGGAACGTGGTCACGGCGAGGAAAGGAGGTCAAGGTTAATTTTCCTCGGCGGCTATAAATAGACCTTCGCCGCTGTGCCGCTTGAATTTGGTAATATAATATTTTTTTTCCCTTTGATTGTAGACGCGAGTGATTGATTGATCGATTGATGGATTTGACAAATCCAGCTCGGCCACGCTAGCCTCAGACAGCTGAAGAAGTATCTCCAGTGAATATTAGAAACACACAATGGGGCCCGAATATTTTGCAGTTTAATGAAAGCGCCCCCCCCCCCCCCCACACACACACACACCCTCCTTATTTTTGTTCCGTGCCAAGACCTAATTGGCCTTTTGTTAAGCTGCCATGCTGCGGATTGCTGACGCCGGTCTTTTCGAACAATTGTTATTGGCAGTGGCATTTCAGCACGTTGCGTTCCCGACACGACTCTGCCTTTTGTTAAGTTTTTTTTTTCTTCTCTCCCTTGCCTCCTTCCCTTCTTCCTCTGTACGATTTCTACGATTAATTTGCCCCGAGGCGACCCCGTCTGCTTGACAGGTGACACTGGACATGCAGAGAAAAAAACCCGCTGGCTGTTGGGAAATCGTAGCAATAAAATGTCGCAGGTTGAAAGTCATCGCTGCCTTCGTCTTGGCAGCCTTTAAATCCCCCACCTACCCCCCGCCTCATGCGGGGGCCTCTCATCTCGGCTTCTTCCACATCTTCACGGACACCCCCCCCCCGCCCTCCGGCCCCTCTGTCTAACACACAACACTCCCAGCCAACAACCCGATTTATTTAAAACAACCATGTAGTTGTAACAATGAGTGAATGTGTATCTAGAATTTGAGATGTTTGTCCTCCCATTTCCAGTTTCCTCTCCTTGGCGTCCTGGAGTGACCTTAATTATTAATGGCGACGACTACGACAAGTTTGTCTTTTTGTGAATCTCTGGTTTTATTACTGGCTTCGGCGCAGCTGCTACCCTACAAATAGGCTTGTCTTGTGAAACATGAAATGGACTGTATGTGTTCAGTTGTCAGCTTTTAGTGTTTGCTGCTGAGCTCAGCTCGCTGTTTTGTCTCTGCAGACTGTTACCGAACGACCTGCTTTTGCGCTCTCGGTTTCAATATTCACTTCTCACTGGTCATATTTAAGAGCAGTTCACATTGTTTTATCTGGTGATTTCTAAATGCATTTCTCGATAGTAAACCACTAATCAGGCAAACGCAAAATGTAAGAAAAAGGAGCAGGTCAACAGTTGGACAGTGGTTGTAGCAGCAGCTCTTTTTTTTTTTATTTATATTTTTTTGTTTTTTCTTGGAAGCAGTTTGAGAGCGACTTCCTCTGGCCGGCAGTTTATGTGTTATAAAGTGAGCCCGCTGCCCTGTGTGATCATTTAAATTGTATTACAGACTGCTTCACGGCGGCGTGTCGCAGCCGCATTGTTAGGATATCGCCCAGTAGATTTAAAGGTATTAGGTCTCACCGTAGAGAAAAAAAAAAAGGCCAAGTCAGCCGGATAATGTCACGCGAGGCGTCGCTCCGGAGCCGAGGTAAAGAAAGTACGTTTTTAATGATTTAGCATCGAGTGCCTTTCTTTTTCTGTATTCCATCATCTCATTTCCATGATTTGTAACGACTTGGCGGCTGGAACGATTCCTCGGGGAAAATAATTCCTTGGCACCGGAGCAGACACTCAATTGAAAATACACACTGGGCAATTTTCATTTGAGAGGATACTGAAAAATGACCCATTTATTAAAGCTGTTTGATAATCAAAGCTAATGGATCGTTTCAATTTCCTTGACTGTGTGAGTGCGGGAAAAGGAAGCAAAGGAGGCGCCGCCTCCGTCGGCCAATTTGGAAATATGAAATGAGGCGCTTTGTAAATGAAATGGACGTCGGACTGTGTAATTGTTGAAGCTAATTTCTGGACTTTGGTTCCACTGCGAGAGCTGAAAAACACGAAGAGCAAACACACAGAAATCATATAGAAACAGATGTGTGTGTGTATATAGACATATCTATATCTATAAATATCTATCTATCCATCTATCTATCCATCTATCTATCTATCTATCCGTATATATATATATTGAGATCTATATAAATATATATATATATATATATATATGTATATATAAATAGATATATAGATAGATATACCTGCATAAATGTATAGATTGACGCACACAGCAACCTTTTTGTATCATGATGGTTGAGTCTCGGGAAGACAAAGAAGGTGTGTGCATGTGTGTGTGTCTGATCACTATGCGGCGACAGATCCAAATCTCCCACAAGGTGTCTCAGATGTGGAACAAACACAGAGGGACCCAAGGGCATTACAGGTGCATCACGATGACGCAAACCGCTCATCAACGTCTTAGTCCTTGACAATGTCAGGAGAAAAAGAAAAACGGAGAAGGAAACTCTGCACGGTGAGGCGGACTTGTTTACGTTCTCCCTCTCTTCCCTCTTTCCTTCGCTTCCTGATTCTTTCCGGCGTCCCTCTCGCTTCCTTTCTGTTTTCAAAGGGAGCGCCGTCTCATTGGTTGGATGCGGGAAGAAGACAAGTTGATTGATTAGGCCGGGGGGCTTGAGGGGGGGGGCGTATCGATCACGCTGATCCTCGGCTCTGACCCTCGACCTCCCTGATTGACAGCAGCGCCTATAATGAGGCCCTTGGAACAGACACGGTAGCGCGGGGGGGTGGGGCGGGGGGTTGGCTTGGGGAAGGTCATCACGCTGGGGGAAGGAAGAGAGAAAAGGCAGAAACCCGAGGGGATGAGTAGCGTACACGCACGCAGCCCGGCTCAATCAACTCGCTGCCATTGTTGCGTTGCGTCGCCCTCGATAACCCCAATTTGCATAATCGGCTTTCGCATTGTTTGGCCCCAGACACATTAAGGTGCGGCGTCGCATTGTTGACTGCGAATCAGCACGTGTCCATTGTTTACTCATCGCAGTGCATTAAGCATTTTTCACTTATGCTGCAGCATGTGTTTTTTCCTGCTTACTGACTTCGAGCCCCCCCCCGCCACCCTCCACCCCCCGCCCGCCCGTCACTTTAAACGCATTATGTTTCCGTTCCCAGCCAGCCCAGACTAAAATATACATTACATCTTACGCAACCCCGCGTGTCTACAGAAAAACCACCACGTTGTTTTCCGACACGACACAAAACCGCTTTGATTATTTATGACGCATCCAAACGGAAGGAGGTATGTTCCTCGCTAAAGTCCGCCGCGTTCCGCCAGGCTTGTTTACCGACCGCATTCCCGACATTCCTGCCATTTTTCTCTTTTTTAGGTTATTGGCACCTAAGACCGTCGCTCCTTTCAGTCACTCGGGGACATTTTCTCTTTGGGACCTTTTTTTTTTGTTTTTAGAGTGAACGCACCCCTTCTTTTCTCGATTTCCTTTTTTTTTTTTTGGTTTCGTAACGATAAAAGCGACCGCGGAAACGTATGTAAAGCTTCGAAGGACCTCTGTGGCCATTTTTCACTGTGCCTTTAAACAATCGTGCATGCAATCACACATGTAAACAGCGGGTCCGTAAGCTTACGGCCGTGTAAACATACATTGAACAGGCCTCTCGGTAATAAAAGCTCTGACGGATGACGCCGCCATCGCGGCTACTTTACTGCGTCCAAGCACAAAATCTTTTGGCACAGGAAGTCATGCGGGTTTTTGACCCAAACATTGCTTTAAAGTACTGGGACTTGTGCTAACTTATTCAGAGTCATTAAGTCAGTCTGTATTTCCAGAGGAATCCTCGTGTATTTCCCAAACGCTAACGATTGGGGACGGCGAACCTCCTGATTGGTTTTGGATGTCGGCTCGTTCGCAAGATCTCCTTTGTGTTGCTCTTGTCGTTTTGTCGCTGTGAAAAAAAAAAAAAAAATGCCACCGTGTTCTTTGTGGGAGACTCGACCTCCACACTCTCGGACGGGGACTGACAAATTGTGTGCCGAGGCAAAACTTCTGCAGGAGCACGTTAGCTCGGTTTGTGCTTTGTGCTGCATCTTTAATCTGCGATGTTTGGGGTTTTTTGCTCCTTAGTGCCGAACTGTGTCGCTGCTGCTGGTCTGTGGTCTCCCCTGCCAAAATTGATTAGTCGCCCCCCGGCAGCTCCTGTGCAGCAGTACGCATGCAGACATTGAGTAAATGAGTGCGCGTCCTCATCCGGAGTCGCCTCTTCTTTTGTCCTTTGTTCCTTCTTCAAGTCTTTGTGCGGAACACAAAGTTTCATTTAGTCTCATTTTTGTTTTTTTTGTTTTTTTGGAGCCACACACAAACTTTTCAAAAGACCTCTTTTGCCTTTTAGGTTTGATCGCCTCTCAAGGTCATGTTTTCACAACAAGGGTAATTTATTTTTTTCTGGTACTCTCAAACTGTTGATTTGCAAAGTCTTAAAACTGCCCCAAAAGTTCAAATGTGTTTGACGATGACCGCAGTTATAGGAACGAGGCTTCAGACGCGCCTTTGCTTTTATGCTAATCCTGTCGTAAAGTTTTACATACGGCTTAAGTCAAGTCACTCACTCACACACACACACACACACACACACACACACACATGTACGCACGTGCGCGCATACGGACACACACACACACACACACGCACACATCTGCGTGCGTGCCAGGCCGTACAGTAGGTGTTGAAAGGGCATAATGTGCTTTAATCTGCCGATCTCTAATGATCAGAAGGGGTCAGATAAATCATAAATAATGATTTTTATGGGCGACACTTTACGATGTGAAAGCCTACACTTTATGCGAGGGACATCGTGTGCGAGGAGGAGGGAGGGTTTCCGCGTGGCGGTTCAATGGGTTCAACGCGCGGCGCTGAAAATAAAGTAGTGGAACATCGGGGATGGATGCTGCATGAATTTTGACTTTGCCCTCTCCGCCTTAAAGTCTGTCTGTCTCTGGCTGGGAGTCGTCCTCTTGGTCCCTTCAGATGTTTGTTACAAGGCCCGGGCCATTTTTCTTCCATCGGGCCATCCCATTTACCTTCCTAGACATTTTTCCACTCTTCCTCACTCGGACGGATCAGACTACCTCCAACTAGAAAAAGAAGAAGAAAACAAAAAAACAAAAGCGCCCACGTCTTTTCCAAGAAATCATTTCTTTCCTTATTCCTCTCTTGGAAAGCACGCAGCTTCATCCATCCTTTTTGGTGAATTTGGAGGCCCGCGCCAAATTGTCGTCAATCCTGGGGCCTTGATGCTTCAACCTGGTTAATACCAGCTACAGAAACCCACTCCACTTTGTGTTTTTATGGACAAGCGTCACTGCAACTGTATTTCAAGTAGGCCGGCTAATGAGCTTTTTAACCATCTCCATATGGACGTGCTCTAACGTCTAGACGGAGGGGCAGTGGCGGTGGCGAGCGCCGGGGCTGCTGACTACGCCGTACTCGCCTATAATTCCTCCCCACAAGCGCGAGAGTTAAACCAAGGACAAGCTTTGGTTTTCGCCGGCGGGGAGCCATAATGGCTTATTGTTTACCGCACGGCTGGATGTGATGATGACGCCGTCGCCGATGACGAGGATGATGAGGCGAAACCTTCCGCTCGTTCGCCGTGGTATCGCGGCCGTGTTGTTCTGTTGCGTCCGATGTGCCCACGAACAATACTTGATTTGTATTGGCAAACTTTAAAAAATAAGCTAGTTAGTCTTCCGTGTTGCTATAGGGCTCCTCATCTGCACAAAAGAACACGTTTGTTTTTTGTTTTTTTCTTACATTGTAATAATCCACGTTACTCAAACTTGCGGCCTTCACAATCCTAACCTGCAAATTCTTCAGTATCAGGGCACCACGTGTCACGGCGGAGGTGGAAGTCTGTCTTTTTCTTTTCTCATGGCCGTGCTCTGGCCGTTCTTGCCTCAAGTCGATTGACGTCCCCCCCCCCCCCCCCAAAAAAAAAAAAAAACATTCTCATGTTGTGGAACATTCCAAACAACGTTCCGACTACTGACCGCCTCGGTCTCTTAACCATTGCACATTGATTTATCTAAATGAGTGAAAGGCGGGACAACCCCACACCACATTTAAAGCAAAAACACTTGCACTAACGAGACACAATGTTGTTGTCTCTGTCGACCAATATCATGTCTCGTGGAAAACCGACGATGGATGCTGACGCTAGAACAAAAAAAAGAAAAAGAAAGGGAAAGAGCAATAAATTGCATCTTTCGGTCCCGTTTTTGGCCCTGCCGGCGTGGCTGCGTGCCACTTTTTTATTTACGTCTGGAAAGTTTGAGGAAACGATTCTGTCCACGTTACCTTTTTTTCCCCCCCTTCATGAGCTGTTATAATTGCTGCCGCGCCGGTGAAACGCGCACGGGAGAAAGTGGAACTTTTTGAAAAAGCAACAAACGTGTTAATAACAAGGCGGCGGCGGGGAGGAGGTGCAGCCTAGGTGCGGAGACTCGTGCGCGGCCTGCGCCATCGGGGCGGAGCCTCCCTCTCTCTCTCTCGCGCTCTCTCTCTCTCTCTCTCTCTCTCTCTCTACTTCAAGTGTTTTGCGTCCTAATACGAAACACGTGGAGGTTTTTTCTTTTGCATCGTCTTAATTGGCTTGTTGGAAAAGTGGACGGAGCTGCAGCGGAAGCACGCCATTCTTTGGGTTGGGTTGGGTTGGGTTGGGTTGGATGGTGGTGGGGGGGGGGGGGGCGCGAATCCGCCTGCCCCGCTTCTTCGTTACAGCCGAGAGCTGCGGCTCGTGAATGATTTATGGTGTTTTTATGAGGGAGGGGAAAGACAATCTCATGTGCTTGCTTGCTGAATTAAAGTGCGCTTCACTTTGTCACATCGGATGAGATTAAACTGTGATGGCCTGAGCTCGCGTCGACAAAACACGCCGCCACCGCCACCGCCGCCGCCGCCGGCGCTTTTTTGCCTTGGGAGGATGAGGAAGGGGAGGAGGAGGAGGAGGAGTAGGAGGAGGAGGAGGAGGAGGAGACACTAATCTGGGCTCCTGGATGCTTTTCGTGCTTTTGCCGCTCGCCCGAATACCCTGGTTTTGTTTTTCGAGCCGGCGGCACAACAACAGTGGCTATTTTTTTTTTTCTTGCCTTCTTTTTTTTTTTTTCACCCCCCACCACCCCCAGTTTTTCCACGTATAGCACGACGCCGCCCAGCTGCGCATGTAAATGACAGCTGTCATAAGCATTAGGGCAGATTAAGGCAGATTTATTGGAATGTATACATTTTAATCTTTGTCGTGCTCCGTCGCAACGTGCGACAAACACCTGCGTCGCCGCCGCCGCTTTTAGAGGGAAGTTTCTCCATTCTTTGTTTCTCCCCCCACGCCAACTTTCCTTTCGCTGAAAACGCCTGCGTGACAGTTTGTACGGAATCCCCGAATATTCCCAACCTGTTATGAGTTCCACGTAGCCCGGGATTATTCTCTTAAGGGCTTTAATGGGTATTCTGTAAAGGAATTATGTCGAGCGAGAACACGGTGCCTCACATATTTCCAACCACAATTCTCTCACAAGTCAGGAAACCCCCCTTCCACCCACCGCTCTATTAAAAAAAAAAAAAGGCCCCCTGCATTATTCTGTAAACGTTAATCTGAATTATCTTTTTTTTTTTTTAAGTGTCGGCTCTCTTTGACACTTTAGTGTGTATCATTTTTACTGTCCAGATCATCCAGTGGAAGGAGGAAAAAAAACACAGGCCAAAAGCATTTAGCTTTGCACTTTAGCAACAGTCACAGATTAAGCTGCTGGGTGCATTAATGGATTATAGGAAAAGTGTGTGTGTGTGTTTTTTTTAACCCCTCCTCTTTGAACGACGCTGCTCACACAGTCTCAAGGCCGACGTTGTGGGATTATTGTGCATCCCCAAAACTGAAGCGTAGCGTGGACAACAACGTGCGAGGGGAAAGACCAAAAAAAAGTCTGCAGCCCTTTCTTCCAGCAAGTTTTTTTTTTCTTTTCACGATACTCCGTCCTGTTGTTTAACATCAAAGTTTAACGTCGCGCCATGCTTGCTCGCAAAATCGTGAGCGCCGGCTATTTTTGCCTGGCACAGATGTCACCGGCCGCACTCTCCATCTCTCTGGGTCAAAAGTGAGTGTCAGGAGAGAAAGAGGGAGATCAAAGTGGGGGAAAAAAAGCCCAAAAAAGGGTTTGCATGCATTAAGATAATGAAGACGGATAATCCCGACAGTGTTGTTCTTTTATTTATTTATTTATTTATTTATTTATTTGCAACTCTGCTGCTTTAAACTACTGTACTAAACACCACATGGCTTTTATTGTACATCCGAGGAAGGATGTTGGATTTGATTTGGGGCCGTCGTCGCATGACAACAAAGGTCTGATGATGTGACTCTGTCCGTTTATATGTCGCTTAAACAGAAAGGAGATTATAAAATCATAAAGAGCGCTTGTTTTTTTTACCCCCCCAGTCAGCGCTGGACTGGAAAAGCGACTGATCTCTGCGTCGTGTCATTCCGAGTGCCGCCGCTCAGGTCCCATTGTTGGACCAGCCACTCGGACTTGCGTCAGGATTTGCAGGGGGGGGTGAAAGGGTGAGGTGGGGGAGGAGGGGGAGGGATGGGAGGGGCCTCGGTCACATGAACCGTCACAGGTCAATGGGTTAAGATGGGATGTTGTCTTCCGGGAGCGTCAAATCCAGGAATAACTGGGAATCAGGATGTTTGGGAAGAGGAGGCAACGTGTTTTTTTTTTTTTTTTTTTTTCAGGGTCAGAAAGGTAGAAGTGGGAGTGGCCGGGCAAACTCTCCTCGTGCCGATTGGTCAGTCTGGCTGATGGCCTGCAGGGTTTTGCAGGCCACAGCGAAACAATTCCTTGCGTAACAGATAAATGACCTTTGCACAAGCGCGTTTTACATGTTATTCTATTTTTAGCCGGCTGCTGCATCGGGCGTTTACTGTACAAGACAAGTGCTTCAATCTATGGCACTTGTCAACCATCACACCTTTGACAAAGAATGAAACCGCAGTAGTGGAATCTTTGACTTGCTTTTACCCAGTGATACTTTGGCACCAGAAGGCTTGAATTTCCTTTTTTCTCCCCCTCTAATAGGTTTTTCTTATAGGTCCCCTGATATAACAATTTTCAAATCTTTATTTCTCACTGAAGACTTTGGCTTAGCAGCTTCTGTCATCAAATATCAATTGTAAAACATTTAACGATCGGCTGAAAACTGTGTTTTTAGCCCGCTGTTTGCAGCCTCCTGCTGAAACTGTTGCCTTTGTTGGATCATTTGCA
The DNA here is from genome assembly GCF_046127955.1 of Nelusetta ayraudi. Taxonomy (NCBI): domain Eukaryota; kingdom Metazoa; phylum Chordata; class Actinopteri; order Tetraodontiformes; family Monacanthidae; genus Nelusetta; species Nelusetta ayraudi. The sequence goes on along the minus strand of NW_027466126.1, from coordinate 2,165,840 downwards.
TGTTTGGAACAGGATAAAAGTCCCACAGGCGGGAGCCAGCATCTGGTTAGTGGCTGTTGCCACCAGTCTGGGAGGAATATCACAGCCCTTTGTGACGTCACAAAGTGTGAGCTTGGAGGTGCAATGCTGGCAAGTTAGCCCGTAATGAGGATGAGCTCCCGCTGTCAGCTGATAATGACGTCAAGTGGTTTTTTTAGTCGTCATTGCACGTCTGAAGGCTTCACGTCAATTTGCCATAAGATGCCAAAAGAATCTTAAGACAACTCATTAGATCATGCCTTTAAAAACTGACAAAAATTAATTGAAGCCAATTATTGAGTCTTTGTAAATCGTACTTACGCTGTAAGAGGGTTGCTGATGTGGCGACTGGACGAAGCAGAGCGAAAGAAAAGTGGCCGAAGAATGGAGAGTTTCAGGAACTACCGCCCGTTGGCCGAGTTGTAATTAGTCTTGTAGGTCAGCCGGCAATGGCCACGACCAACGCTGCTGCAAGGCCAAGAGAAAGTCAAACTGATCTTGTGCAGCTCATCAGCTGAGGATGTTTACTACGTCATGGTTTACAAAAGGACCAAAAAAAACCCGACAACAACTGTTTTTTTTTTTCCAATTTAAAATTTTCCATTTTCCTCGGCGGTCAACCGCCATTCAGCACAACGCGCTCACAGATCTGAATTGGTCGAAAACACCGACACAAAGCGTGTACTTCCAGTGTTTCCATCTCCCATGGTTCCCTCATGCATCTCACCGCATGCCGCTGCAGTGGCCGCTGCATGCGGTATCGGCAGTGGCGGTGGCGACCTGTTGCCACCCAACCATATCTGAATGCGTCGGCCGTTAAACAGCCTGTCGTGTCGAGGTTGGGACGTGCAAACTTTAACAGAGTCTTAACGGTGTGCTCCGCCATAAGTAAGAAGTGGCGCTCAAGGGCGAGGACGGCCCTCGATATGTCACCACGCCCCCTGCTGGAGGCACAAAAGGTGGGGAGAAATGTGCCTCCCCCCTAAAAAAAACGCCCTCCCTCTCCAGAATTGCAACGCACTATGAAGAAGAAAACAAATATTTGAGTGTTTGTCCTCTCTTCCCCTTTTTATTGTAGGTGCCCCCCGACACACACACCACCTTTCTCTCTGGCCTGTCTCAACACACATTGACAACAAACAAGCAGAAGCGAGAGGAAACGCCGGCATTCCATGAGTCTCGTCTCTATGGAACTTAACTGTAAAGGAGCTGTCAGACCCCCCCACCCTCCACCCCCGACCCCCACACTGCCCAGCAGAAGCTTCCAGACTCTTGTCCACCTCATCATGACTCGTCGCGTATGAGTCAACCTGGAAGTTTACTAATCTTTTACAGCCCCCCCCCCACACCCCTCGGCTCCTACAAACCTCCCCCTTCCCACAATGATAACAGTGTGGTGGTAGAAGTGATATATTTCCTTAATTGGATTAAGAGAAAAAAGAGAAACGCTCAGGCTTTTAAATTGAAGGGGGGGTAAAAGACGTATGATGAATCCAATTAAGTTAAGTAAAGAAAAAGAGGAGAAGTGCTGGCATGGGCCTCCTCCTCCCATTACTTCCATCATCTATAATTTTATTTTGAAAGGAAGCTAACAGGGATCTTGATATAATGGATAATTATCTATATGATGAGGGTTTTTTTTTTTATTTTAAGTAAAAGTTCATCCTCCTCAGGCCAAAGAGTTTCTTTGGTTGTTCAAAAGAAAAAATAATAACACATTTGCATTTTTATATCAAATCCACCTTTAATCTGAACATTTGTTCGGCATGATCTTTGTATCTGCATGTTATTTTCTTTCAGTTAGGTTTGGTCTAATCAATTTTCATTCAAAAAAATAAAAAAATAACAATAAACTTTTCCAAAGATAAAATCAGAAGACGTCAAAAGAAACTTCACATTCGAGCCTTTCACAATAAAGCACGTGAAGAAAAATGTGAATATCTGCGAGAGTAATAATAATATATATCATTTTACTGAAGGATCCCGGCTCTGCTGTGCGCTGCGGTTGAATTGTTTAAACTGTCAGCCGCTAGAGGGATACATATGCGCCTTTTCCAAGCCGCCGTAAACACCATCCTATCACGACGTGCCATGGAGGGAACCGCCGTCAGTGAGAGTTGCCTACCTGTGTGACTTCCCACTTTGAAAAAAAAAAAAAAAAAAAAAAAAAACCCGCACGCATACACGCACACCCACATACACACACTCTCTCCCTCTCTCTCACGCGCACCCACACGCACGCACACACACAGTGAGAGACGCAGCTGAGGAACATTTGAAACATGAGTTGGTGTTTGCAAAAAAAGAAAAAGCCCAGACTTGGACAGAACTGCCTCTAAAGCGGACGGCCGGTTCCTCCAACTGTTATCTGCTCCAGGCAATCAATGAGGACCGCGATGCTCACTTCTGCAGCTCTCTGTCCCTCGTTCTCCCATTGGCAGCGGCACATATTGTAGTGCATTTCAACTTTTTTTTTTCTTTCTCTCTCCCTCAGTGTGTTTCTGTGTGTTCAGGAACACAGAGGGAAAGGAGGAAAAAGGGAAGGTTTTTTTTTCTAGCATTTTTTCAAAAAAAAAAAAAATATATATATATTTCTATTTTTTGCAGTTTATCTGCTTTTTTCCTACCCTTCCCTTTTCTTCCTGCAATAAATATGAGAGGTCGCTTTGTTGTCACTTTGCTTTGGAAATTAATATGTGCCGCTTCTTGTGCTCTTTTGCGGGTAGGATAAGGGAAACAACAAAAAGGTGTGACAGGAGCTTGGCGGACAACTGTGGATTTCAGCGAGTAACTGCCGTTCCGGAGGGGATGAGGGGGGTATCGGCCGGACCCCCCTCTTGATCGATTAGTTATTAGTCATCCCTTTGGTTAAATGGGATCCTTTGAAAAGGCAAGCAGAGTAGTTTATGCCTAAGAGAGAGGGGGGGTCGTGGCTTTTTTGAGTGTGTGTGTGTATGTGTGTGTGTTGTTGTTGGTGGTGTTGCGTTATAAAGAGGCAAATAAGCGTCAGAGCTTTTTTATGTTTATTTAGACAGTTTTTTTTTGCACGCTTTGACATTGTGCCGCTCTAAGGACGGGAAAAGGAGGGAAAAAATAACTCAAGAGGATTCCAAAGAAGAAACATTGTGGACATACATTCCATTTTTGTAGTTATCCACTTGTTTTTTGTTTTTTTTAAATAGATATTTTTCTCTTTTTTTTTCTTTTTTTTTCTTTTTTTCAAATTTCCTCCTACGAAAGATGAAACTTTGGACATCTCCCTGGGTGTCTTGCCTGGTGATTCTCCTCTTGTGTTTTGGATCAGAGTGTGGGACTGTCCGGAGAAAGGGGAGATCCAAGAGGGAGTTGGTGCGCATTAGGGAGGCGAAAGCCACCATCCCAGGGGCTTGTGCCACGCGCCTGCCCCGGGGCAAGCGCTCTTTGCCCGGCTTCGAGCGGCGGCTGCTCCGGCAGCGCCGGCGCTCCGCTCTGACGGAGGAAAACTCTTCGGATCGCGGGAAATCGGTCTACTTCACCGGCAGGGGAGACCAGCTCCGGCTCAAGCCAGGCGTGGAGATACCCAGAGGAAATTTCACCCTGGAGATGTGGATAAAACCGGAGGGAGGTCAACGATCGCCCACGGTGATCGCAGGTAGGACATCCTACAGCCCGTTTCTCTCTTCACTTCAAAAGAATTAAAGGGGAAAACTCCGGCGCAAGTTGAGCTCGTAAACGTTCGAAATGTGTCGCGTTCCATTCAAAGTGTGTTCGCGGAGCAACATGCAGTTTTGTGCGAGTTGAGAACGAGTTCATGTGCCCGACTAGACAATGATGTAATGCTCTGAAAAGTATAGCGGATATTTCAGGTAGTGCAATCACAGGGTTAAGGGAAATTTATTGAAGTTGCGGCGATAAAAAGCTTGCCAATGTGTGAAGCTTTTATTTTGGAAAGAGGTGAAAAGAAAAGAAAAGATAACATGCATATTCCGTTCGCCGTTTGCCTTGAAACGCTTGCGTGCACGCGGCGTGTGATTTTCGGATCTAATTGAGGCGCGCGAGCAGCCACATTATCAGATGCCGCATCACTTGACCGGCAGCTGATGTCACTGTGCGTAAAAAAAATGTGATTTCTCCGAGCCCATCCGGCTATTTTAAAACTATGATGTAATGTTCAAAACTTTGTGAGCGAGCACGTCACGTCAGACACAGACGCGCACGGAGCTCCCGCGTCTGTGGGCGCTCCGAGCACGCACGCACGCACGCACGCAGCAGTCAGCACACAGCAGCACTCGGAGCCGCCGAGCCGAGCAGCGAGTGTCTCCCTTTCCTGACTCCATTCCCGCCTCCCCGTGCGCACCAAACATCGACACCTTTCAGGATTCGCTACCTGAGTTACGGGACACAAGCAGGGTTTCCCCCTTCTGCGCAAGGGGCGTGAAAACAACCGCCTTCTGTGCGTGCTTTGCGCGCCTCGCCTTCTTGCGCAGTTGTCCCTGTCCACCCTCGGTCGAAGCGCACAGAAGAGCGTTTTCCCGGGTGACTTTTCATTTATTTTACATTGATTTATTTACATGTCGGCCACTTTGCCACTATACTCTCTAACGAGAAATGGGCAGACGTGCGCGCACCAGGGCTTGGAGATGCCTCTTTGTCGTGGGGATGCTCAGTGCCCTTATTGCCCCCCTCGCCCCCTCCCGCCCTACGCCTGCAGCTGTGCGTAAAGAGACTCCAGCAAAGTGTTATAGGCGAGAGGGGGAAAAAAAATCTACTCTGCATCGTCTGTTTTGAACAGTGCGGATTTTCTGTCCCCCTCATCAGCCTCCACCTCCCCACAAAACATTACAGTACCGGAGAACATTTTGTTGCGTCCTCTTGCGGACAGGGGGCGTTGCACTCACAATTTGACGGGAGTTGTGCAGATGGCTCGCTTCTGAACTGAATTGAACTCCTCTTGTGTGCCAGTGTGCACAGTTGGGGACTTTACGAAACCGTATGAGTAAATTTACACGCTCCTTTATTTCCTATCTGCTTGGCTCCTTCAAAACACCCCTCCTCCTCCTGCACACATGCATGCACGCATACACACACGCACGCATAGTGCCTGTGTGTGTGTGTGTGTGTGTGTGTGTGTGTGTGTGTGTGTGTGTGTGTGTGTGTGTGTGTTTACTGAGATACACTTTGAGGCAGCTCTAGCCAGTTGGCAGGGACATGCTCTGCAAAACCAATCCCTTGCAAGACTCTTAAACCAAAAAAAAAAAAAAAAAAAAAAAAGTGGGGGAGGGGGGTGAGAGGGTCTGTTGCGACCCGAGTGACTCTTCACAGGATGGACACAATAACAGAAACATCTGTAAAGCATAACGTGATGTGGTTCGAAGGAAAACACACCAAAAAAAATATAAATCTGAACCCCTGAATAAACACCTCAGACACGTTCTCTCTCCCCAAAAATGGATCCTGCAGATGTGGAACACCTCTTTTTTTTTTTTTTTTTTTACAGGTGTTATTGCTCAATCCCGACTCCTCATCTACCTGTTTGTCATATATTTTATTATTTTATGAGACCTTTTTTTTTCTTTAAAGAAAAAAAAAGAAAAAAAAAAAGCAGAGCTCAGATCGTGTGCACAGGCCAAAGAGGGGCAACTCGAGAGAACAAATAGGATAACAAACACATTCAATTAAAACCTAATCTTTTAAATCCAATTCAGACCTCAAATATCCCAGTGCCTCCAAAAACGCTCCATCCCCTTGTTTTGATCCCGACACAACTGCTGTGGGTTTTTTTTTAGTATGTAGATATATATATATATATATATATATATATATGTATATATATATATGTATATATATATATATATATATATATATATATATATATATATATAAAGGTGTTCTGCCTTCCCTCTTTGATGAGGTCGTTCTGCTCTTTGTTTTTTGTAAACACACATGCACACACACACGCATTCACACACACACGCATACACACTGTTGTAACTGCTCAGTGTCTTCATTAAAGTTGTTATGATAAATTTAGAAAAGAGGAAATTCAGGTTCACGCTAGGCCTCAGTGGAAAATCAATTTTGTTTTAACAAGGACAAACTAAAAGGCCCAACGCCTAACATTAACACAGTCCCGGTGGCATGACCCAACATTAAACAACCATGTATGTTTTTAGTTTGATGCATTTATCAACATATACCTGCAGTTGCCCAGGATGTGGATCTTAACTCCTTTTCTGGTTACACGTTAGGTAGATAGGTCAAATGAGGATTTGGGATGTTACTTCCTCACAGTTTACTCCTTGAACGCAGCCTCAAACACAAGCAGGGATGGCCACAATAGCGTGAGGTAATGATATGCTGTCATTTCCCACGTGCGACAGTAACATGTGGTAAGAATTGATCCCAGGTTTAAACATTTGTAACGCTGAATGAGTTTATACACACACAGGCACATGCACACATCCGTCTGTCCAAATGTTACGCAGACTTTGTTGTGCCCTATTAGCTCTTGTATCCGGGTAATGTTGCGCTGTCCCGCATCAAAGGATCAGAGGAAAACGATCCCAAGAGGGACGGCGGCTCTCTTCCATGACCTGCTGGGGACGATTATTTGTAGACGTTGGCGGATAATTGCAGCGATAACAAATGTACTTTGGTTCTGTCTTCTGGTGTAATGATTTACGCTAACACTGGTGTGAAAATAAATTTTGTATGTTAAGAGTCAAGGGTGGAAATAAAGAAAAAAACAGTGCTCACGTCTTACTTTAGCACAATTGGATACATTTAGACAAGATGATGTTTTAGAATAGGTTTTCAGGTCTACTGGGTAAGATTCTCAAATGTCCATTAAACACACATACACTAAAACTAAAAGTCCATATGATGTAACGCTGAAGAACATTGACTTTTTTTTTCGTGGGGAGAAATTTCTGGTTCTCCAAAGAGCTGCTCGATTTGGTCGGTTCAACCACTTGGACCCTTCAGTGTTCACGTAGCAGTGACCAGTACCAGGCCTTCCTTGGCACTTTTTAAATTACCTCACCAACTGTCCGTAAATCATTCCTTGCCATTCATTTGAATTGGTTCAGTGTCGGACTTGTCGCCCCTGTCAAACGTCCAAAGTCAAGTGTTTTGAGGTGCTGGGCTTGACATTTTTATTATTGATGTCCTTGTTATGTTCCCAAAGTTTGCTCTAAAATATCAGTGGAATTTTCCATTGTCTTGCCGGGCACGTTGGCTTGAACGGTCATTTTCACTATGACTGTGTAAAGTCTTTGACCTTTCGGAGCTCGAGAGTAAACCGACTCCACATTGTTCGCTGCCTCCCTGCTTTTTATCAAGTCCCGGTGACATTCTTCTTTTGTGTCTATGTGCTTTTTTCACCTTTTCCTTTTTCTTTTCTCTGTGTGTTTTTCTCTGGAGAAGACAAATGGCAAATGTGAGAAAGGTCCCCTTTGAACCTGACAGTGCAGCGCTCTACTATTCTACCGTGTGTACATGCAAATCCCTTCATGTCTGCGATATTAAAGCAACACAAATGTATACACAAGGTATTTCAGCGTATTCTCACGCGTGGAAGTACGTGTATTTGCCTATGGTTGCAAATGTGTATGCGCGCGGCTGCCGAGGAATGCACACACTCACACACACACACACACACACACGTGTGTGTGTGTAGAGGTGTGTTGCCGTGAGCTGGAGAAGGCGCAGCGTAAGGTCTGGAAAAGTGTAGCACGTTAGATTAATTGAGCATGGCAGAATTATGACAGCTGTTTACACGAGGAACCGTACGAGCATTTTAGCACACCTTTTAGCCTCGAGTGGACTGGCTGACAGATGGGAAGGCTTTTTTTCCCCCCTCCCAGTGTAGTGGAAAGTCTGAAAGCATCTTCCGCCCAAAGGAATGACCTTGACGCTGAACCCGGCTCTTGCTCTTTGAACATCAGTCCGCTCAAGCACCGGGCTAATGAATGCATATCATTATAAGGCAGGTCAAAGTTGGTGAAATGCTCACCGCAATCACCATTAGCCGGCCACTTACTGCAGGCTCAGGTGGACTAATCGATGAGGATGCGAGTGTTGAGGCAAAGATGGGGATAATCTCAATGCTAATCAGCTCATAATATCTGACTGTAGTCAAGGTAATAAAGACAAATATGAAGGGTATATGTATGTGGCGTACTGCCCAGAGTCCTTACCACTATGCAACCTCCTCTGCGGGTGAATGGTTGAGGAACTTTTTAGGGGAGACTACCAGAAAGGTTCTTGGGTTGAGTCATAGCTACCTGCAATTATTCTGAGACATATACTCTTGTAATTAGACTGGACTGCTAGACTCATAACACATACTGCCAGCCTTTATGTGCTAACATGGACATTGTCAGAAATATCAAGTCACTTTGGAACCTTGTGCACCCTCTTGACAGGTCCAGGAACATGCACATAACGGTGAACATGAGTTACCCAACACACACACACACACACACACACACACACACACACACACACGTACACATGGAGGAACACACAGACGTGAACTTGTGTGCCGGCATGCACGTACCTCAACAAGTACTAAACAAACAGTTACCATTCAGAGATCCCCTAAGAAGTGAAAACACATTACCTTGCCGAAGCTGACACACACGGTCCAAGTGAAACAGGAAAAAGGTGTTTTAGTGCCTCTACAAAAACAAGGCTCCGGCAGAAAACTAGCCTTTTTTGGCTACTCTGTCGGCAAGGGACATTTACACGAAAAGCTTTAAATGTCCTCAGTGTTCACCAAAAGCCTGCACAGTGATATTTCCATGGGGTCTCCCTTGGCTAAACATGCACTTCAGCCCAGTTTCCAAGATAACACCAGCTTATATATCCAAACGAAAATCCCCAAAACAAAACAAATCCATACATTTGATCCCTAAACTCATCTGCATTCAAATATCCAAAGTGCTGTGACTGAATTAGTGACTCTATTTTCACTCTGACAAAGTAACATTGTCTCTCGCTTTTTCCTCTCCAGGATTGTACGACAAATGCTTCTATGCCTCCAGCGACCGAGGGTGGCTGCTCGGCATCCAGGCGGTCAGTGAACATGGGAACCGTGACCCGCGCTTCTTTTTCTCTCTAAAAACTGACCGTGCCCACAAAGCCACGTCCATCCACTCCAACGCTCGCTACGTACCAAACCAGTGGGCACATGTGGCTGTCACGTATGATGGCGTGTACATGAAGCTCTTTGTCAACGGTGCCCAAGTCGGCGTCAGTCGGGAGCAGTCAGGTGATGTCTTCAGCCATTTAACCAAAAAGTGCAAAGTGCTGATGATCGGGGGGAATGCACTGAATCATAACTACCGGGGGTCGGTGGAGAAGGTGGGCTTATGGAGGCAGGCCCGAGGGCAGAGGCAGATTATCAGGGACATGCAGGGCCATGAGGACCCCCAAGATCTACCTCAGCTAGTCATCCGCGAAACGTTTGAGCACCCGGGGCGGAAGTGGTTGACTGTGAAGGATGGTAACTTTCCTCAGCCAGAACATGGAGGAAGCAGGCGAACGGCATTCCAGGGAGGCAGCGTAGCCGGGAATTCTGAAGGAATACTGGACACAACGCTTGAGCCACCGTCCTGTGGCCAGACTCTCTGCGACAACGTGGAGGTCATCAAGAACTACAACAACCTCTGGACCTTCCGTCGGCCCAAGAAGGTGCGCTACCGCGTGGTGAATGTCTGGGATGACGCGCGGCTGAGGCCGACAGTGAGCGACCACCAGATCAGCCTGCAACACCAACAGCTGAACGATGCCTTCTCCCCATATAACATTTCTTGGGAGCTCAGTATTTACAATGTGACCAACTCCTCCCTCCGAAACCGGCTGATCCTGGCCAACTGCGACATCGACAAGATCGGTGACGACACCTGCGACTCGGAATGCAACCACCCGCTCACCGGGTTCGACGCAGGTGACTGCAAGTCGGGCCACAGGAGCCGCTGTCCCGACCACAAGCAGGGTAACGGCATCTGTGATCCCGAATGTAACTGGGACAACTTTTTCTATGACCACGGCGACTGCTGTAACCCCAACGTGACGGATGTGACCAAGACGTGCTTCAACCGCTCGTCCCCGCACAAGTGAGTCCAGTATCTTCACCCCACTGCATGTCATTGTGTTTTCAGTGTCGGCCGTCCTTCTAACTGGTTGTTTAATAAACACGGGACTCGACCGAAAAGCTTTAACCAACCGCAGCATTCCTGGCTAAATTTGATACATCTTTTGGCTCACCATGATTGAATAACTCTCGGTAAACCAACTCCACACCGTGGCCTCTCTTGCCTTGAGTAAATCAAGCAACACATCTTTCCATACGTGTGTCTCTGCAGTGAGCTTTCCATGTCTAGTCCTACTGTTTCCTAACCGTTTTGGGGGCTGAGTCTGAGTGTAACTCAACTCCCAGCCTGTGTGGTCGGGGAATCCTCTGGGAGCAGCGAGTCTAATCTAGCCTTGGACCAGTTCAATCAGTGATCCACACTTCAGGCAGGGCTAAACAAATACAAGCGGATGATTATTCTAGTAGCGAATGTACAGGTCAGGCTGCTCTTTCTTCCATTCTTTCCTTTTTTTTGGTATGAATTTTTCAGCAACTCTTCCCACCTTCCTCTGCTCCGCTTCCCCTCATACCCAGGGGCTCCAATTAAGTCAGCTTGATTGGACAGAGCAGTTGGATCGGAAAAGGCAGTATTCTAAACAGAGTATAAGGGCGACTACAGGTCAGAAAAGAGTTTGGTATGGCTTTTGCTTTGTAGCAAAGGAAAAATGGAAAAGACCCCTACCCCTCTCTCCAGGAAACCACTGAAAGACACATTTCCTATGAAGCCAGGTACAAGTCCCAAAACGTGAATGCCCAAATGGATTTCCCAGGAAACACAGTGCAGAGCTCCCTTGATTTTCACAAAGATTTACAAAACCATCCGAGATTTGCTTTGCATTTGTGCGGATGAGGTCATCCACTTCAATGCCGCAACCCAGAGACAGTGCAGAGGCTGTTAAAATCGCTTGCAATTTCCTCCCTTTTTTTTCCTTATGAACTCACTGCGGCCAGTAGCTAATAAGTCATAGCAAGCAGAAGGAATAAATCTCCTGTTTTCACTGTACGAAGGTTGGGCCAGACCTCCAATCGCATAATTGATTGTACCTTGGCACAGGGAAACAACACAGCAGTAGATGAAACATTTGCAGTTCAATAAGGGGCAGTTTTTTTTTGTTCTGCACTGAGAAAGGGGAGCAAATAATTTTATAAATTTATAGAATGTTTATAAAAGTATATTTATATATTTTTTGGAGCTTAACTAGCATACCCGCTATGAGAGATGGTTCGGCTGCTGGTGATAGCAGCACTCAAGGGGATCAGACTGTTTTCTCCATCACACTTAGACTGGAGTTTTTTTTTCCGTTTTGGCAGACGTCGTTGTTTAAAATTGCCGCTAAATAGCTGAATAATGACATCTAATTAACTACGTCAGAGGGGAAAGAGGCAGGTGGGTTTTATGTTGCCTCCATCTCTCAATTGCCGCCACATCCCCTTTCCTGCTGAGTCATCTTCAGACGCCTATTCATCGAGTGGCGGGCGGACCGCTTCATTCAGCTTCATCCATCGGCGAAGCGACTTGCCAAACGCAAAAGTTCAAGCCTCCCCGCCGGGTGTTTTTTTGGAGGGCTGGCTCATGAAAAGAGGGGCTGCCGGTGAAAGAAAAGCGAGGCAGACATCAGGAGGACAAGAACGTCTAAAGAGTGAGATGTAATCTCTACAAGTGGTTGCTTATTTTCCTTTGATTGTGCTCTGCCTGGAGAGTTGGGCTACAAACACTTTGACATTCCTCCTTAATTATGGAATTCTAGATGAACAATGTGCCAGGCATGCAGGGGGAACAATTGTTGTGAGGTCCTGGGTTTTGTTTTTCAGCATTTTGGCCTGTTACCATTTACATATTAGCCCAGCGTTTTGTTTTCTTCTTTTTTTTTTGTGCCTAAAACAAGACAAAGATTTCACTGTGCTGCTGCAACAAACTCTACTCTTAAAATACCACTGATAATAACCCCCCGCTCCTCCCCACACACACTTTCCCTCCCTCAGTATTTGGCGGAGGGAAATATTTTGCATTGTTTTCACCACCATGGCCTTTTGTTACTGACACTTTCTTTTGGATTTGGTGGTATTTGATGTTATCTGGCAGCCAGTGTTGCGAGGTTGAGCTGGATGGCTCTGTAATTTGTTCAGTATGAATTATGTGGCAGGAGGCGGAAAACAAATGATAGTTTGTATATGCTGGCTGACGTGTGTTTGACTGTCAGAGAGACAGAGAGAGAGAGAGACACACACACACACACACACACACACACACACAAAATGGATGTATTACCAGGGCAACTAATAGAATATATAAATCATTCCCGATAAGAAATCATCACTGTCAAAGGAATTTTTTGCCTTGAAATCGCAACTTTTTTTTCCTCTCTCCCAGATGGAAGTAAGAGACTTTGCTAGTTGGATGCAAGACCCCCTCTTCAGCCTCAATATGTTGTTGGGAAATGAAGTTCAGGTCTGGCATTATCCAGGGCTCACAGATAATCTGTTTTCCCTCGGCCTTTGTCTCCCCTCCTCCCCCTCCAGTCCAGGACCTCTCAGTCTTCATCGTGAAGACTTTCACCAGCCGACGGCGTCCCGCTCGCTCGCTCGCTCACTCTCTCTCTCTCTTCTACGACTCGGCCGGGGTTCGCTGCTGTTTTCCAGATCAGAGCAGAGAGCCAATCCCTGGGGCCCTTGACTTGGGTGTTTTACAGTTGGTCGTCTAAACCTCAAGCCCCTGTCCCATAAAACATAATGGAGTGCTCGGGCGTAAATACCAGGACTTTGCACTTCCCCTTTAAAGCCCGAGCACACTTATTAAAGCACCTGTTGTCAAGGTTTCACCTACGCTCTCCCGAGGCCTCCTGACCCAAGTCTTGGGACGGAGGTGGGTGAAAGTGTGGTGAGGAGGAGTCTTCCATGGGCCAATTGTGATTGGTCAGAGATATTCAAGGAAATCCTTCTTGGCGTTCAACAATGAATCTTTGCTGAGGTGATTCCGAATTTAAAGAAAGGCGCCACCAGTCGTGGTTTGTTCATCATTGTAACCAAGAAGAACCAAGATCATATATACAGTACCTGCTCTTGAAAACATTGATCTGAACGAGCAGCAACGAAAGCCTTTTTTCAAACCTTGAACCAGGTGTTTTGATACTTGGATCCTCCTTTGAGGAGGGAATTAAAAAAAAAAAAACCCAAAGACAAGAGAAGGTTGCGGAGGAGGAGAGCACGTGTACAGTAATAAAGGCGGAGATGAATGATGAGTTTAGGGTCTGTGGTGTTGAACGGCCTGATGACAGGACGACCGAGGGCCCCCCTCCAATTTTGAAAGTGTTCTTGGCCGCGACACCACCGCCGCCGCCTCCGCCACGCCAGCTCGCCCCAGCTTTCACACTTCGCTTCCCCCAGACACGGAAATACGAGGCAAATTTGCAGGCTTATGCGAGTTAAATAGGGGTGTAAATGGATAAAGTCATAATCCCCCCACCCCCTTTTAGTGTATCAGATATAAAAGCGTTAGCACGGCGGTGTGGGCTGTGATTGTGCGTTCACGCCTTGATCTCCCTTCAGCCGCTTGATTTTCTGGCACTCAACCCACCTTTTATTCCACATTTTTTCCTTTATCTGTGTCTGAAAACTGATGCAGCTCAAATGCGTGGAAAATCCGCCACCCCCCCACTCGAGCGTCTCATCTTGAGTGAAAATATGCGCGATGAGAGGCAATGAGAGGGGAGCAGGGGGGAAATAGTTGGGGGATGAGTGAAACGAGACAGAAAGGACAGCGGGGGGGGAGAGCACCGTGAACGGTTACTGGCATGGAGCTTGGAGTACACAAGCTCCATGCCAGCGCATGAAACGTCCGGACTCACTTTGAAGTCTGCAGGTCACCGACTTTACATAATAGAGACTTTAACTCAGCCCTCGGGCAAATATTTACAGATGTGATAGTCGCACTCGCACGCGCGGTGGCTCTCCCTCCTCCTCCTCCTCCTCCTCCTACTCCCTGAGCTCCAGCATCTCTTTTTACCACCCTCGTCGGAAAGCGCCCCCCGTAGTGTGGAGAAGATATTCAAGAGGGGAATTGTCGAACCTGACGGTGCGAGTGCTGACCCAAAGCATCCGACCCTCTCTGACCCCCGCCCTCTTCCCCTCCTCAACGCGTGCCCGAAACGCTCTCTCTGCACAAATATTTTCTGAGGAAATAATGAAATTCCAGAAATGATTAGGAAGAGGGACCCTAAATCATCCGTCCTCTGCCTCTCTCTGCGTCTCTCCTGGCAAACCTGGCCCCAGTCGGTGCCCCCCGGTTGCTCCAGTGTGGGCTTGAGGAAAGCATTTGCTACACTGAGCCCCTTTTATTCAAAACGTCTGTTTTGAGGGAACGCTGCATCTTTACTAAGCATCTCCTTATCCAAGTTCATATTTGAGGCTGGGAGGGCTCGGTCCCAAAAAAAGAGGGGGGTAGTGGGGCGAAGGGATTGTTTGAAACATTTTGTGCAGTTCTACGTGCCATTTGGATTGGCGGTAATCTCAGCAGGTTTGTAGCAGTGGGGGGATTATCTCAGTGGTTTGCTTGCAAAATTCCTCTAGATCACTTGCAAAACATCAGCGGTTCAGTTTTTTTTGTAATAAATTCCTCCTGGGCTACATCAGCTTTGTTTAACATCCATGTTTTCATAGTTTATGTGTATATTTGCTTTTCTAAAACAAAACAAGTCAGCGGGATGCATTTGACAGGCTTGCGGATGACTTTGGCAAGGCCACACGCAGCATTTAAAATTTTTTATTGATTCACACATGGGCCAGGAGGCCCTTGCAACAAAGTATCACTACCCGTAGTTGGGCTGAAATTACAAGGTGCCGTGTTTGACCCCTTTTTATTCCATCTGGGACAATGAAATTAATCATAAACCTGTTTTGCACAATGAAAACAAAGGACTCCGCTGGATGCGTGCCAGTGCAAATACGTCGCATCCACTATTTTGCGAAGCGCTAGACAGCGATGACTCAAACCCCTTCGTCGTCTCAATTTATGTTTACATAATGCCATAATACCTTAAATCAACTTGTTTACCGCCCACACCATCCATTTCGCCTTCCCCTCCCCGGCTTTCAATATCCGTGGCCAGGTTTTCAGAATCCCGCTTCACTCTCGCTCAGACCTTTTTCGCTAATCCATTTTTAAGCCAGCACATGGA
The DNA here is from genome assembly GCF_046127955.1 of Nelusetta ayraudi. Lineage (NCBI taxonomy): Eukaryota > Metazoa > Chordata > Actinopteri > Tetraodontiformes > Monacanthidae > Nelusetta > Nelusetta ayraudi. The sequence continues at coordinate 2,150,531 of NW_027466126.1, read as the reverse complement.
AAAAGAGACTTATTATTACAACATTGAGCCACTGACGTAGGGGATGTGTGTGGCTGGAAAAGACAGAGCGTTATTCAAAGTGGAGTAGCCAACGGCACGAAGACGCGTCACTCCAAGCGAGAGATTACACTCTGTTATTCTACCAGTTGGTGTGCACTGAACAAAAAAAAAAGGGTGGGGTGTGAGGTGTGGGGGGTACTTGTAAAATCATTCAGTCTACTGTACTGAGTGTCTACCCTTCCGAGGAAACCCGGTATGGGGCCAGGTGCTCAGACGGCATGTTTTAGTTTTTTTTTCTTTGCCTCACTACTAGTGCACTTAATCTTAAAATTTAAGAACTAACAAAATAAGAAAGCACAAAATCAGGCAGGCAAGTAGATCATGCAAGCTAGGTCAACACATCCAAAGAGGATCTAATTTGTGATTGCCAATGTTGTGTTTTATTTTTTATTTTTTGCATCTCACTCCTGTTTTCATTTTGCATTTCATCCACTTGTGTTTCCAAAAAGCCTCCCGGCGTACACGACAAGATTATTGACTTCTCCAAGATTATGACTGAGGTTGATGGAGCTCTTTGCCAGGACCACCAGCCAAGTTCACAGAAGGGGGAAAAAAAATGTGTTCATAAAAAGGATAACAGTTGCACTGCTGGACCGACATGAGCGTGTTGAACGGTTGCAGACGTTCCTGCTACGAAGGCAGAGTCTCAGCGTTATGTCATCAATAAGGAAACCTATTGTAATATTTAATTTGAAGCAGGAATGGAACCGGAATGGAGGGGTAAGCGGGTGGGGTGAGTTGAGGACAATTGGCAATTTAGCATCTTTTTTTAGATTTTACTCACTAAATCCAAAAGACCCAACTTGGTGACTGACACAGGCCATTGACAAGAATAATATCAAGGTTATTCTGTGACTTTTCACAACAATATTTGGAAATATGGAATCCACAAAATTAGCAAAAGACCGCCGCCCCCCCTGCGCCCCCCCCCTCCACCACCACACACACACACACTCACACACACACACACACATTTGCTGCTGTTGCGCTTGTCACCGCCGTCTACCAAAACGGAGAAGTCCAGCATCTTTTTGCATATAAAACACATTCCAGGGCTGAAATTTCTGTCCATAACAACTGACTGTTAAACTCTAAGAGAAACTTTTACTGCCAGAGCTGCATTTTTGGGGTATTCTGCTGTTTGTTTTCTGCCTTTTGGTGCGTTCTAGAAAACAACGCCAACACCACAGCCTATAATTCTGTGCTTATGTGAGTGTAAGTTGCACTTAAATTGAAGAGAACCCAAACAGAAGCGTCAAAACAAATCAGTCAGCCACTTTTCTTTTTCTCTCAGATGCCATCACTGTGTTTCAAGGGCGCGGTGTCTATGGCATATTTACCAAAACTCTGGCCCCGGCTGCTTCAAATGATAGTTCAAGTGCTTCAGTACTTGACAGACTGCAGCGGTGTCGTCAGTCCTTGCGATGGCTTTGCTCTGAGGTCAACATCTGTAATTTGCAGAGAGAGTTTTTCATTAATTTGGCACAAGGCTCTAAATGCCAACCGCACATAGGCGATTGGTCCAGTTTCATTTCATTCCTTCAGTTTGACTTGCAATTTCAATTGGCAATTCACTTAACAAATATATTTCAGTCTTAACAGAACCATAATTCTGAGTTGTTGTCTACACAGTGACAGAGGCACATAAATTGCTTTTTAAGGGCGCTTGAAATGCAATTTGTCGGGCTTGCTGAGAGCGCTGATGAGATCTTCATTGACTGGACTTTCAACTTGCTTTTTTGCCAGAGCCTATTTGGACATGAAAGAGCTGAAAGAGATTCTGCAGTTGGATGGTTCGACTCACCTGAACGTCTTCTTTGCAAATTCTTCTGATGAAGATCTGGCAGGAGTTGCCACTTGGCCCTGGGACAAAGAGGCCCTCACGCATTTGGGTACAAAAACTGTGCACCCTTTCATTTCACATTCACTTTACACCCTATTCTGCTGCTGTATTACAACCCGTGTATCCTCCATCCAAACCTTCAGGCGGTATCGTGCTCAACCCTTCCTTCTACGGCACCTTCGGCCACACGGACACCATGGTCCACGAGATCGGCCACAGCCTCGGGCTGTACCACGTCTTTCGGGGTATATCGGAGATCGAGTCTTGCAACGACGCCTGTTTGGAGACGGAGCCCTCGATGGAGACAGGAGACCTGTGTGCCGACACTAACCCAACTCCCAAGTACAAAGGCTGCCACGATCCGGAACCGGGCAATGAAACCTGCGGCTCTCGGCATTTCACGCACACGCCCTTTAACAACTACATGAGCTACGCAGGTGGAGATTTTATTACTCTTTACACCAGTTTTGTGTCTGCAAAGGTGATAAGTGTGTGTTGGTCCACTATGTGGATTTCAGCCCCATGGAAACCAAATTGTGTTTCTATGATGAAAGATTCAACAATATAATAAATAATATAATCAAATTCATGTGTGTACCATCTCTAGACCTTAAAAAATTTAATTAATGAAAACATTTTTCCCCCCGTCCATTGATGTCCCCTGCAGACGACGCCTGTACAGACTCCTTCACACTGAACCAAGTGGCCAGGATGCACTGCTACCTGGACCTCATCTACGAGACCTGGCAACTTGCCTCCAAACCTCCGCCGGTGCCAATGGCACCCCAAGTGGTGGAGCAGCATCATAATTCCATTACATTGGAATGGTTTCCACCCATTTCTGGACACTTTTACGACAGGTGAAATGAGCTACACAGGCTGCACGACGAGAGATAAATCGTATTGATTGAAGTCCATTGTTTTGAATTTGTTCTGTGGCACAAAGAACTGCCTCGTAAAAAACATTTATCTCTTGTCACTTAACTTCAACTTATCACCCGAGACTGACTTGCTGCACCACACATTGGCTAACAAGTGTTTGGCCTGCATCTAAGTTGTTTGCTCTGCCTGTCTGTTGGTTTCCTAGAGAAGTGGGATCAGTGTGTGATAAATGCACGGAGGGGAGAGTTCTGCTGCAGTACGCCTCCAACTCCTCTTCGCCCCGGCCCTGCGCCCCCTCTGGACACTGGTCCCCGCGAGAGGCTGAAGGTACGGTCCGATACCGGAGAAGTGCTGACTGGGCAGCCGTGTAGTGCCAAACCAGCAAAACCATTCGATCCGAACAGTGGAAATATTATCTTGCAAGGGTTTTTGGATGCAGCTAAATATTAGGTTTAACTGTTTTCAATCACTGCTCGCTGCAACAAACTAAAAAAAGGTGCAGCCATATCCTGGAGAATGTTTGCTTGTAGCAGATACGAACATTAGCTGGGTTGCTAGCACCATCCTTGCTGGCTGGGTTGGCTAGTGTCAATTAGGGTTTCCACCTCCTAGAGTTTCAAATCCTGGACGACGACGGGGTGGGGGGTGGAGATCTCTCAAGTCTGTCGACGACAGGGGGGGCTCCCCGAAATATACGGGACAAAGTGAAGTGCGTCCCGTATCAGTTCATTACGGGACAGGTTTTTTAGTTGCTTAATATGGGACAATTGCGTATTTTACGGGAGGGTTGGCAACCCTATCTAGACCACAGACGGAAATCAAATGAGGTTTTGTCATTGTCCCTAAAAAACGCGACAAATCGTGTCCCGGGAGCGATCTTATTTTTCCCAGGACAGGTGGTGAAAAAAGAGAACAATTCTGGGAAAAACGGGACGGGTGGCAACCCTAGTGTCAATGCGTGTGAATCTTCAACCAACCTCCATCTGCTCCCGATATTGTGACGGTAAACAATAAATAGCGAACAAACAGGTTCTGTTCAGTGTTAACGATAGCGTAGCCTGCTAATCTGTTCAGTTAAAGGGCCTAAATCTAGTAAAATCAGAAAGAGGGACATTCTGCTTTATGACACATTGTGGACAAAATGGTGATGGTCATTGATTTGTGTTGGTCAGTGATTGGTCACAAAATGATGATGCGCCTAAACCAAAACACAAGTAAAAAAAAGAAAAAGAAAAAGAAAAAAAGAGCAGACGAGTTCTTTTCTACCTGAGAAAATAGTTTTCTCGCACGTCCCTTCTTCCCCTTTCACTTTTTTTTTGTCATGTCAGCACCCTGGACGCGCACAAATTAGCCAGAACGCGAAAAACCACTAAGAGTCGAAAATGAGCGCGGCCCACGTCATGCAGCCATTTACCTCTTTAACTGTTACTGGAATTTTAAACCAAGTTACAAACAGGGCCGCGCATAGACTTTCGTCAGCCGCCATTACTAATATGTGGAGCCTTTAATGACATCACTGGAAGGTCGCGGAGTCTGACCGAGGTCTATTATCCGTCCATTACTCCACCTTTCTATCTAACCCGGCGGGACAGAGCTGCTGCTGTTTTTCGCCGATTACGCTCCGCAGTCAAGGTGCTTTGCGCACACACACACACACACACACACACACACAAACATGCACATACACCAAATCAGCCAAGCTAAGGTTTTTTTTTGTTTGCAGGAAAGCCCTTGCCAGAGATAAAACTACACAAATTGATTTATTTTTTTTGTTGCGCCACCCCTTGCCCTCGTCCTTGACATCACTGACTCAAAAAACCCTGACAGTTATTTCTGCGTAACAAACACAGATGGGGGATGCAATTAAATGCGGCGCTAACGAGAATATTAACACTTTGTTAGCTTATTAGGTTACCAGATACGTGCGCGTTTGTGTGTGTGTGTGTGTGTGTGTGTGTGCGCGCGTGCGTTTGCCTCTTGGACTCTGAAGCGCCGCCGCTGAACCCTCACACAGTGGCTGCAGTGTGTGTGCACCGCAGGCAAGTCTGGGCTTGTCTAACATGCTGCGTGTGTAAACTGCACTCTGTTTTCCCTCTTGGAAGGGGTCCCTGTTTGTGGCAGCTCCCCATTCACTGTTAACTCTGCTCTGGCCGCTTCTGCAGCAGATAGAAACTGCGGCGGTCGGCTGACTGGCCCGGCGACCACGTAGATTTTTAACTTTCAACAGACCTTGACAGCGGCAAGAAATAATCCTGCCTCTGTGCCGGCAGGCCGGGTCCAGCTGTGTGTGTGTGTGTGTGTGTGTGTGTGTGTCTCTGCATTAGCATTCATGCATACACATGGCACCTGTTATCTCGGGATATGTGGGGTTGCGCCCTCACACCACTTGACAGGGAAACTCTGGCAGGGTGAGGAAGAAGCCCCGAGTGCCTCTCATAAATCTTAAGCACTTCATACCCCGGGGGGAAATATGACTTGAGGGAAAGAGGAGGGGCTGGGCAACGCACACACACACACACATGCATGCACACACACAGATATGGATTCAGGAAGGAGGGAGTGGGGGCGTAAGAGTGGTTGGGTCATATGGAAACCACCCAAGGTAGTTAGAGGAGTGCGTGTGGTGCGTTGGACGTCCACCCGGGAGGATCCAGCCCTGATTGGAAACAGCAGCGTGCGTGAACGGAAGAAAAAAAAAAAACCAGGATGTGTATGTCAGCCGTCTGCGGTCGTGTCTCTCAAAAACAGACTTTCCGCTTGTTTCGTGCGTAAAAAAAGCGAACGTAAAACACGGCCTCGACCAGACTGTCTGGCAAGAACCGAACGCCACGCGAGGCCTTCCCGTCCGGGTCAGTGCGGAACTGGTGTGAGAGTCGAAACAATAAGCCTGATAGAATCATGTCAATTAAAAAAAAATGTACATCTTCAAACGCTTAAACGGCAACACTTTTTTAGGGGGGTAATTACAACATGAAACGTTGCGGTTTTGGTGCGACGGAGAAACGCGGCTATACATCAAATCCTCTGGGGAGGAGTGATGGAGAACGGTCGTCCACCCCGTTGTGGCAAATGTTTTGCTCGACACGACGGAAAACTCTCTGATGGCTCGGCGAAAAAAGCGTTGACATTCTCGATGACAGCGAGCTCAGTCGTTGCAGCGGCGGCGACGAAACCTGCCAAGTTTCAGAACATCCGCCGCTTCGCTTCCTGGAATGAGGAGAAAACGCTTTTTCTTTTTCTTTTTCTTTTTTACTTTTTATCTGGCCGCAAAACATTGTTCAGTGGAAACACAGTCATTTGGCAGTAGCAGTTTGATTGGCGTTTCAAAAGTATCGTTCAGGTTTTGTTTTTTTTGTTGCGTCAATCTGTAATGGAAAGCCCACAAATTCTGCTGGTCAAACAATCCCGATGAAATTATTTGACTCTGTCATTCCCTGCATTTTTTTTCATCATTAACTTCTCGAAGCTTCCATTTGCAGAAAATGACCTGTAAACTTCCCAATTTGTGCAGAGTTTTGGTTTTGAGACAAAAAAATTGTTTCAGTAATCCTCTTCCACATCTTGATCCCATCGTCACGCATTTTGTTTAACACAATTACCGACAAGGAACACAAAGCAAAAGCCATCGCAGAGATAGAATGTCGTCCCTGGACCCGAAACCGAGAACAACACTCGAGTTGACTTTTGGAGATTTAATGCGAGTTGATTGTTTATGCAACATTTTTTGGGGACTTTGTGTGCTGACAAACTCACAAGGCCTCCATTAGTAAGGAAAAAAAGCTGCCAACAAAACTGTTCCGCTTTACACCAAAATCAAAAAGCGACTCGTTTTTGTCCCCGGGTCGAATGGTTTGTCATCTTCCGACTCAGCCGGCGTCCTTGCAACGCAGCATCGGGCGGGGAAGTCAGTCACGCACGTCCGACTCGTTCTTTACATAATAAAGGATGAAGGTGACGGATCAGCGGTGAAATGGCCTCCATCCAGCGTGTCTGCGAAGTGTCTCCCTCTGTTTGTGCGTCGGGTCAAAAGGTTCGCAGGGGTGGGCGGGGCCGTCCTTTGTGTGTTTTGTGTGTGTGTGTGTGTGCGTATGTATGTGTGTGTGTGTGTGTGTGTGTGTGTGTGTGTGTAAGCGCATGAGACGGTGTGAATCATCGATGGCGAGGGGGCGAGAGAGAGACGGATATTCTTAGAGAGCGCAGAGCGAGCATGCCCGGACGTATCCCCTCCGTCTGTTTTATCCGTGCGGCGCTCCGTTCATCTCCAGCCGCAGAGGGGGGAGGGGTCACCAGAGGACGGGGAGTTTGTGTCCTGTTCTAATCCGGGGATGTTACTCCCTTGTCGGTCCTAAACTGGCGCTCTTATACATTCTTATTACAGGAGGATAAACATGCGTAAAAAACACTTTTAGAAGTCAGGCCTCGGAGTTTCCTTTCTCCTTGTTTGGGTTTAAGGTTAGATTTCCAAAATGACGAGGAATCACGTCCACGGACAGTGAATCTGAAGCAGACCCGTCATTATTAAGGGCAGTCGGCAGCCCTAAAAGTTGCTAGAAGCTGCAAGGTGAGGTTAGTGATGGCGTCGGTGTGTCAGTTTCATACTACGGACTTGACATGATGGAGAAAAGTTTTGCGTCCTCTGTAGATTTAAACAAAAAACAAAAAAACAAAACAAAAATATGTATAGACCTGCAAATGAACCTTTTCTTTTCTTCTGTCGGTGTTTTGTTCTATTTGATGTGTCACAGTGTGATCAATCGATCATGTAAAATGTGAAGAATCCCAGAGCGGAGTGGATGGAGCAAACAGCCTCGAGTGAATTTCACCGTCAAAACATAATTTTTCCAAAACAACCTCACGTCACTGACCTTCACTGTCCCTGACGCGCTTTATGAGCGGAAACAATTTGAAAAAAAATGCAACCCTTAAAAAAATACATTAGCACTTTTTCCAATGTTGCCGGTGAGCTCATGACTTTAAGCTACAAACGAAACCGCGGCAGTATTCCTGAAAACGTCTCCAGGCCGCTCGTACGTAGAATGGACGACTACCTCTCGGAGCTCCGCCGAATTCAGTTCATCGGCTCCTCTCAGGCCGCCCAGCGTCTGCCCACTCCGAGAGGATGATGTATGTACATCGTAAGTGCGTCTTTTACAGCTTACACCGCCCCGGGGCTTGCGTGGTGGATGACACCCCGGTTCTGTCTCCTCTTAAATCTCCCACCACATTAACGGCAGCGCCAAAACCAGGAGTCGGGCCCGTCACCAACGCTGACATTACTAAATATTTTCAGTGGCTGCAGCTCCCCTCTGCCTTGCAAACTCAATGAAAATCTCTCCAGAAGAGCCAGGACTGCATGAGCTGAGTGCATACCCCCTCAACGCACACTCTGCCCACACACACACACACACACACACACACACACACTTACAGTACAATAATAAATGTGTTGAGATAATGTGGCTTGGAAGCCGTACGCAGTCCTCACTTGATTAAACACTGGAATTTTGCGCGGTGCCCAGAAATGAGGTTAGCAAACGGCTCCGTCCGTTGCCAGCTTGGAAATGCACAAAAGGAAATCGGGGGAGAACATAGTGTCTGCTGCTCACTGGCCTCTAAAAGTGCTTGATGAATGTTAGTGTACGTCACTTGGGGATAATGCGAGTTAGCTGCGTGCGGACTCCAAATATGGCCGGACCGGCCGCGGCTGTTTGAGGTTGCGGCGGCGGCGGCGGCGGCGGCTGCTGTAGCGAGATCCCTGCACGGGCCCCCGACTCGCAACAAGGTACACACCTCGCCTCCCGCCCGGACTCACAATGAACTCTCAGTTTTCGCGGCTACCTTGATGTCGCAAGAGGCCCAAGACGCTGACAAAGCGGAGCTCTATCATCCCCATGCTCAAATACACCTTTCCTCCACCTTTTTTTTTTTTGCATCGTTTGAGTATATACGAGAACTTTGCCATGACTTAAACAAAAAGAAATCATTAAAGGGATAGTCTGCTCAAAATTGAAATTCCGTCCATTCACGGCTCAAGGTGATGTCGCTCATCTGTTCTTCGTAGCCGCTCCGGAGTTTTCACGGAGGTTGAGAATTCCACCCAGTGAAATCCTGTTGTGCCTCCCGACACGAGGGAAAACACAGCTCGCCTTGAAGACTCAAGCGGCCTCCGACTTGTCACAAGGAGTCGACGTCGATGCCTCGCTTTTCGCCGAAAAACAGCGGGCTCATCTCGCGAGTTCCAGCGAGCGTGTAAACAAATGGATGGTACTCGCGGAAGCCACATGTGGCTTTTGGCCTGCAGGCTGCAGTTGATGTTTCGGCTGAAAACAAAACAAAACACAGTGTTAACATCGCCGTCGCTGAGGCCATGTTATATATATTTTCCATCATGGCCACAACAAGCTTGCATTGGGTGGAATTCCTTTCCGCCTGTGAAACCCCGGAATGGTTCTGCGGATTAGAAAACGTCTCCGGAGCCTCCGTTGACATCCAGACAATGATGAGAAAAAACATCACCAAGTGGCATTTTTTTTGGTTGTGCCCAACCGAAATTTGATGCCCTATAAATCCATTACGAATTAGCCCAGAAGTTTCTCCTGTTACTGGACTCGTTTCTTTTTTTTTTACCTCCTCACAGGTCCCCCAGATGTGGACCAACCTTGCGACCCAAGCGTGCGCACCTGGAGCCCCAACGCGGGGATGGACCAGGGCGCCGTGGGCCCCTCGGGGTGCCCCCTGCAGGGCTGCATGCTCCAGTTGGAGTTCGCCTACCCGCTGGTGCCCGACTCGCTCACCGTGTGGGTCACGTACTCCAGCTCCGAGGAGACGGCGCTGCCGGCCGCCATCCACAACATCCTGCTGCTGACGGTCAGCGGCAACAACGTGTCGCTGGGGCCCAGCAACGTCTTCTGCGACACGCCGCTCACACTGAAGCTGGACATCGAGGAGGACGTGTACGGCGTGCAGCTCTTCACCATGGAGCAGCAGCTGGAGATCGACGCCACGCTGCTGGTCTCCAAGCCCGACTGCGCCCTCTGCAGGCACTGCCGGCCGCTGCGCTACCGCCTGCTGCGCCAGCCTGCCTTCAGCCACGCCCCCCACGGCCTCCTGCTGAACGAACCCACCCGCAGATACACAGACAGGTGAGTGACCCTGGCGGCCTGGCGACTCTGCCAACGACGTGCTGTTTTGTGCGTCTGCTTGCGTGCCCACGCTGAGAACGATCTTGGAGGTTTGCGCAAAGTTTTGCACCTGATTTCGCTTCCACAAACCGTTTTTTCCCCAACACCTTGTGCTGTTTGTGGCTGCTCCCACCGCCCGCAGAGAGCGGCCGAGGTAGACGGTGTCGAGCGCTTTGCCAAAAGCAACTTTCCCTCTCGGTGTCATGTTTGTGTTACTGGGTTTGTAGCTCTGAATTTGTTTTTGCCTCTCTGCTCCGACTGAGTTTTTTTTTTTTTTTTTTTTTTTTTTTTAATGGCGCTAACCAAACAACAATACCAGTTCTTGTGGGCTGCAAGACCTCTAATTAGGCCTGTCTGTTGATCTATTTTGGCCGCCCTTTAAGACACTTGGTTGGCATTTTGGGCTCCTACAGTTACATCCCCGCATATTTGGTGATTCTCTGTTTATATCTCTGTCCTATAAAAAAAAAAGAGAGAAAAAAACACCTCGGCGAGCTGCTTCTCATTTCCCGCCCCTCCAATCCGGAGCGCTGTGTGTCTCGAGGATCACGTGACCGCAAAACAAGTTGTTTGTGTCGGCTTTTGCGAGCGCAGATGGACGGTTGGATTACAAATGCAACAGGCGAGCGCCGGATCGACGGGCTTGTTTTCAGCCGAGTTCTGGTCTCTTTTTTTGCTGAATGTGCCATTGTCGATCGGCTTTCCCCGCTTTCTGCTGTCACGCCACCGGCCTTTATTTTTTGACATGTCAGTGAGAAGGTGTTTATCTATCGGTGGAAACTTGTCTGCAAAAAAACCCCAAAAATAACACGTTCCTCCGACGCCAGACATCCTCTCCAGTACCCCGAGGAGCACTAAACAAGCCGCGGCGGCCTTCTGCAGTTTCAAATCTGCAGCCCGACATTTGTTTCCTGGGTCACAGGTCAGTCGTCGCCCACATTTGTTTTCTGCCATGTTCCATGAGGCGGAGGCAAACAGATGGCTTGTTAAAGGTATTATCTGCGCGGCGGCGGTGAGAGGTTAGCGCCGCGCTCTCGTGGAATGTGCTGACTGGGGAAGAGGGATTGTTGCTATACGTGGCACCGCTCGCGCTGTTGTTGTGCCATCTCACTATCACGCCAATCAGCGCAGGTTCACATGAGAAGCAAAATACTTGATAAGATGCGCCAAAAAAAAAAAAAAAAAAGTCAGAGTGTGCATGTTATGCGAGATGGAAGCGATAGCAACAGGATTCCTTGTCCCTCCTCCTTCTCCTCCTCCTCCTCGTCCTCCTCTGCTCGGCTTCCCGGCCGGACCTGGACTCGTCCTCGGCGAGAGAGACAGAGGCTCCCGGCAGCGTGGACGTATTTACTTGGGGATTTTGGCGCACTCCAGCGATTATTGGTGCGCTGTGGGCTGTTTCGCTGCTGTGGTATATTTCACTAGCTGCGGTCGCATTCCAGCGGTGTTGGTCAGTGGTCCTGGCTAACTATTTTTCTGTTGTGAGAGCGTGCGGCGCTGCGTCCTCGTCAGATGACCAGAGAGGTTTCGTAGCAAGTAAATATTTGAAGAAAACATGCTCAAGGGACAGTTCTCTTTTTTTTCTCCATACTGTTTTCAGTTACTTGCAAGACGGTGAACGATATGCGCATGGTAGCCTCCACACCGAATGCAGGTTGCAGTGGTGCAGGCACACAATTTGTGCATGTTTTTGTTACACTGCCGAGTCTGTTAGCATGTTTGGCCCCACTTGAAACAAAAAAAGAAAAGGCAGAAATGCCAGTATGCCCCATTGCTTCTTTGACATTCTTTGAAGTTCTCTGCAAGACGAGACAACAAACTTCACCCAGTTGGTCTAAAGTGAGTGAGCTCCTCGTGTGATCGCCCTGCTCCAGCTGCTGAAATACTTTTGCTGACCACACATCATGCCTGCTGCTTCTTCTGGCGACACGTTTCCACGGGGGCTGGTTTGGAGGGAGACGGGGGGGAGGGGCTAGGGGGTCTTGATGAGGGGGTAAAAGCTGACCTCTCGCTGTCAGGCCAATGGCCTTCTGCCGAGCCGGGGCAAACTGAGCAGGGAGACTACTGACATCTTGGCTTCATCCATGGGTGGTGGTTTGTTTGGAATGGCTAAGACTTAGGGGGTCAGTGTGACAGAGTAAATTATGGCGGAGATGGGGGAGAAGAAGGGGCGAAGTCAACAGAAGACCCGGGGGTTGGGAGGTTGCACCAGCTGGGGGTAAATCATGCCGAGGCTCAAGAGGGCCAATAGGTGATAGAGGAGAACATTAGGGGGTCCAGAAAGTATGAAGAGAGGGTCGGAGGATTGGGCCAGTTTGACCCCATTCCTCTGAGGTATGCCGGCCTGTGAGCTAATCCTCTTCCTGATGGGGCCTTCAGAGCTGTCATTCAGTCAAAACCTATCAGGGCAAACGGGGACAGACCTCCCAGCAAAGGGAGAAAAAAAAGGGCAATTCTCCCATCATCGCCAGTCACCCACAGACCCTCTGTAATCTGACTCCACCCTAGTTCTCCAACCACTCTGTTCCCAGGATCAACCTCCGTCCTGCTCTTGTTAGATCCTCCACATTCATGTTTAGGTTGTTGTTGTTGCCCACGTGTGTTTGTCCCACTTGCGAACAGTATAAGCCCACTTTGACATTGGAGGGAGCAGAACTCCAAGGGAAATCTAATCTGTGCAGTGTGTGAACAAATCCAAGTAAAACGTCTGTCTTTTCATCTTGCAAGATACTGGTTGACAAATGGAAACTGCATAATTTCGAAATTCTTTCCTGAGAAAATGAAAACACTGAATCGCTCGGGCCATATTAATGAATCCCCTGTACAACACAGATAATAATAACAAGATAAACACCAGTAACCTTGGGATCATGCCTTTGAGGACTGTTAAAGTCAGTTTTTGAAACAGAAACACGTCGTTAACAGTGCACTTGGGTCGTATTAAGGCACCGTTCACTCATCCAGCCTGCAACAGTCTGCAAACAACATCTGCGGGCTTGATGGATGTGATTGGCTGACACGGCTTCCAACAGTCATGATGGGCAACAGAAATCTCATTGAACTGAAGCGTCGCTCTTCCATCTGTGTTTTAGCCTGTTTTCATAAAACAGCATTTAAAAGAACAAATACTGTTAATATTTTTCATTTATGGAGCCTTGGCTGCTGCTTGTGCTTCCCCATAAACCCCCCACTGTCCCCCACTCCTACGTTGTACCTCAAACATTTTCTCCTTCTTGTATCTTCAGCTGCCACCCTGACACATTTACATAATAGCTGAAATATGAACCATTCATGAGTTGCAGACAGTCCTCTTGGACAGTCATGGGATGCCTGCTGCGTTCACCAGAACTTCTGCAGCTCCTTTCCAATAACAAAAACAAACAAAAAAGACAAAACAAAACCAAAAAAAAATAAATAAATAAACAGTCGTGACTGTTCGGAAAGAACGGTTTGGCAGGCTTGATGTGACGAAAGGTCTTTGTCATTATAAAGCCGAGGAGTCAGATGCATAAGACTTTGATCTTTACTGTTTATTGTTTTTATGTGTTGAGGAAGTCGTGCTAGAAAATATGATATATAGCATATATTTATCTGATGAATCCCATTTGACAGAATTCACAGTTCATAGTCAAACCTCTATGATCAGTCGATCTGATCACCACCGTCAGCCGATCACCATCCACGCGTTTATTATATAACAAAGGTGCGAAACCGCCGGCGAGGAAGACGGTAAACTCAAGTCAGTTGTCACTTTGACGAAATGAAAAAAAAAAGACGCCTGCCCTGTTTGTTGTTCCTCGCGATACCGATCCAAGATATTCCCTTTCGCTCGCATTTATCTGCTTTTCTCATCGCCGTCCCTCAGCCAAGAACAGCAAGCGGCTACAGGATGGAAAGGCATTCATATGGATGCTCGCACAAAGAGCTTGTCAAAGCGCCTGTGTCAGCCGCATATAGTTTGACATGTTTCCGTGTGAATCACCTGGTTCTGTCAAAGCGCCTTGGAATGGCGTGTGTTTAAGCACGAAGCCCAGCCTGACACTTTGTGTGTTTCTGAAAGCACAGGAAAAAAAAAAAAAAAAAAATTGTTTTTTTTTTATTTTCAATTTCACACGAAAATCTACTGCACGTCATCGTCTGATCATTTGCAGATGAAAGCGCAGCGTTGTGATGTCAGGCCAGCCAGAAGTCAGACCGATACTGGACACTGTCCATCGGTCGCACGTGTGTCCGATTAATGCACGGCATCGAGAGGGGGGACCTGTCCGTCAACTGGGGGCAGCAGTTTTTAAAAGGTGTCCTCGACCCTCTAAATGTTGGACTTTTACAGTCATCATTATTTTGATGTTTATCATGGGATCAGGTTGGGGGAGGAAAAAAAAAACTCTCACCTTATAAAACGAGGGAAACGTTGCCTTTTAAATATGCAGTTGGTTTTATTAAAAAAAAATCATAGTAATAATACAGAAACCAAAGACAAACCAAATACAGAAGTTTGACTTTTCACGTCGGTAGAAATGTGCGCAAACACTGTAGGAGCCAAATGTCTTAAACCTTGAACTTCACTATTCAAACATTGTTGTGGTTCTGTTGATGCCCGACCATGTTGGTGCTCTGACTGACATCCCGCAACCTTAGCTCATCACTTCTCTGGAGAAAGTGCTCTATAAAAAAAAGAAAAGAAAAGAAAAAACCCCTTAATCCTAAATTTGGTGGCAGCGTGAGGCGTCAGCTCAGCTCACATAGGGATTAAAGAGCCTAATTCCATCCGCTCAATGGAACATGAATGGGATCACGTCAGTGTAGTGGGGAGAATTTGGGTTTTACCTCATCGTATTTCATCAGAACCCGCTGTCCTCCGCGGCTTTGCTGTGGATCGCCTCGGCTGGGGTGGAACGAAAACTTGTCCCCCGTCCGCAAAACGAAAACTCATCTTCTCTCCGTCTCCTCTGTATATTTGCTCTCCTCAGAGATAAAGACCTTTGCCGCTTCACTTTCCTGGGGCTTAACTAATTGAATTAGCACAGGCATGTTTGAGTTTAGCCTGGACTTATACCAGCATAAGCCCAGTCTGCATAGCAGGAAATACAGTATTAAGAGAGTGTGTCAGGTCAGAGATTGTGTGTCGACAAAGCCAACACTGAAATATCATTCCTGAAGGTCTTTTTCTTTTTTTTTTGCCATTGAACTGGTCATGTTGTTACTCGATATTTAGGACTTTTTCTTTTTGTTTTTCTTTCCCTTTGAACCTAAAATTGTCCGCTAAGTTTCATTTCTCTAAATTTACATAAGACAGAACAGTAACGTAAAAAGTGCACAATACATTGTAGAGCAGTTTTAAAGTCTGCTTCCTCCACGTAATGCTTGAAGCCACTCACTCACACATGTTCTTACCGTGTCAGAAGGTATAGAAATAAGAAAAACTCACTGATCCGTCAGATTAGCATATGGCATTAGCGTCAAGTATCTCTTGCATCTTTCTTTTTTTCTCATGTTTCCCTATGGCCAGAAAGGAAGGGTTCAGTATGAATCCAAATCAATCGCAAGTAGGTATCTGTGGAAGGTGCCTTCAGCCGCGATTCAGTGATCATCCAGACACACACACAGTAACAGTGACAACCATGGATGTACTTTTGGGTTTGTCATTTCTCCCATATGGATATTGTGGCATGGCCGAGGTGACTTCCATTGATCCATTGATTTCTCAGCGCTCAGGATCAGCCACAATCCGTTGGAGCTTTTAGACTTTCCCACTGTGTTAGGTCCGTCATGTTCTTGACTTTTATCTCGATGTGTTGAGTGTTCAAACACACACGGACATATGTGTATTCGTTCAGTATTTTTTTTTTTTTTTTCACACGCTTTGTTGAAGAACATTGGTTTCTTGGCTTGACTGCAGGAATTTGACCCAGTGTGATTGTTGTTGTTGTGTTGGGAACAGTGCATCCTAGTTATGCACCCTAGTTGGCTGGCAGTGTGTTGTTGCTCATAACAGAAATATTGTGCGGCTGTGTGTTTGTGTGTGTGTGTGTGTGTGTGTGTGTGTGTGTGTGCGCCCTGCTACGCTCAACACTGCATTTTAAAACTAGGTTTATACTACTTGATGGTCCACATAAAATGATCCATGGCTTTGCCCGCTGGACTCATTTGCTGATGTTGTTCGTCATCTATATCCCTCATCTTTTTTTGTCTGCAGTTTCCCAACCCAGACGCATAATTGCACAAAGCGGCAATGCATATCTGTCCTGTTAGAACTAAGGAACTCATGGAAAAATCTTTTATACTCACATTTTCTTCGTTGAGAGTCAAACCTGCCAGATATTAAACTGCGCTGGTGGTAGAATCAGACTTTTCCTTTTGGGAATATTATGTTTTGTTTTCAGTTTTTAAAGCGTAATAATCCAGCTTTTGTAAAATTAAGCTCTGGCCTTATTGGGCAAGAGGTTCACCGGGTTTCTCCCTTCTCCTCCTCTTCTTGTTCTCCTTGTTTCTTTTTTAATCATCAACATCACATGTCCATAAAACAAACAGAATTAAAATTTGCTCCAATAAATGACAACACATGGGGAAGGGCGTGGGCACGCATCCGCCGAGTTCACCAAAAGACATACTTCACTTGCATCAAAATACGTCTGAAACGGAATTAGACCCCAACATTTATTTTCTGTGTGACTTGTTTACACTCATGTCACATACAAAGCAAAAATCTTAACAGTTAAACAACAAAGAATAAGAAGACCGAAACTACTGTAGATTTAGAAGAGAGCGTAAACCTCCCCACCCCTCCCCACCCAACTTTGTTTACGAACCTCAAATACACAAACAAGAGTGAAATTTAATTTCTGTGCTCGCCCCGACCTGATTGTAAAAAACAATTGTCCTCCTCTGGCTTTGGGATTTTTTTTTTCTTCAGGGAGTCATTGCCAGGTTCTGAAAACAGGTTTCCTACCTTGTTTGTTTCGCTCATAGCAGCAAATATGTTTGGCGGGTTGGAGATGCGTTAAAGCAGAGGCCGCCATTCAAACGCTAGCGTGACAGTATCATCTTGTGCTACCCCCTCCCCTCATTTACTTTCCCTTCGTTTCATTTTCTTTTTTTAGCCCCGTTTATGGCTTTTTATCGGGTTTTCTTATTCACCTACTTTTTTGTTTTTGTTTTGTTTTTGTTTTGTCCTTTCAGACTTTTATTTCAGACTTCCTTATCACGGTCAATCAAGAAAAACATCATGGCGACTTTACACCCCCGCAAAGTGAGTAGTCCCCTGCACTATTTCCTCCTGTCCACTCTGTGTTCATCATGATGGTTCCTTGATTCACTGTGATAAGGAAACAGAGCAGAGCCGGACCGTGATCGGGGTAAAGCGCGGACGTACCATAGCGTGTTTTTCTCATGGCGAGCTGTTCTGAAAGTGACACAATTCTGTTTTCATTACAAGTATTCTCATGATTATTATTATTATCATTATTATTATTATTATTTTTAATCCATTTATTGTGTCTTTGTGCATAGGGACGTGGTGCCTCACGTTGCCTACACCTACCAGGTCCAGACCGTCTCCAGCCACAGCGAGAGCGAGCCCTCCCCTCCTCTGGTGCACCATCTGGGAGCTTGCTACTGTGGCGACGGACACATCCAGAGGTAGCGCCAACTCCCCGTATTCCCGTGCATTTTTGCCCATGTGCAGCGGTTCTGGATGCTTCCTGAGTCCTGCCTCCCCTAACGTTTCAGCTCCCAAGGTGAGGAGTGCGACGACATGAACTCCATGAACGGTGACGGCTGCTCCACTCAATGCCAGAAGGAGCCTTTCTTCAACTGCATTGGTGAGTCACGTGACGCCGGCCACTGTAACGGGCGCGCTTGCTCTTTTGCAATTTTCTTGAGACTAAAAAAGGAACAAAAAAAAATCCATTAATGCAGCTTTGAATGTCCCGTAAAATCAGGACTTTCCTGCGATACATCCCACAATTTGTTCTTTTTTTTTTATTCACACCTGATTTACCAGCAAGCACTGAATGAAAACCCACTCAAAGTCCTTTCAGTTTTGTTTACTACTGCCATTTGTCGCTGCTTCTCCAAATTAAAAGGAATCTGCAAACGCGAGCCACATGCTAACCTTGTGAATGAGCAGATTTTACATCTGAGTGTCTGGCCCGATGGCATCAATGTAAATCACTTTGACCTTCCGAAAGAAAAGAATCTGGAAATCATTATTTTTCAAGAGGGGGAGTCATTTATTCAGCATAGATGGATGACTGGCATCTCCTTTGTAGTTTTTTTTTCCTCTTCCTCTCTCCTGCAGCGGAGGGATATTTTCCTGTCTGACATTCATTTTGCCTCCCCTGTCCCGAGTAATGCGTGCGCGAGCGTGCAAGTGGGCTCCGCAAAGTGCACACTCATGTGTACGCTCGCGCACGCACGCGCACCTCAGCTGTTTTTTTTTTTCACCGACAGCGTCCACCCCTCATCCCCACCCCCGCTCGTGTGTGACGGCGCTGTAGTCGTGCGCAGACACCCCCAGCGGCGCGACGACGGGATCCTCCGTCTGTGTTTGTGATGGAGAGCTGACACCGAGTGTTGTAACGAGGCCACGCTGGTACAGTCTGGCTCACGTCGTCGGCCAAAACTGTTCCCGAAACGCTGAGCTGAAAATTATATCTGGAACCCGCGAATGAATTGGCCTCCAAGCCGCTGTCATCCACCACTACGGAAGAAGTGAAAGTGGGACGGAATAATCATTGCGTAGGCAAATAATCAGAAAAAAAAGAAAAATATTAGAGGCCGATGTTTCTCGGCGTTAAAAGCCCCAAAATTCACTTCAGCGTCTTGTGTCTTCGTTAAAATACGCAATGAAATGCAATAACAAAAGTCTGTCCTTCAGACAGTGTGTGCTAAACCACTCAGCTTTGCAAATCAGCCCTGCGTGATGTCAGAAAGGGCACTGATAACCGTTCCGTTTTAGTAGCACAGCATTACAATTCACCTTAATTCACCTTTTAAACAGAAAAAAACGCAATAAGGTTATCTCGTTCTGGTTTATTTGTCATTACTCTTCAACATACAAGATCAAGGGTGAAAAAAGGCCTTTGTGAGGTCACAGAGGGCACTAATGCCTCTTCAAGGTCAGTGGCAGGTGTTGGCTCCGCCTTGTTTTTGTCTCCTGGAAGGTCCAACAAAGAGTTTCAGTGGGAATGCACTACCCAGCATTTTCAGGAGGCTGCAAACATAGGGCTAATTGTTTTGATTTCTTCCAATCTGAAGTTTTTTTTTTTTTCTCAGGGGGAGCTAATTGCTCAGGCAAAAAAGCAGCTCTGAAGCTGAAATAATGAGGGACCTTTGAAGCCGCTTCCACTGTTTGTCTTAACACATTTTTTTGTTACGTCTTTGTTTTTCGTCGTCTCCAAACTGTTTCCCAACTTTCTTTGTGGTCTTTTTCTTTTTGCCGGCCCCCATTATTCACCCTCCACCCGCCTCCTCGGTGTAAACTCAAATTACACTGCCCGCTGCGGCAGCCGCTCGTCCAGGCAGCGCTCAGCTCCTGCGACTGCGGCAGCGGCGGCGAGTGTTGTTACCTTGTGCCCCCCTCGGTAGCCCCTCGCCTCGCCACTGCCAGAGGAGCAGAACTGACTCTGAGTTTTTTTGGCCGTGTTGGGAGAGGGCTGGAATTTGGAGGAGGACGCCCTGGCCAAGTTGGACCACAGTGCCGCCTTTTCCCCCCTCACTGGAACCCCACTGGCTGACACTGCTTGGACTGAGAGCGGCGAGAGGCCCAGGAAAAAAAAACAAAAAAAACTCTTGCGCTCCTGCTCTCTCTCTGTCTGTCTGTCTGTCCCTCTCTCTCTCTCTCTCTCTCCCCCGCCTCCCGCCGTCCTGCCGCTTCCCCTCGCAGACCTCCACTCCAGGTGGAAAGTCTGTCAGAGTTACGGCTGTGTCTTTTTCTTTACCTCCCGACGGCGTCTGGTTCCCGTGTTAGCTTCGTCCGGGCGTTGCAAGTCTGCCTCGCACTCTCTTTGGTTTCACTCTTCCTGTCCAACATATTCAACTCACCTGCGGTACGCCCTCTTCCTTTACCCAGCGCCTCTCGACCTTTTCACCCTTTTGGGTTTAATTGGCTCGCATATGTTTATTTGACAAAAAACGTAGTGCAAAAACTTGGTGTGGTGGAACCGTTTTCCCCCTATAAAATTCAATGTTTGCCATTTTTATGTATTTGGATGTTGGTTTTATCCATCCACCCATCCGTCCATCCATGCATCCATCCAGCCAGCCATCTATCCATCCATCCTCCTTTCGGTCCATCCATCCTCCCTTCCATCCATCCATTCATCCTTCCATCCACCCATTGATCCATCCATCAATCCCTCCATCCATCCTCCCTTCCATCCATCCATCCATTAATCCCTCCATCCATCCATCCATCCATCCATCCATTTTCCAGTACTATTTCTCCTTCACTCGGCATTGCGGGTGACTCTGGAACTTACCACAACTGTCCTAGTGCAAAGTGTGGCATTTTAAGATTCAAACCCTGTCAGTTTTTTCCCCGAGTCAATGCTATTAATTATTTGGAATAACCGTTGATGAAACAACATATTTGCAGTTGATTCTAATGCATACAAGCCATTGGGAAACTGACGTTTGGGGGGCTCTTGATGTTGATGTTTTGAGGGATTTTTATGCCAACTTATTGCCAGGCTCTCGGCAATCTCTTTGTGAAGAGGAAATCCTGGTTTTAATTCCAAATTGTGCTTCCCTGCAGAGGAGCCGAGCATGTGCTACTACTACGACGGTGACGGCGTGTGCGAGGACTTTGAGCGGGAGACAGGCGTGAGGGACTGTGGCCTCTACACCCCCAGCGGCTTCCTGGACCAGTGGGCAGCCACCGTGGAGGTCTCCCACGAGCAGAAGCCCTACTGCTCCGGCGAGGTGGCTGCTGGATACCCCGCCGTCAAAAAGGTAGGACCTCACCTCTGAAGGTGTCTTGTTTACAGTAAAAATGAAGGGCGAAGAAAGTTTTTGAAGACTTCCAGAATTCCAGATTTTTGGAAAACGGTGTCAACGTGGTGTTGGTTTGGGCTTCTTAGATGCATCCAAAAATACCAGCAGATCAAAACCTGTCTTAGCTGACAACATGCTGACATGAGATCAGAGTCAGCAGGCCGTCAGATGCCAAAGACCCCGCTGTGCATTATTAGAATTTCATGTGGATGTTAAAAGTTCCATTTTATGCCCAGTGTCAGATCTTTACGTTTCATCTGGGACTCCAGTGGAGCAGGCTGACATGATTAATTCCTCCAAAGACATAGAACAGCATATTTATCCCTTCCTGCTAAGTTAACCTAGCGACACTCTCTTGTCTTTGCGTTTGGAAGGGCACAAAGACAAGAGAGTGTCTGGGGTATCGGCTAGCGATTTAGCCTGCACCGTGTGAAAAGCGAATTACCTTTCTTACCTTTTCTGCTAATCAATCCCGATGGCAATCTTCAGCCTCTGGAAGATTCTTGCAACGCCGCTCACAAATATGAGGACCTGCCATGACACGTTTCTCACGCTTGATGCCAAAGTTTCCTCGCCTCGAGTCATTGAAGTCAGCTTCACATTCAGAGTGGGTATGACGGAGGCGTCGATCTTCTGGAAATGAAGCACCAAACGCTAAAACACACAAAGTGCATCAGATCCAACCTGTTCACTCTGAGTCTGCGGCTGCTTTCCTGCCTCAGAATTTGGCACTCTGACACCACAGCAACACAACACAACTCATCCCGTTATGTTAATTACCCGGCAAACTTCCCAACCTTTAAGCCGTTTGATTAAAGCAAACAAATCCGGACGAGGCAGGCCATTCAGCTCCCAAATTGCCTCACACCAGCGCTATTCTCTCCCGGAGAAACTAAACGTAAAAATTTAGAATAGTTTCCTATTACATTCTTTCACCGTTTTTTTGCGGTGGTTGTTGCTGCAGGCGTGCTGATTACCTGCTGGTAAACCTGGTGATTCCTGGTCCGGGTCCCGTCTGCCTGACCCTCAGGCAAGTCAGACTGCCAAAAACAAAAAACAATTACAACAAAAACGTCTCCAAAACTGATTAGCATGGTTGTGTAATCTTGACAAAAAAAAAGAAAAGAAAGAGTTGTGATTGTTAATTTGGCTCTGACAGTGCTGCCGCCGGCCAGTGTGGCTGACACTTGACTTGAGCGGAACTCTCCTATTAAGCCATAAATAAACGATTTGAGCCGTGAAGGACACGTCGTCCATAAACAAAAGAGACCGACAAAAAGTCCGATTTTTTTTTTCTCTCCCCTGCGGAGCATTCGAGTGCGATGAGATCACCTCGGCGCGAGGTGAGACGCAACGGCACGTGCAAGGAGGAAATGTGCAAAAAGCAGGAAAAACACAATGTTCCTGCCTCTCTCTGTCTCCAGGTATCCAGCTCTTGTCCCATCCAAGATCCAAGTCCAGACTCGGGCAGTTAATAAAGGGTGTTTACAGCGCTTACGTGGGCTTTTTTACCAAAAAGTATTTTATAACATACTGGAATTTAGCTTGGAGTTGTCTCTCACTTTCTTGAAGCCACATCCTCTGAACCTTCTCTTTGGATTCTGGTGGCACCGGTGTGTCCATGCCTGCTAGCATGTGCGCACCGCTTCTCTTTTTCTTTTGTTTTTGCCACCATGTGGACAAACAGAGAGTCATAAAAATCCATCCCTAGAGCCGCTTAGAATGAACTGAGAAGAGGCTCGGCGCGGGTTGTGCAGTTGTGCAATTGCATGCATGTGTCTGGAGGCGCGCGCCACAGATGAGGCATGTGAGGATCGGATCTTCAGGACGAGGAGTCGGAGCAGCAACAGACGGGCCTTTGTTCGTGGCTCTGCTTTGAATGCGGTCGCTTAACAACATAAAAAAATTGCCACAGTGGCCGCTCGGTAGCAAAACAAAGTTAGGTTGAAGATACTGCTTTTTCTTCTTTCTTTTTTTTTCTTCCTCGCAGGGGCTTTTGCCGATGTGTTGCAGCTGTTTGTTTTTTTTGGTGTTTTTTTTGGTGTTCGTGTGCGTGTGTGTATTTCCGGCTTCTTCGTCAACAGTCGGCAGACATATGGCACCCAAGATGAATGTGCTTGTTGTCAGGCGTCTAAATTGTATTTTTGTTTCTTTCACCCCCACCTGGGTTAATGCTTGCCAGAGGAGGTTTGATATTTCCGTGGACGCTTTGAAGAAAAGCTCTTTTTTGCGGGGGGAGCCGTTCATCATGCGAGAGGTGCAAGATTCACTGTGATTGTATAAAGTATCCGCTGACGTTTGTTGAGACTTTTTTGCGTAATTTCCCCCCGGCTAGGATGTCAGAGAGCTGTTGTTTTACTAAAGTGGTTGTGATCATTGTTAAAATGACACAGACATAAAATGGTAATTGCTGAACATGTGGGCGAGAGCGACAGTGGAAGACGCCGTAGCGCACTGGCGAGGTGCTGCCTCGTGCGAGAGGCAAAACAATGATTGTGTGACGTAACATACCAGCTCTCGGCAGATTTCCCGAACCGTTTCACAAGAACAGCCTTTGTTTACGTGTTTGCTGGAAGCGGTCGACACCTCCTCTCTAAGGCATAGAAAACTAGCTAATTGCTTTTTGGTTGCCGTCCTTTGCATTTTATTCATACAACGTGTGCCTTCCCGAACGTTTCTCGCCATCGTTGTTGCTCATCTTGCTTCAGTGTAACGTTGAGTCATGCTGTGAGAAGGTAATGCCTTCTCAAGACTTCACTGTTGGAGCTGCACTGTTGCTGGACTAGACGTTGGGATAATTAGCAATCACTACATTAATACTTGGGTCCAACCACACTCAATCCTTCCCTGGCTTTAATGAATCCGTTGTGTGTTGAACTTGCGGGAGTCCGTGCAGTTCATCTTCGGAAAGGAAGCAATGTGTCATCAAATGCTGGGAAATTGCTTTCAGTAGAAAGAATACGTTTAGCCGGACATTCCAAGAGAGTCAGATGTCGGATGTAAGATCGAGCCGCAGCTGGTACAACTAAGTGGACTATTGTGTTTGTAATTTGCGAGTCATTGTGATTGGAGGAGACGTTTGTCCGTAGTCTGCCAGTTGGGGAAAAAAATTGACCGTAAAAGTAAAAGCATCGGCCAATCAGCAGATCAAAAACCTTGCAAATTATCAGCATGAACGAAATGTCAGTTGCACCGTTGTGTAACAGCCCAAAGCTCCAGATTTACCTCAGGGATGCTGCCACCATGACACTAAGCCAAAATAAACTTTGTTTCACAACTGCAGCTTCTTAAAAAAACATCTTCCACAAAGGTTT
This sequence comes from Nelusetta ayraudi, assembly GCF_046127955.1. Classification (NCBI taxonomy): domain Eukaryota; kingdom Metazoa; phylum Chordata; class Actinopteri; order Tetraodontiformes; family Monacanthidae; genus Nelusetta; species Nelusetta ayraudi. The sequence goes on along the minus strand of NW_027466126.1, from coordinate 2,126,256 downwards.
AATGCAGAGACAGAGGCAGATAAACCGGGAGGGGGAGAGAGAGAGAGAGAGAGAGTTTCGAGGCAAAACAACAAATTGTCCAAATCTCAAGGTTCCTGGCAGCGAAGTCTGGGAGAATAATCTGGCAGAATAATGACTGAAAAAAAAGAACAGGGGAACAGAGTGGTCTAATCTAATTGCCCCAACTCAGATGAAGTTGTTATATTTTTGTTGAGTCAACAGTGTTTAGTCCTTCTTTGTCAGAATAATAGCCCCGTTCATTATCTGTGGGTTTTATGTGGTCATGTTTCCATGTCAGTGGCGAGTGTGACTAAAGATATGTTCCCTGATAAAGAACAATGCTTTGACTCTTTGATTTTCTTTTTCTGTCTGAACGAGTGTGTTGCGGGTAGGGGTTAGGCTGAGAGCACATCATTTCCTTCCCCGCTAGTAAACAAGTCCTGCTTCGGATTTGTATATCAGTGGCGTTTGATGTCTAAAGACGGTCTTGATTCCGTGTTTGTTGTGTGTCTTTGTGTGTCTGAGGCAGGGAGAGAGAGAAACCGGGTAACCGGTGATAGGGATCAGTGCGGATGCGAGAAAGCAACAACAGCGCAAGTAGGCACTCGAGGCCAAAAATGCTGAACAAGATGTACTCGTTGGACTTGTACTTGCTCCTTTGAGGGCTTGTAATCAGTGGGTATTTCTTTCTTGATAAAACACTCACAAAAAGGAAGAGCGGCGAAGAGATACACATCTGTTTCATTTTACGGTGAATGGCATTCTTTTTTAGTGCAGGCCTACAGAACATATACATACATACATACATACATACATACATACATACATACATACATTTTTTTGTAGCATTTGAAGGGTCGCACTCTGGAGTAAAACCAAGAGCAATGTCAGTGCAATGCCTCTACATTTGAGGCACTGCTGAAGGTGGGGTTCAGCAACATGAGAATACATGACGCGTGGAACCAATGCTAGCGGCCTGCCAGTACTCACTGTGGAGGCAGTATTTGTTGATACAGATCAGGTTAGATAAACTGGAGGCACGTAGCCGGGGGATCGGGAAAAGGGTAAAAATTGGAAAAAAGAGGGAAAAATGGACAATTGAAGTGTTGAATTCCAGACGGGAATCTTTATATCTTAAAATAACATTTTCAAAATATATTTTTTGCGCTTCGTTGACTTGTAAGAGGCGAGATCGGTGGCCCTGACGTTGACACAGTGCCTCCAGCTGGCCTTGTATAGAATATTATCACCTTGCCTTTTTTTTACTGCCCGGTTCATGGCAATATGTCACACACCAGCACCAGAAACAGTCGACATCTCTTGTGTGGCCCATAAGAAACAGGCTGACCAGCCTCCGTTGGAGACCAGACGAGACGGAGGAGGCAAATAAGTAGCTGAGAAAGTGACCGGGCCGCCGTGTTCCTGCGACGAGATGCAACCAAAGTTGGTGTTGGAGTGTGAATTGTTGTTTTAATGTTAGGTGTGTTCTCTTCTGTGGGTTGCTGGGCAGGCGACCAACATTATGTAGTACCTCACCAGGCCAGCTGGGGGCACAGGGGGCGTCAAAGGCAAGGGTGGTGGCGTGTGGCGGCGTTCTCCTCGTTACCGTGATGCCAGTCAGTCATAAAAAATTGATTTTTCAAAACGTTAACTTTAAAGTTGATGAAGTACAAGCGGCGAGGCTTTAAACGGAGAGCGCCAGGTGAGCAGATGTGGACGTGGTCGTCCTAATTGGCAGTAAAAAATGGCCGTAAACCAGATTGACCGATGGTCTTACTGCACTCGTAAGAAAATACATCACGGAGTAAAAATCACAGCGAGGTTCCAACACGGCCGCAGCTGGCCGTTCCCACGTCAGGGATGTCCTCAGACGACCACCAGTCTGACCCAATCAAAATACCATACAGGCACGGGAATAATGCACAAGGTCAATAAAGTCTGAAAAATGTTAATGATCGCACACGCAGGGGAAAAAATCCAGCCAGAGTTAATAGTTGGATTCTTTTCATTTTTCAATAACAAGCATTACTGTTCCGTTCCTGTTTTCAATTGTAGAACCAGCACAGAATCTTTTGGTCGTTCCTGTGTTTTCCAGCAGGGCCCTGGGCCTACCTGTGAGTTCAGCGAGGTGGCATCGCCTTCCTTGAATGGTTCTCCTTATAGGGCAGAGTCAGAAAACATATGCGCGCACACACACACTTGCACACACACTTAGTGCATCAACACCATGCAGGATTATGGGGCAGGTCCGTGGGGGACTGAAATGTACTACTGCTGTCTTTGTGGAGCGGAACATAATGTTCCCCCCGCGATCACACCGCGGAATACGGTGAGCCAGCTCAACCTGATCCTGAGGGATTGAGCCCAGGCACACGCCCCTGAGCAACTAATCAAAGTGCGAAGACTGTGCCAGTATCATTGTGGCTCAGGCGGATACATAGGTGTGTGTGTGTGTGTGAGTGTGTGTGCGTGTGTGTGTGTGTGTGTATTCAAAGTTTAAGATCAAACAGCGCGAGCCAGGTGATTTCTCCAGAGGGGTCGGCTGCCCGGGCAATCTGTGACGCAACCCTGGGGCGCCCCTGCCCAACACCGGCCTTAATTATACATGAGCGACAGAAGGGATAACGTTTTAGTCCTCTCACGCTGCAAGTAATTGCCTATATGTGCGATGTGCATCCGTCTTGAGGCGCTGGACACAGCAGGCGTGAGGTTCGGGATTAAAGGGATAGCTTGCGCAAAAAGTGTCCCAAGTTCCGCCCGTATGTCAGCGACGGAGGAACGGTTATGGAGTTTCAAGCAGGTAAAAGAGAATTCCAAGGAAGCCAAATCTTCTCCAAATTGCAACGTTTTCGCTTTTTTTTTTTTTTTTTTTTTTTCCCAAAGCTACAGCAGGTGTCGAGTTTTTATTTCAACTTTCTTTACATGCTAAGCCAGGATCACTCATTCATTATAAGTCATCCGTGTGCAGTTGAAGCTCGTGCACATCGCGATTGTGTTTCCCATCCTAAGACAGACGCACCTGATTTTTCTTTTTTCGCAGTCGCTTTAAAGACCCTCAGTTTATTCTGCGCTGGCGTCGCTGGTTCGAGATGAACTGCGGCTTCCGTGTGGATGCCACCGCCTGGCATTTCTAGTGAGCTTTCCCTTTAAAATGCAACCAGTTCACTTTTTTTCTTTGGTAGGTATGTTACGTCTCAGATGGAAAGGACAGGCTGCCGCGGTTGGCAAAAACAATGAAACGAAAGCTGGGCTAGGTTTTTTTTTTTGCTTTTTTTTTTTTTTTTGCTTTTCCCAATTGCTCTCAGCAAAAAAAAAAAAAAGAAAAGAAACAAAAAACACCAGCCCATGCGTGTGCGTGTGTGCGTGCGTGTGTGTGTTTGTTTGTGTACTCCAGAGGTGGAAGCATGAATATTGCATACAGGCCACTGCAACACTCCCCCCCCCCCCCCCCCCCCTCCCACCCTCCACCGTATGGAGTACATGCAAACAAACACACTCATGGTTGGCGGGATGGGGGTGGGGGGTGCGAAGAGGATGGTAGGAGGTCGGGGGGATTGCACACACTGTTGCACAAGCCCACACACACACACACACACACACACACACACACGCATGCATGCAAACACCCGTCGCACCACATGCCCACAAAAACAAAATCCTCGTACAGTAGCCAAGCTGTAGCCTACAGCAGCAGCAGCAGCAGCAGCAGCAGCAGCAGTGACGACCCGACTTCTCCGGTGGCGGCGGCGTTTCCCTCACAACCACACGGCCCCTCCGGCAAAGCGCCAGTGACATAAGCGCGTGGCAATGTTTAAAAGCCAAAAAAACACACACAAAAAACCCGGCCAGGAATGGCGTTCCCTCTCCTCGCCGTCTCAATTATTATTGTGGTTCCGCCATGTGGAAACCTCATCGTGGAGGCTGTTTTTTTTTTTTTTGTGGGACCCACTCTTGCATCCCGAGGCCGTTATATGCGCAGCTTTGGCTCGGTCGGTTACGTCAAAACGTAAGGCGGCGGTGGCGGCAGCAGCAGCAGCAGCAGCAGCAGCAGCAGCAGCAGCAGTCTGAGGACGTTTATTTTCTCCGCCTCAGCCGTCTCACTGCCAGGTTCCTCCCGCTACGTTAATTTGTGGTCTGCGTTGCCCGCCGCCGCCACCACCCAGCCACCCGCTCTCGCACTCTGCCTGGATGAGATGTGGGGGTGGGGGTGGGGGTGATGGAGGGGGGCGGGTATATAGGTAGAGGGCGCTGCGCAATTGTGCCACTCATTCAACTTTTACGGCCTCGTTCTCGGTGGGCCGTGGAAGCGGCGCTGCCGTTAAGGGCCCCAGGCACCAATGAGACGGTGAGCCTCGGCCGGGTGTGGGTGGAGCTGAGTGACAGGACATTACCTCACACGCCAGGCGCTTACCAGCATTCCAGTAAACCATGGGACGGCGCTTGGAAAGTCGCGCTAGTTTTCTTTCTCTCTCTCTCTCTCTCTCTCTCTCTCTCTCTCTCTCTCTCTCTCGCTCTCTCTGCTTCTCCCCGCAAATGCCTCACAGATGCTCATTCCTGCGCTGCGGCCTTGCCGCTGCGCCCGTGATGTGTGTTGTGTTGTTTTTGTATAGACGCACCTCGTGGAGTATATATATCATGGAAATGGGCATGACCATGCAATTTGTCATCGCTGTTGTTGCTGCAAAGTGAAACCCAAACACACAAACACCGAGAGAGAGAGAGAGACACACACACACACACACACACACACACAGAGGATGTATTGGTGGAGAGTAGCTGGACGGACCAGTCGGTATCTGTTGAGGCTGAGCCAGCGGTAGGAAGTGTCAGGCTGTTAGCGAATGACTTTTCGCTCAACCACTAAATTGCACCGGTCGTGTCTCCGGTTTGCGTCACTCACAGCTGCGGTGGCCGGGAATCTTCCATCTCTGCTGCAGTTGGAGCGCAAAAAACAAAATGACACATCCAGTATGTTTTGAACAGACAAACAAACAACAAGCAAAAAAAAACCTGTAAATTCTTTATTGACTGCGAGAACCTGTTTCTGTCGCAACCTGTGCTCCTAAATATGCCATCTATCTATCTGTCTATCTATCTATCTATCTATCTATCTATCTATCTATCTATCTATCTATCTATCTATCTATCTGCCATTGAGTGTATTCATGGTTGCAGCTCCACTGGGCCACTGAACTCAACCCTACTGTATTCCTCCCAGATTTTTTCGTCTTAGGCGGAAAATCAGTTTATGTACCAAATAGGACCTGACTCCATTACCAATGGTGTCAGTGTTCCTGCTTTCAGATCTTTTAGTATTTGGCCCCTATTTCCCCTGGCCAGCCTGTCAGACCAAACAGGTGGTTTATCCAGTAGAGGGAAGACATTTTATTGTTGTCTTGACTCTGTTTTTTTTTATTACTAGTATTCCCTTTTAAGAGTACTCCAATTTTTATGCTCTTAATAAAAGTTCTTACACTGCAGGCATATTTTCAAGGGGCTGTGGAGACAGACACTCGCACTCTGTTTTTCTCCTCTCCTCTGGTTTCCTCTTCGATTTCGAGACCCTGCAGCCCTGCAGCTGTGATTTACAAACAGCAGCTCTAGGTCAACGGGTGGAGCGATTGGCTGTTCTCTATGCCAGCCCGATGGCCTCAATCCAACATGCTTTATATGACTATTACAAAATCATTTGTCATCATTTAATCAACGCTCGTTAGCAGGTTTGGCAGCATTTTTTCTACTTATTTTAATGAGGTGATTTTAATCAACAATTTATTTAAAAGGTCTTCCAGCAGGTGGTACATTTGTATGTATGAGGGTTTTAAAAAAAACAAAAACAAAATAGATCTTCCACCTTTTTTTTGTTGTTTTCTTGTGGGTCAGCGGTTACACATCCACTGGGTCTCTTAAGGCCACCACTGACAAAAATGGCTGCAAATAACAAACGTGATCGAGTGACCTTTTCCTTCGAATTTTTGCAGTGATTTAATATTCCAAAAATATTAAATCTGTGGGCTGATTCATCAAGACTCGCAGGACGTCTGCAGCGCAGAAACCACAGCAGCCCTGCTCTTGATCTCGTTGGGTTCAGCTTGTGAAAACATAAAAAACGGTTTCAGGAATCATTTTGCGTCCGTTTTTTTTTTTTTTTTAAAGTGGAGCCAGACAGTTATGCGAAAGACATAAAGAGAAGGTGCCCTGCAGTTCTCATCCCTTGTGAAGAAAAGTTTCATACAATGATAGTGTGTAAAAATCCCCAGAGAACGTAAACCACATGCCAGCGATCCAGAAATCTGCATAAAATTGACATTTTTGCTACTTAACGTAAAGAAAACTGAACCATTGGAATTCCTCAACCTCAATGTGCTGCTACACCAAGAAGAAAAAAAGCAAACAAACAGAAAAAAATCTTAAGATGGGGGAAGAGAGAGAAACATTTATAGAACGTTCTGTAAAAGTACATAAGTGTTGCTGTTTCTGATTTTTTTTTATGATACCTCCCATATTGTGTGTGTGTGTGTGTGTGTGTGTGTGTGTGTGTCTGTGTCTGTGTGTGTGCGTGGGTGATACATTCACTTTCAACAGCGACGGCACGCTCGCCTTGAAAAGAAAAGAGAAAAAAAAAACATTCAAAAAGACACTGTGGTTTATCAACGCTTGTGTTTTCCATTAAGGTTCAATACGGAAATACTTCGACTCGGGGAAGAAGTGTGGAGTATTAAGTTTTACAGAGGATAAAATTTAACAGCGGGGTTAACATGCTGCTCTGTTTTAGGGCTCTTAGCAAGTCAGAGAACGAGGAGTCGGCCAATGGGCCTGCGGCGGCGGCGGCGGCACTCAGGTCGGCCTGCCACCGCGGCGGGGCTGCTGAAGGTGAAGTGACGCGTCTGTCCCGCAGTTTTATTTACGGTGTCTTCGTCCCGCACGGGCGAAGACACCACCGAAGCAGCCGACCTGCGTCGAGATATTTCAAGTTTCTTTCCCGAACCTCGGGGTGTCATCGAGCTGATGGACGTTTACGAACGTGCAAGATTTTTCTGTGCGGCGTTCCCGTTGGGCGGCTCCTACCGTCACCCACCTGCAGGTGACCAAGTGGAGTCAATGGCAGGTCAACAAGGACGGGCTTTGGACTCCTGTTTGACTTTTCGACTTGCAGCAGGACACAAAGGGGAAATGAGCCTCGGGGAGACTCGTGAATTGCATCCCACTGGTGTGAAGCTTCGTGGGTGGTGGTGATGGTGGTGGTGGTGGTGGTGGTGGGTGTAGGTGGCAACAGTGGTGGTGGCGGCTAATTGCCTCAACAAAAAAAAAGAAAAGGAAAGGAAAAGAAAGAAAGAAAGCCGAGGTTCTCCCTGTGCCAACGAGTGTTTGTCTGTCTGGAGCTATAAGTTAATTAATGGCAGGAGATAGGAAGAAAGCAGGAGGGGGAGGAGGGAGAAGGGAGGAGGCAGGGTGTTGATTGAAGGTGAAGATGGCGCCACCTGTGTTTGCATGAATAAATAATCAGTTTGCTCACGGAATTGGTGCCCCCCCCCTTCACTATCCACACACACACACACACAGACCCCCTCCTTGTTTGCAAAAACAATGGCGAGCAAACAGCTTCCTTTGGTTTTAAATTGATTAGCAAGCCACCCCCCTTCCTCCCCTATTCCCCTCCCTCCCATCACCACCACCCCCCCACCCCCAACCCCTTTTAAAATATATTGCTTAATTAAGTCATACGCCAGTCGAAGGCACTCAGACTGTTGTGGGTTCCAGTGGATTAAGTCCAGGCCACCATCAGCGTCGGGCCGGGGCAGGAATGTTGAACTCTGGGAATGGCTGCACTTGTCACAGCGAATTACCATTAGGCTCCATCCGCTCGCCATGTATTTACCCGTTCGCCGCATTTCTGCAAAAAAAAAGAAGAAAAGAAAAAAGGCCTTTGTCTAACTACCAGTTGCGTAACGGGGACGCAGGCCGCGGGCCGCGGTGGGAACGGAGACGGCGGCTCCCACGGGCCGGCGACCTCAGGTGCTTGTCACCTTCGTTTCTGCCGCCTCAGCTGGAGGGGCGGGGCTGGTGGGTGGCGGCAGGGAGGTGGCATCAACAGATGCACGCACAGATAGCGGCTCCGTGACGCTTTTCCATGGTGGCAGGATCTTACAGGAGAGCCGCTTTAGCAGAACTCTCGGGTTACCGGTGTCTCATTTCACCAGCTCAGGCCAGCGGGCAGAAACTCACCGTCCTTGGGTCGGCGCCCTCGTTTGTCCTACCTGCGTCTCTGCGGCCTCACGGTGGACCCACAGTGTCCCAGCACTCTGTAACACTCTGTCTCTCTGCCTCTAAATTCTTTGTTATGTGGATTCAAGGTTTTTTCTTTTTTTTTCAAATTAGTTTTCCTAATAATTAATAACAGCTCGCAGCAGCTGCAGATTGCTCGTATTTCATCTCTGAAATTCAGCCCATCTAACTTCAAGTGGCAATTGACTTCAATCTGTCTTCATTTTCCATGGATTCCATAACCAATCGGTGTTCTTCATGGATATAGAGGCAGGAGGTACAGGCGAGGTTAAGATGTGCAGCCGTTGACCTGTGAAAGTGTCTGCAACAAGTTCGAAAATGCTGTTGGCTGCTAACGAAATTAGCTCGGATGCTGCAATAGCTTTTTTTTCTTCATGTATTCTCTTTTCATCCAACTGGCTTTTGCAGGATTTTTAACAAACACTGATCAGCTAGCAGCTAGCTGTGGGATTGTTACGCTCATCTCAGCATTCACATCGACAGGAAGCTTTGAGCTGGAAAAACTACCAACGTATGATCCCTCTGTGATAGGTAGAAAGCTCATCCAATCAACTTCCAAATATTCTTCTCTGAAGCACATGCATACCCGATTTAAACCAGAAGTATTTTGACTTCATCCAGATGAAATAATTAACTTTGGCCACCGACCCTGCACTTGGGTCATTTCTTCAGCCTGCATCAGACCTAGGCCTGCGCTTGCGTAGATTTATTGAGGCTGGATCATATAAAATGCATTCCTGAATCTTTTCAAGTTAGCGTTATTTATGTTGCTGGCAGGGTGATAGAATGTATCGGTGAAGCCCCGGGCAAATCACCTCTGCTGTTCTTGCTTAAATGTTCTGCATACTTTGGTGGTGGTGGTGGAAAAAACTTCAGAGGCACAACTTTTTCATCTTCCTCTCTGTGGTAAAATTGTTTTAAAACCATTTAAAAAAAAAATCATGTGGCAACTCAGAATCTTCTTACTCTCCAGTCCTAAAACTGATGGTTGCTTCAGGCAATATCACGATTGCTTCGGAAAAAAAGGCCAAACCATGAGGGACCATTAGAAACTTTCACAGACTCATTGTGTGCATGAATGTAACAATGCATTGTTCAGAATGCGCTATGAAATTGCAAATTTGTGCTGAAATTAACCCAAACCACCCAGTTAGAATCGGTGTGATGATCCTTCGTGTCTGGTTTGAGCCGACAATGAATAAACGGTTTCAAATTCAGTCTTACCAATTTGCAGAAGTCTTGAGAGCGAGACTTTAAAAACATTTTTTCACCGCTATCTGCGGCCACGTCGACAATTATCTCGTTCAATAAAACACATAAGCCTCCCAGTTTCTTGTCTGCATGGTTGCACTGCAAGAAAAGTTGCCGTCCTGTTGAATATCGACAAAAATGTCGATATTCAGCAGGACGGATGGAGTTGCCAACTGTCGCTAATGTCCCTCTACCTTCCTTCCTTCCTTCCCTGCAGACGTGCCAGTCCAAGCTGTTTGACCTGTCCGACGGAGTGTCCCAGTACGCCTGGTTCCCCTGCCGCGAGGCTCGCGTGTCCTCCTGGGGATACCCCAGCTACTGGCTGAAGGTGGGGCTCCTCTGGATCACGGCGCGCGTGACAAAATAAAGAATTAACATCAGTTTTAAAGAGTTTTACATTTACAATACATTTACATATACAACCGGTTCAGCTATGTGCTAATCACAGTGGGAAATGCTGAGAGCGATCAATGGCATTAAGCCACCAATGTCAGTGTTACAAAAACAACCACCAGTCCAAAAAAGTAATAAAGAATTGTGACTCGCCGTCAGATGGATGATCTCTGGTAGCAGTCGCGTAATAACTGTGAAGATTTCAATACGACTTTGGTGTGTCGGCTGGTTTTTCCCAGGCCTACTTCTCTCACCCCATGGTGGCAGCAGCCGTGATCGTCCATCTGGCCACGGACGGGAAGATCTTCATCGACCAGACTCAGAGCAACATCACGGTCCAGCTCGTGGACACCAAGGAGGGCATCCACAGCCTCGGTGAGAAGCGCTCGATGTGTGCAAACAACTTCCATACCACAGATAGGAAAACAGCACATCATCATCATCATAGTTAGTCACTGTGCAGCTCGGTTACTTTCACGAGATTTCTAGTTGGTGTTGAGTGAGATGTGTTTTTTAGTGATGCCAATTTCTGATTTAAACCGCAGCTGCAGCCGCATCTATGCTACTCTGTTAGCGGCGGTCACAGTTTTGCGACTTTGTGGTCTCCTTCTGTGGATCTGCAGAGCGTCATTGACCTCCACCATCTTCATCATTGTCGAAATCTGATTGGTTGTGCCATTCATGAAAAATAGAAATGAGTTAATGAGTCGACTGTAAATGCGGCCGTGTAAAAATGGTAATTATGAGTTAGAACGTTAGCCTCTTTGCCTCGTCACTTGTCCTCAGTCTCACCTTCTGCACCTTCTGCACCTTCTGCACCTTCTGCACCTTCTGCGCAGGCGAGTGGCTCCTCAGCTGCCGCACCAACCCACTGGTGATCCCCGTCAGCCACGACCTGTCGGTGGCCTTCTACCACACCAAGGCCATCCTGCTCATGTTCACCTCGCCCAACGTGGCCATCTCCGGGGTAGGCCTGCGCTCCTTCCAGTCCTTCGACCCCATCACCATCAGCGGCTGCCAGAGCAACGAGATCTACAACCCCACCGGCCAGAGGTGAGGACGCGGCCGGCGCATTTTCTTTTTTTCTTTTTTTTCTTTTTTTTGAAAGTCTCTTGAATGAATGATAACACGCATCTGTGTGCAACCGCAAGCAACGGTTTTGCAAAGAAGGTTGATGTGCCCACAGTTCCACTGTTCAAAGACTTTTATTGTCTTTTCTCAGGACAATATCCACTTCAGAAATGTTGAGGGCGTGATTCTTGTCTCAACTTTTGCAGGGCAACCACTGTAACATTTCTGGGCTTAAAGTAGGAGAAAGATAAAAGGAAACAGGACACGTTTCAGTTCACATGTTCAAAGTGAATGAAGGAGATTCATCCGAGCGCTGAGGCGCCACTCCGACCCTGCTTACAGTAAAAAAACATTACAGCCATTAAGGAGATGAACAAAATGTAAGAACACACAAGACTTTATGAGCAACCGACTACGAGGACGAGATGCTGAGGGCCTTTTGTCTTCGTGCCATGCATTACCAGACTGGTTACTAACAAGCTCTTTCCTCTGCAGCGTTTTTACCCCCAAAAAGCTCCGGCGATGACAACCAAATATCATAAATAAGAAATAAAATTAATTTGAGCTGTCGGATTGACCGCAGCCTCAGTCGCCTCGCCAGTATTTTCCTCATCAAGTTGGCCGCCTCTAAAAATCCCAGCAATCATTGCAACAGCGGCGGACGTGTTTGAACACTGTGGGTTTTTTTCCGCTGGACGGCTGCAGTCCGATTCGAATCCTCTGCAAATTTTCTGACAGGCAGATTAAACAAATTGTCCGACAAAAAAGCAAACGTGCAATGCGAGACTCCCTATTTGGATCATTTTGTCTCCCTCCCCCTCCTCCTTCTAGTATGAGACAAAATGATTAGCAACATGTGGAAATCTGAGACGTTTACAAAACCGCCAAAATAAAATTAACACATATTTAGTTTCAAATTGTAATTTTTTTATTTCCCCCTTTTTTTTTTTTTTTTTGGCGCCTCCGGAACAGTTAATTCGATATAATGCGGAGTCACGGACGGCAGAAGGAGCTGGCGAGAGACCACACAGGCGCAGGGAATCCCAATCTACCAATTACCACACCACTGTCACGCATGAGACAAAGCCGAGCGCCGACGCTCCCTCAACACTTTCAACAGGAAGAAACGCGCTAATAAACACGGCGGCAGGCGGCTGGCCGGGGTGGGGGTGGGGGGGTGGTTGGAGGGGTGGGGGTCTGCGGCGGCAGATAAAGCTGTTTGTTTGCGCCGCCGAGACAGGTTTTTTTTTTTTTTTTTTTCCCAGGGAACCTCGAACGGATGAAAAGTGCTTCTTATCCGGCGGGAAATTGTTTGTGGCCCACCGAGTGGTTCCCCCACTTGTGGAGGTTTTTGGGTTCTGATTTGGTTCACACACACACACACACACACACACACAGCCACACACTTTATTTAATTACTTGTGGCTGTTGCAAAGTGTTGTTTTATGGCCGTAATTGGGCCACTTTTCACTTTCTGCAAGCTAAACGTGACCAGCTTTCCCTCTTTTTATTTACCGTCATCCGTCTCTGTTTTTCACAATTCTTCAGGTCCCTCTGCTCATCATCCCGGCCACTGCCGCCCCGTCCTGCGCTGACCCTCTTCCTCTTCCCCTTCCCCTTCCCCTTGCCTCCACCCCGCCACGCCGTCCATCCTTCGGCCTGGCCTCCCCCTTCTCTCCCCTCTCGCTCCCCCCTTTTCGGTGCCTCCCGCTCCTCCCTCCATTCTCATCCTCCTGGGCCTGAGCTGCACATTTCCCGTAATACTTCTGCCCCTCCACAAAAAACACCACAGAGCCCCCTCAAAAACCCCTCCCACCCTCCCACCCCCGCCTCTCCCACCCCGAGCTGTTAACAACGGGTGCTATTAACATGACTAACTTTTATGTTCCATGCACATCTGCAAATGCATGCACATGTGCAGTACGTTCTCCCCTCCTCCTGCCCCCTTCTTCCTCTTCGTCTTTTCTCTTTAAGCCTCGCCTCCCTTTGAGCAGCGTCTATGTGTGTGTGTGCACGAGCGCCGTGTGCCAGTTCAGTCCCCGGCCTATAGGACGATACGTTTTCAGGTAGATAAGTTCCAAGAGCGATGGATTTTGCCCCCCTAAGCCAAATTGCCCCACGGTGACTGAGGCTTCCAGGCTTCCCTGTCCTCTGCCCTTGAGAGGAGACTGGACGCCGGGGACAGTATTTATGTGCTCAGCTTAGTGGCTTTTAAAAAATAATTTAAAAAATAAAATAAAAAATACCACTGGCACCGTCAGACCAGCAGGGGCTCATTTGGTTTCACTTTTTTTTAGTGGTTTCATATGGTGGTTGTTCTATAAATATATACATTTATATATATATAAAAAAAAGTGAAAAGCAGGAAAATCAACATTTCTGATCTTTTATGAAAAACTTCAGATATTATATACTAAGAAATGAGTGAATACAAAGAAGGGACATTTGACTGTAGCCCCTCCCCCTCTCTCTCTGACCCGATGCTTCAGGAGGTGTGAACTCTGGTGACCAGGTGCGCAGGGGTGATCCGTTTGAAGGTGGGGATGGAGGGTGGGGGAGTGGACGTGATGACCCCCCCCTCCCTCTCTCTCTGCTTCTGCTCTATTGATTCGATATGTAAAGCAGCCATTGGTGGATGGATTGACGGACAGACGGCTGTGGTCGTCTCGGCCGTCTGCAGGAGAAACAGTCTGAGTGTTGTCGTCGTTGACTCTAATTGTGGTTTCTCCCCCTCCCAACCCTTCCGTCTCCCTCTCCCACTCCTTCCTTTTTCTTTCTCCCCTCCTCCGTTCACGCCACGCGCGCCCCCCCGGTAGCTGCGTGCACTACTCGTGCGAAGCCATCGACTGCCAGGAGCCGCTGATCCGCAATGCAGAGCTCAGATGCAGCAGCACCGGGCGCCACTTCTACAACGGGGACCGCTGCACCATCTCCTGCAACTCCGGCTACAACCTGCAAATCCACCAGGATGATGACATCATCAAGAGCCAGGTAAACACCCCCCCCCCCCGCCACCCTCCTCTACTCCTCGCCCCTCCTCCCGCTCACACAAAGCTCAGGAGGCGGAGGAGGAGCGTGCGCGCCAGCAAACACCTGACGTGCAGCCGGAGGGGACGTGGGTTCGTGCACGCGGACGCGCGCACGGCTTGGGAGGGGGTGTTTTGGTGCAAAATGAGGTGCACAAATGTCAACCCCCCCCCTCCTCTCTGCGAATCCCTGGTTTCCTCCGCGCTCTTTATTTTCGCACCTGCAGGAACTGGGCTCGGCCGGTCGAGCCTCCTGAGAGAATGACGTCATCGCGGCCGGCCAGGTAGCCTGAGTGCTGCTCTGAGACACCTCCCAGTGCACACACACACACACGCACACGCACACTCACACGCACACATGCACACACGCACACACACACACACACACACACACACACACACATAAACGCACGCACACACAGACAGTCGCCTCTGCATCGCGCGGCATCCCGGTGCGTGTGACATGGAAAACGCGCCCGCACGTCGGCAAAGTTGCGAGCGCGTGCACGTACGAGCACGTCCATGTACGAGCGCGTGCACGTCCGGAGCGCCGCCGCCGCCTCTTTTGCAGGAGCGCTCGCTCGGTCCTCCAGGCTGCGCTCGCTGCACCATCACCTCAAACAGTCACTTTGTATCGCTGCTCCACAGGGACGATGACATCATCGCATAGTGTCTGCCCGCCCCTCCCCTCCCCTCCCCTGCTACTCCTCCTCCCCTCCCATCTCCTCCCCCCCTCCCCGCCTCTCATTTCCTCCTCCCCCTCCCTCCCTCCCCTCGCCGCTTCATTTTTTTTTTCCACGCACATCGAGATCTCAGTTAAAGGGCAGAGATTTCACTCAAAGCGGCTCCCTCCTCTGCCAGCCACTCTCGCGGCGGCGGCGACGACGACGACACAGATTCCCACCCAGACGTGTGTGCGTAGCAAGCGAGCAAAACAAAATAAAGAAACAGCAAAGGCAGAGAGCAGTTGACGCTGGCGTCGTAAAAACCTCTTCTGGAGCAGCTCCAGCTGCTGTAAATGCTTTATCCTTCTCCACGGCTCTGTAAAGCAAGTCTACAAGACAATCTATTAATGCTCCCTCGCAGGGATGGAAGCTGCACACGGCACATACAGTACAGTGTGTGTGTGTGTATGTGTGTGTGTGTGTGTGTGTGTAGTTTTGTTTTGTGGCGTTTCTCTTTGGACCTAGATGGCCGTGTGTGTGTGTGTGTGTGTAAGCAGGCGAAAACATTCAGAAAGTGAAGCAGACAGAGAAGAAATGTTTTAATGGAGTCGAAGGAAGAGGAGGAGTGATGACTTTTCATGGCATTCGCTGAAGTTTCCGACCTTAACAATGTATTCTCTGTGTATTCTTTCTTTCTTTCGCATGGCCGTTGCCGCCACTTCCAATTCTGAAGCGTCTTCCAGACGGGGAACTTGGACGGATGGGGGGAGGAAGGAGAGTGTGGCGCGTTTTTTTTTGTTTTTTTTTCTTCTCCCCCTCGTACCTTCGGCGGCGGTGGCGGCGGCAGATATTTACATCCTCATTCATGCGTGCGAGGCTACAAACTCGATCAGAGTGGACGACGCGGAAATCTAATTGCATTATGTCCTGACTGACAGCGGCTCGGCGCGGCTATTCATCAAAGTCAAGTCATTCGGTGATGAATTATGCTTTTGAGAGAGGGAGTGGCGGGCGGGTGAGGGGGAGGAAGGAGGGGTGGGGGACGGGGGACGGGGGGGTGTGGGGGGGGAGAGAGCCAGAGACAATAGAGAGTAAAGTAGCAGATGCCAGATATGGTTTTGTTTTTTTTCCTCCTCCGTCCCGGCAAGGTTCACCTCAAATTGCGACTGACGCTTCCAAATGATTCGAGGAGACGAATCCGGGCGCCTCAGGAAGCAACAAATCTCCACTGTTTGGGTTTGTTCCTGCCAAAGCGCTCGTGTGAAAACATCAACGACGTTCTCGTCGGTTTTTTACCTTATATTTTATGGCTGCTGAGCAGCAGATCGATTACTGTGCAGGAAGCTGGTCGGTCTGGTCGCCTCCGTTTTTACAACCCCAACCCGGTCAAGGAGACGCCCACCTGTCTGTCAATGGCTCCCCCTCTCCGCCGGAGGACCCGCCCTCACACTCGTCCTCCCCCAACGCTCCTGAAGGTCACAGACCTCCGGAGGAAATATTTGACAGTCGACTCGAACCAACGTCTCCATCTTTCCAATTTCAAGTTCTCTGGCCGAGAGAGTCTCTGTTGCACTGCAGCAGGAACATATGGACGCCATTCGCTAGCAACTCTCTCGCTCGCTCTCTTGCTCTCTCTTCAGCTTTTTTTTTTTATTCCGTCGGCCCAATTAGTTTAATCCTGCAACTTTTTTTTTTTCTGGGCCGCAGACAGACGGCGATGTTAAGCTATAGAATCCAGCGGGGAAAAAGAAGTCGGATGCGTTCCGGCCAGAGCCGGGCCGATTGCGGTGCAGACAAATGACATGAGAGAAATTGCGCGCAACCTTTGCAGATCAGAGGTAATTAAAGAAATGTGCTTTATGGTCAAGCAGTTGAAGGAATTAGTCAAAGGGTCCAGTAATAAGCCCGTCTGGCCCGACTTCGCAGCACATCCTCCCTCGTCTCCTTCTCCTAATTCATTTCTTTTCCCCTTCTTCCCCCTCTCTGTCTCTCCCTCTGTCTCCCTCACTCTCTCTCTCTCTCTCTCTCTCTCTCTCTCTCTCTCTCTCTCTCTCTCCCTCTCTCTCGCTCTCACACACACACACTTCCTCACTAAGGTTGAAAAGTGCAGCGTGAGGCACAATCTTGTCTCCTTTCATTAGTCGATTACATTCTTGTTTCACAAGTAGTTCTGGGAACGCCACCCACTTAGATAGTGCTGTCCTCGGGACGGGGAGGAGGAGGGGGGAGAGTGGGGGAGGAAAAAAAAGAGGCAGTTCTGCTCTATTAGCCTTGATTTTGTGTATTTTCCTTCGACCACTGTCCGATTTTTCCCGGCACGCCGGCGTGCGCTCAGCGTTGAAGTCACCTGCTGGGTTTCTTCTTTGGAGCAGATGTTGCTGTCAGAGAGCGTCGAGCTGCCGTGAGCTGCCGCATCGTGATTCCCGATCTCAACTCGACCCGTCGCAAGCCAAAATAAAGTTACGAGCTCCCAGCTGCCAGTCGTCTCCGTCCCCATCCAGGCAGTGAAAGAGGTGCACTTGTTATGAGGCCTTTGTGATGTCACAAAGAGTGCTCATAGCTCACTGAAAGCTCTACCGGGTGAGTGACATGTTGGCTCCGCCCACCCCTCCCTCCCTGAGGATTGAACCTGCTGCTTTTCTGGAATTTTTGCAATTTTTCTTTCTTCTCCAAAGATCATAAATGTTAAAAAAAAAAAAAAGAAAAAAAAAGCCGTTGCTGTTTGTTTGAACACATCTCACGTTTCAGTTTTCCCCTCTCCGAGCCGTCGTCCCTCGCACGAAATGAGTGGCCACACATGCAGCCAGGTGTTCGCTCCGACTCCCAGGACCGCCTCCTTTTCATCCCTTTCCAAACATGTGGACGGCCCGGCAAAGACTCGCTTTATGTTTTCCCCTAAAAGGAGGAGGAGGAGAATAGCTTTCTTCTTCTTGGACGGCGCCACTCGCGTTTTGCAATGCAAAGCTATTAATTATTGCACCCCTCCAAAAAAACAAAAAAAAAAACAAACAAAAAAATGCCCTTTGAAGGAGCTTCGGAGAGACAAATTAGTTTGAAGTCCGCCTCGCTCGACCGTTCCAGGACTTAAAGACTGTGAAGTACATCTGCCTGGGCGAAACCTGCCTGCCTCTCACTAGCGCCAGGAATGGCTTCGTTCGGGGCTGTTTCTCATCAGCGATAAGAGAGTGATAAATACGACTCGATCCCGACACGAGATAATAATGTAATCACTCTGGCTATTGATATAAGGCCTTCCTATTTGCCGCAATTCTCGCGCATACTTGCTAGCGTGCCACGCGAGGCGAGCAAAACTCGGCCAAGCCTGTCAGCTCGTTTGTCCGTAGCGGCCTCGCCGGCTCCCCCGGAGGCACCTCGACGTTGTTACAAAAGCTTCTGGAGGAGGAGAAAATGCTCAAGACGCAGGAACGAGGAAGAGCGAGATTTCACACACACGCACAGGAGGAGCCGTAACCTCGCATGCACTGGCGCACAGCTGGAAGCACACGCTTGGTTAAATAAGAAAACACAGGTGCGCGTCAACATAAATAAGCTCCTCCGTGCATCTGCGCGTCCAAACCCTGTTTTCACATGTATCGCGCCAATAGAAATGAGTTTATCGTTATTATATTATTTTCTCATGGTTCCTTCACGCCTCAAATATGTCACCTGGCTTTCTACGACTTGTACGTTTTGTAACATGGGGTGAGGAGCATGAGGGGCGAGGGAGGCGCACTCTCTGAGGAGATGAAGAAGAAGAAGAAGAAGAAGAAGGAGTTATTTGTCCTGCATGGGGAAATTGAACATTGCAGCAACAGGAACTATAGATAAAATATAGTAAGAATATAGAATATAAAATATAAGAAAAAAACAATACAAACAATATAATCAGTTGCTTGAAATGTGTGGCGAGCAACTGTTGGCCTGTACCTGCAATAGACTCCGCCTCCCCTTCTCCTTCGCTCCAGAAGAAAAAAACAAAAAAAAACTCCTCCACGCGGTCGGTCGACTCGCTCGCATCCCGAACAAAACCCGAGATATTTTTTTGTTGGATATCCGAATATGAACGGAGCTTATTTATTTTTCGGCCGGGGAACCTGATACTGTTATGCGGTATCATATAATGGGATCAAGATGAAAGGAATACATGTGGAGAGGGAGGAGGAGGAGGAGGAAGAGGGAGGTGGTGGTGGTGGTAGGGGGGGTATGAGGCAAGAGATACATACCGCTAACTGGGTCCAGCTTGTGTGGCCCCCACAGTTTGGCTACTCTTTAAAAAAAAGAAGATGTGCGTAATTGGAGCGAACCAAAACAAGGGCAGAATGTCGCTCTTGGTGAAACAACAGGTTTCTGGGGGCGACGAGGGTGACAGCGATGGAGCCCTCGTGGCTTTGGTTGTGAAAATCTCCGGCGCGGCCGTCTGTTTAGGCATTCTTTCATATTGACACGTCGCGGCGCAAGAGGATGAGAGCAGTTGAGGTTTGGACCGACGGCGGTCCCCCCCCTGTTCTCGTCGCCTCCTCTAACATCCAACACCACAGGCCGAGTGCTTTAGGGCCAATCGGAGCTAATCGGGAGAAGAGACCTACAACTGGGTTTTTCTTTGTGTGTGTGTGTCTCTGGTGGGATTTCAATTTTTTTTTTAGAAAGGAGACACTTTTCATTTCATTTTTATGTGTGTGTTTTTTTTTCCCTTCACTTTACCATTTCCAGGAAGTCACGGCGACAAACCCTTAATGGCCGATGGGCCGCGTACGCTGATGTGTGTACAGAGACTGTAAACACCAGCTCAGTCTTTCTCTCTCTCTCTCTCTCTCTCTCTCTCTCTCTCTCTCTCTCTCTTTCTCCCTCTCTCACAGACACACACACACAGTTACAGACACACAAAATTAATGCAAGACATATGGCAAGTCTTGGGCCCTGCGAGGTCATCGCTCCTTCAGCAGTAACCTGGACGTCTGCTGTTTCTAATCAGGGGCCTATTCTCAATAGGTCCATAATGGCAACGGGAGGATGTTAATCTATTATACTAGCTCTTATATCTGCTCCAGGACTCTGGCTTGTCTTTGTTCTTCATAAAACAGTCTGACACCTGGCCCCGAGTTCCTTCTCTCCAAGATATTTCATGTTCTCCTCGTGTGTGAGATTCCTCCAGACTTCCGACAGGTCCCCGTCCACGTTCCCGTCCACGTTCCCACAGCGTGGAAAGTTGTGATGAGAGTTCTTTTTGTTTGGTTCAGGTCAACAGGAGACGCTGGCACTGTTCACTCCCCAAAGAGTCTTTTATTTCTCGGCCACATTTGGTGCTGTTTTGACTTATGATTTGTATGTGTACAAATATGTCACTGAAATTTTGACTTTCATATTAATCGCGCTGATCTTCATTCTTTCACCCCGTTTTTTGCTAAGCTATTGTGAAACACTAACTCCTGCTGCAAATCAAAGAAAAATCTCAGTAATGCTTCTCACTGTAAAAGATTTTCCAAAGAAAACTTGTGTAAAGTAGGACTTTTTTTTTTTTTTTTTTTTTTTTTTTTTTACAGTATGACGTTTTCTTGGAATTGTTAAGATTTTGCGATTTCCTCTTATTGCATATTAAACTATCATAGAAGAGCCATCCCTGCGAGTATCGGGCTGATCTGGGACTTTTCATTTTGGACCCTTTTTCCATTTTTTGACCCATTTAGATTTTGCATTCTATGACTCTTTTTAATGCTAATCTATTTTAGAACACTCATTTTGGTGTGTTTCGGACTGACCTGGAACCTTTCAATTTTTAACATTGAAAATTACCCCAACCTCAACGCAAAACCCCAACCCCATCCCCAATAGTTCCAGGCTGATCTGATCCGCTATTTTCAATTTTCTTTGGTCCAAAAACAAAACAAAACAAAACAAAAACATCAGTTGCAAGAATCACTGCGCAATCAAGTAATTATTTCAATTGTCTTGTTTATCTTTTTTTTTTTTTTTTTGCCAAAAAAAAACCTTTGCAGTAGATCAATCTATATCCTTCTATTTGTCTTGGGCTTCACACGACACATTGTCATTTTCCTTTCAGTCGGACTCTTCGGTGACCATCACGTGTGCAAACGGGAAGTGGACCAAACAAGTGTCCTGCGAGCCTGTCGACTGCGGGCTGCCGGACAAATACCATGTTCACCCTGCGCAGTTCATCTTCCCCGAGGGCACCACCTACGGCAAGAGGAGCACCTTCCACTGTCGGGAGCCGGCACAGCTCGTAGGTGAGAGTCAGAGGGCGTGCACACTTCAGAGAACCTTACACCATGGGGATGACCTTGCAGTGCGTGAATTGATCCTGGCTGAATACTGGCTCTCCCATTATCCCTGCCTGCCAATTTTCATTTTCTTTCCCCCCCCCCCAAATCTCACCTTTTTGCTCAGTGGATGGTCAATCAACTCCTTCTATTTTATTTTTCGCTCTTCTCTTCCCTCCCTGCAGGAACCAACAACACCCTCACCTGCATGGAGGACGGTCTGTGGTCCTTCCCCGAGGCCCTCTGCGAGCTGCGCTGCCCGGCTCCGCCCCCGGTGCCCAACGCCGTGCTGCAGACCAAGCGCTGCAACGAGACCGGCCTCAAGGTGGGGACGCTCTGCAAGTACAAGTGCAAGCCGGGCTACCACGTCACCAACAAGCCTAAGAGGTAACGGCGGGAGCTTCTCGCCACCATCAGAAATCCGAAAACGCTGGCAGGGCCACAAGTGGGCAAACCCGAATGTCTTCCTTCCCAAGGCGGGCCTTCAAACGGCAGTGCACTGAGGATGGCAGCTGGCTAGAGGGCGCCTGCGAGCCCGTGACCTGCGAGCCGCCGCCTGCCATCTTCCACGGGTCGTACCGCTGCACCGACGGCTTCCGCTTCGACAGCGTGTGCAGGCTGAACTGCACCGATCCTGCCGGTAATACCGCTATCGCCGCTGCCGCTGCCGCAGGAGGCTCCGCCCATACGGTGAGGCTGCTGCACGCTCCATGCAAGCAGGTCTGTCCATCTTCTCTTTCCCCGTCCTTCTACTCTAGCTTTCCTTGTCTTTTTTTGTCTGTGTGTTTTTGTCTTCTTTAAGTGGCCTGTATTGTAAGTTCTTTCTCTCCTTCTTTCAGGCTTTTTGTCTCTGTACTTGATAGAGAAAGATTTTTAAAAAAGCAAAGCCCCATAAAATGAGAAAGTTGTCTGTTTTTGAGGACATTTTGAACGCACTTGGTGCCAGTTCAGTCCAGTCTTGGTTGCTGATGAAAGCTTGTCTCCCCTTCACCGACTTCCTTAGCTCGACTCAATTAGCCCTCAAGCTAATTAGTTTGTTATTGATTTCCACAACAGTCTGGCAGCCACTGACTTTGGAAATGTATACACCTTTTAATCTGCTCTGCCTCTCAGGATTTGTGGCATGGATTACTTGAAAAAAAAAAGAAAAAAAAAAAAGGATTTTCTCCCCAACCTTTGCAGCAGGACGCCAGCGGCGGCGGCGTCCTTGGCTTGTGTCAAAGCAGACGCCTGGCAGTTAACCCAGTCCGTGCACGTGTGTGTCATTTTCAGGCGGCGGGCTCCAACATGATACGCTGCCGGAAGGATGGAAACTGGACGGGCTCCTTCCGCCTGTGTCCCAACAGCCGAGGCCAGTGTTCTTTACCTCAGAACCTCCACTACAGCCTCCAGTACTCGTGCAAGCAGGGACACGGCATCGGTCAGTATGCAAAAAAATTCACAAAATCAGCCTTTTCCTAAAGACGCACTTGTTTTTGTAGTATTAAATCAATCCTATTGAGTTATGTTTTATGCTTGTAGTGTACTGAGTAGCTCAAAATACTTCAGGCTTTAAACCTTCCATATCATTCTAACGGGACAAGTGGGGTTTTAGTGCCCTTTGTGACATCACAAGGTGTTTATTTCCAGAGCTTTCTTCCCGAGAGAGTAAAGCAAGCAAAATAAATGAATAACAAAGAGTGAAGGATGGGTTTTTCTCATTTCTAGGGAGTTAACAGCCAACCAGCTTATTGTAATAAGGGACTTTTAAAGGCAGCGTGACAACTGTGAGCTTCATCCCTTTGCGCACTGTGTTTCATGGCATATGCTTTTCTGTGTCTCCCTTCTGCACACACACACACACACACACACACACAGGTGAGGAGTGTGAGCTGACGTGCAGGGAGACTAACAACGAAGTGGTAATCCTCCCTAGCAACATGAGCGTGGAGGCCGTCCTCAGAGAGCACTGGCGGGTCCCGCACAAAGTCAGGGTGAGTGTTGTATCTGTGTTTTCATGGCTTCCACCTCGCAGCGGCCGCACAGACGCACTTCACGCCGCTCCGCGATCCGCCGCCGCCCCGTAGGGAATTTCACGCGCGCCGTCGACGTCCCGCCACAATGCAAAGTCGCAGGCCGGCGCTCCGCCTTTTGTGCCCGCCGCGGTGCAAATGTTTGTCTTGGGAGCATGGCAACCCTTCAAACAGTTTCCTTCTATTTTTGGTGGCATGTGTTGAAGTCATGCTGCTGCCCGTCGGCCCCTTTTATCCCCGTCCTTGACTTGACATCTGCATAGCATCAGTGAAAATAATTCAAATTGAAAGTCATTTAAATTGATTTTAAAATTCAGAAATTAATTTCAAAAATGAATTTATTTTAACTGGGGTGGGCACACTTTTTGATTGGTGGGGCCACACTGGGTTTTAAAATGTGACAGAGTGGCCGGAGCAGCAGCAGATGAAGTGTTTTGGTGACCTACCTCATAGGAGGAAAAAATATATCATGGGATATGTAGAAAATGAGTGATTTAATGTCAATTGGAAATAAACAAAATCACATTTTACATTATCACATTTACAGCAAAATCAGTGTCTTTGAAGCCCCGCGGTGTTCAGCTCTTTATTGAAAGAACTCTTAAAACACTGAAATAAATGACTTACTGACTATTAATATAATTTCTTCAAGTTCAGCAGACCTGACTTAACAGGCCGCATATGCCGGCCCTACATGATGTCAGATGTGAAAAAAGAACATTAATCAGCAACAGGAAGTCACCTCTTAACAGGACAGGAAGTCGAGCGCAGAAGCAAAAAAAAAAAAAAAAAAAAAAAAAAAAAAGCAACAAGCTACTGCTAGCAGGTTAAATGAACTATCAGTCTAGCATTCAATTAGAACTAATGTTAAAAACTAAAATCGCAGCACCCAGTCGTTCTTCCCCTCAGGCTTGCAGTCCTCCAGCATCCAGCGCATTGTCGTCCCCGGGCAGCAAGTGCACGGCAAGGTTGTGCGTGGGATGGTGTGCGTTCATCCGTCTGCAACCAGATCCTTGACCAAAGCCTTTTTCTTGTAATTTCATACCTGCAACCGAAGCTGGAAAATGTCAGGGATGTGCACTTTGTTTTAAGCGGTGCTGCTGTTGTTGTTGTCGTCGTCGTCGTCGTAATTTTGGTAACGAGAGATGGAGAGAGTTGGAGAGAAAGAAAAAAGAGAAGCCACGGACACGATTTTGAAGAACAGGCCCCGTTCCCTCACAACTCAATTTGTTTTTGTGTCACCGTCGTACTGAGTCAGCAGGTCTGAGTGGGGGGGGGAGGGGCGAGAAGGGGGGGTGAGGATCGCTCGGGGCCGAGTGGACATGAAATGATCTGTTTCGTATGGATCCGCGTCATTGATACGATCGGTTATTTGAGACCAGAGTGCGATGCTGCTGCCTGGAGAGGGGGAGGCAGGGGAGAGGGGAGGGCGAACAGATTCTCAAACTCTGTGGTCGAATCGCCTGAGACTTGGACGTTAAAGCCCCGTTTTGGCTCTTTTGGACTTGGAGGAAACTTCCTCACGTCCCGTTTAAAACTCCTGTGAGGCTCCCTCTCCTCCCTCTCCTCCTTCTCCTCACTCTCCTCCCTCTCCTCCCTTTCCTCACTCTCCTCCTTCTCCTCCCTCTCCTCCCTCTCCTCCTCTCCTCCCTCTCCTCACTCTCCTGCTTCTCCTCCCTCTCCTCTCTCTCCTCCCTCTCCTCCTTCTCCTCACTCTCCTCCCTCTCCTCCCTCTCCTCCTTCTCCTCCCTCTCCTCCCTCTCCTCCTCTCCTCCCTCTCCTCACTCTCCTGCTTCTCCTCCCTCTCCTCTCTCTCCTCCCTCTCCTCCTTCTCCTCACTCTCCTCCCTCTCCTCACTCTCCTCACTCTCCTCCCTCTCCTCCCTCTCCTCCCTCTCCTCACTCTCCTGCTTCTCCTCCCTCTCCTCTCTCTCCTCCCTCTCCTCCTCTCCTCCCTCTCCTCCTTCTCCTCCCTCTCCTCCCTCTCCACCTTCTCCTCCCTCTCCTCCTTCTCCTCCCTCTCCTCCCTTTCCCCCTTCTCCTCCCTCTCCTCCTTCTCCAACCTCTCCTCCCTCTCCTCCTTCTCCTCCTTCTCCACCCTCTCCTCCCTCTCCTCCCTCTCCACCCTCTCCACTCTCTCCACCCTCTCCTCCCACTCCTCCTTCTCCTCCCTCTCCTCCTCTCCTCCCTCTCCTCACTCTCCTGCTTCTCCTCCCTCTCCTCTCTCTCCTCCCTCTCCTCACTCTCCTGCTTCTCCTCCCTCTCCTCTCTCTCCTCCCTCTCCTCTCTCTCCTCCCTCTCCTCCTTCTCCTCCCTCTCCTCCCTCTCCACCTTCTCCTCCTTCTCCTCCCTCTCCTCCCTTTCCCCCTTCTCCTCCCTCTCCTCCCTCTCCACCCTCTCCTCCCACTCCTCCTTCTCCTCCCTCTCCTCCTTCTCCAACCTCTCCTCCCTCTCCTCCTTCTCCTCCTTCTCCACCCTCTCCTCCCTCTCCTCCCTCTCCACCCTCTCCACTCTCTCCACCCTCTCCTCCCTTTCCTCCTTCTCCTCCCTCGCCTCCCTCTCCACCCTCTCCTGCCTCTCCTCCCTCGGCTCGTCTTGCAACTGGAACCCTGCAGAAAGTCGCTGAAATCGACGCGCTTGTTTCTTAAATCTTTTAATAGAGCCGCTCCGCAGTAGATATAAAGTCCATGGAGATCTTTTGGAGGTTTGCTGTTGGGCTCCTTCCTAAATTTAGACTATGTATCTTCACTCAGGACTGCTGACTCAGTTTGCCATGTCTACCTGCTCTTGTTCCTTAATGCCATTGATTCATTTTTCTGGCTACCGCGGTGTTTGCGATACGCTCCCTGGAAATCAAACCCAAAGGAACCCCAAAGGATTTGTTGAATTCCTCCAAAGGAAACAACAGAAATGGTGAAGTCATCACTTTGATTGACGACTGAATCTGAACGAAGACTCAGCGATATGCGGGAAAGACTTTGTCTTCCGTCACAGTCCAGCTGTTTTCACTCGTTTTTTAAAGAGCTGCCATCCCATTTCCCTCCCAGCGCTCCAGCTGTGCATTAGACGCGCGTGGTTAACCTGACGCCGAGATGAGTCCAAATCTGAGCGGCAGGCAGGCCGGGCGACTAACAAACAACTGCAAACTTTCTCCAACTAATAAAACATAACTTGGTTAATTATGCACATTAGCGCCGCGGCGGCCAGTTTCACTCATGCACCCCCCATTTTTGTGCAAAGACTTAACTGAATCTGTCAGTTTCAGTTTCAGTTCTTCCTCTTCTATACTGCACCAACTTTATTTAGCTGTTTTCTATTTGTATTCATTCTATCTGCTCATCCCCACTGCACTTTACATATCACTGCATATTCGTAATTGTTTTTTGTTTTTTTTTGATAAATTGGAGCAGGTACACAAAACATTGTTAGTTGGAAACACTGAGGCGAACTTCTAAACTCCGAACCCAATTTCCAGCTCCACTTTCTGCTCACTGGCAGTTTATTGTTTCCCAGCCTAATGACCAACCTTGATTTATTGCCCTTAAACTGGTCGCATTTCGGCTCCTTGGTGTGACCCACTTAGAATTCTCTCCTGGTTCCCCGCACCCTCTCTCTCCCCCGCCAACCTCCCCCCGCCTCTAACGATTTCTCCCCCCTCTATCAGCAAAATTACTCCTGTCGCCGCCGTCGCTGCGGAATTAGTCATTTTCTTCATGACATAACCTCGTCGGCGGTGGCGCTGAGATAGGGATCTATTTTTAAGTGGCATCAGCGCCGCGGGGAGGCTTCGGAGGGTGAGGATCCTATATGTAGTGAGGGGTGAGGCCAGGCCACCATCATAGATTATCATGATTTACGGCCCTGTGGTGCGGAGAGGGAAAAAAAGGACCGTGAGGTGGGGGAGGAGGGTTGCGGGAGGATGGGGGGGTTCTGGATGATGTCATCACAGCAGCGCATGGGAGACTGCGAAAAAAAAAAAAGTTGCACAAAGTTTCACCTCCAAGGAGAAACACACACACACACACACACACACACAGATGTCCGCCTCCCCCTCCTCCTCCCCCCAGTTGTCCTCACGTACCGTGTTTTCCTTTCTCCCCGCCGTCAACGCTCCATCCCTCTTTCTTTCATTGATCTGCTGACAGCGGTGAAATGAAAAATACCTTAGTTTGCAGCGGCGCACAATAGAAAAAAAAAAAAAACGGTGTCAACTTTGTGAGATATTGGAACTTAAAGGGTGGGGGAGGGGGACTGCGAGGGGGAGGTCAGCCGGTTTGTTTGGCCCCGGCTGACACGTCGATGGCGGATCGTCTGGGGTCGAACCGCGGTGGGTGGGTGGGTGGGCTGGTGGGTTGGCGGTGGTGGAGCGGGCGATAAACATTGCCGCTGTTCACCTGCTGGTCGGACCGGGGGACTGCAGGCTGAAACACGCTGACACTGTTTTGTCTTGGCCCCGCAGAGCATCGTGTGCACCATGGGACTGAAGTGGTATCCCCACCCAGAGCTGCTCCACTGCATCAAGGGATGCGAGGTAAGCACCGAGCCCCTCACACCAACGTCGAGTCCCCATCTCGGATTCTGCAGATTTGGGGTTTGAACCCTGGCATTTACAATGATTTGGTTTTGCTACATAACAACATCAATCAAATAACTGCGAGCTCCTCCTGCCATCTCCGCTGGCTAGTGCAAAATGCATTTTGGGCCACAGGGTTTTACTCACGGTTTAGACCTGAAAAAGTGTCCGTGTCAAGATCTCCTGCCGGGAAATTTATCCTGAAGTGATGAGGTGTCGTTAAACCTTGAGAGTAGTTGAAAGTCCAGACAGGTTTACATTTTGAGAAACAGCCAACATCTTATCTTCACCTTCCAAGGCAGCAGGATGGCTAAAAACCTAAAGCTGAAACTTTGCCAACAGGGAGCCCAAACTCTCCTAGGAAAGACA
This sequence comes from Nelusetta ayraudi, assembly GCF_046127955.1. Classification (NCBI taxonomy): domain Eukaryota; kingdom Metazoa; phylum Chordata; class Actinopteri; order Tetraodontiformes; family Monacanthidae; genus Nelusetta; species Nelusetta ayraudi. The sequence continues at coordinate 2,098,336 of NW_027466126.1, read as the reverse complement.
ATACCCCAAAAGACACGGGTAGCAACCACAAGCTAGCTGCTATAACAGTTACCATATGCATTTGTAGATTTGAATATCATGGCGTCCAATACGACCAAAAAAAGTTGTGTCTTTACAAACAATGAAGAGCATAAAAAACCCTATAACTGGCTCGCGATGAAACGGCAGAATCCCGACCTTGATAAGTTTCTACTGCAATTAGGAGGTTTTTATCCGCCGCGACTGGCCAACGCTGCTGGACGCTCAGCGATTGGATTAGATTCTGGGCAAGTCTGAAGGCTGATCCTCTGATCTTGATTGCCATTCAGGACCAAACCTCATGCCAGAGCATTCAGATTTATAAGGCTAAGTGAAGTTCCAGGGAGCGTTGTGATGGCTATATTTTCTGTTATTAACTCGCAGATGTCAAGGTGAAGCCTTCTTTTTTCCTTCCCCCCTCTGAAGCAGGATTTTGTTTTCTTTTTTCTTTTGACTCGCAACCAAGTCTTTGTCCAACTGACTTTTCCGATGCCAACTGACTGTACCAAAGAAACACAACTCCCTGTTGTATGAATAAGTGTCCAGTGTTGTTACAGTACGAAGTGCAAGGCTTCTCTGCTGGATGGCTTCCAACAGATGTTCTGTTTGCAACAGAAAAGAGAAAAAAAACAACTTCCCGCTGGAAAACTAAAGGAAAAGCTCACGCCAGATATGGTCACTAAGATTAAAGATTCATTCACCAATAATAAATAATTCCATATGCTCACCGCGAGCGGCTCCGCTTGTGTTGTGCCGCCAGGTGATTGGATTGGGATTTAGCCATTTTTCAAAACAGCAACACTGCAGACGGACGGGCTGCATGTCGGATCAGCGGCTCAACCAATCAGGTCGCAGTTTGACATTTCATAGCCGGAGCCGTGAGCGTCAGTCTGTCATTCGCACATCCATTGTGGGAGGAGGAAGCCGGGGAACCCGGGGAACCCGGAGTGAACCCACGGCAGACGCAGTGAGAACACGCAAACTCCACACGGAGCCCAAGGCATTGAACCCACAACCTCCCAGCTGAGAGTTGACAGCGCTAACCGCTGCACCGCTGTGGCGCTTTCGCCAAAGTAATTCCATTGCACAGCAGCTGGCTGAATTTGGTAACTGCTTCGTCCTCCTTCGGGGCCTTTTTTTTTTCCACCGTTCAAGTTCCAACATGCAATTGCAATTTATTTTATCTTGCGCGATCCTTGCCGTCATGCAAAGTATTTTTTTTTCTTCTGATTCAAACACGACTCTCATGAATCTTCAGAAACCCAGAAGGTTAGCGGGGGCCCCCGAACCGCTTGTCCATCTATGACAAACTGAGTGAGAAGCGCAAAGACAGGCAGGCGGGAATTCCACCTTCCTCGTGAAGAAGCTGTCAGTTTGGTCCGCTCGCCGAACCTGATCGGCTGCCCGGCCGCAGCGGCGAGGGTGGAGTTGACCTAGTAAATCACCATGTTGGAGTGCCGTCCGCGCAGTGGGGAGATTTACGGCGTCCTCGCTTTGATTTACGGGGTCTCAGGGTGGCGGAGGAGGTGGCGGAGGAGTTTTTTTTTTATATCTCCGATTCATTGTTTGCATGGTTTTTTTTTGCATAAGATGGTTTCACCTCTCTGCTGGTTGGCTTTGTTGTCTAAGCGCATGCAACTCTTCCCTCTTCCAGCCATTCATGAGAGACAACTACTGTGATGCAGTCAACAACAGGGCCTTCTGCAGCTACGACGGAGGCGACTGCTGCCAGTCCACGGTCAAGACTAAGAAGGTGAGTGACGGGACGTTCCCGGGGCTCCTGCTAGCGGGCTCGCAGCTTCCCAAGCCGTGGCGTTACTACGCACAGCTTGGGACCACATTCTTCTTCTCCTCCTCCTCTTCTTCCTTCTCCTCCTCTTCCTACTCCTCCTTCCCACATGTTGCTCTGTGTCCTCACTGTGCCTATTGGCTTTCGACTCGTCCACTCTCCCGCTTCAGCGCCTCCCTTTGAAGGTTACACATTGCTTTTATCAGACTCTGACATATAAATGAACATGTCCATCGCCACAAGGTCGAAGCCTCGGGAAGCACAGCTGGATATACAGTCGAGACGCATCTGTATTTCACCTCTTGGAACGCTACTAAAGAGATTCTTCTGCCTTTGGTCCAATCTTAAATTACTGCTAGACAGATTACCGATCCCACATCCAACAGTGTGGGAGTTGTCAGGCTTCATCGGTAGTCCTTCGTCTTCTTCTCCTTTTTTCCCTGGGATTCGTTTTCACAACGTGTCAAACTATGAAACATCTACAGCTTACAGCATCTGTATTTACAGGTTGTACTGGCTGCAAGGAGGAAAACGAATGTACTCTACCCTCACTGTTAAAACTGAAAGAAAAACAAAAAGAAATAGTGGGATCACTGGCCACCGTGTGAACTGGAACGAGTCTTGTCACTTCAGCGGGGCGATTACTGTCTCTGTTTAGGGAGCGAGGTTGTGTCCCGGCCCGGCCAGGACAGCTGCTGGCGCTTGGACACAAAGTTGGAATGTCGCTTCCGCGCACAAGCATCTGCTTTCTCGGTGCCGAGCGGCCGGGCTGTGTGGGTCTGGAGAGCGACTTTAGTCAAACTTTTTGGCCCGTTGACGGTTCTGGCTGCGTTATTGTGTCTCGTTGGCTGCGCCTCCGACTGGAGAGCCTCCTCATCCTGTTATGGGGGTAATGGAGGACAATTGGCGCAGACCCCCCCATTTTTTTCTTTTTTTTTCCAAATTCAATTTGTTTTTGTCTCTTCGTAACAGCCCACCCATTAAGGCTCACTTTGGCCACTGCTGCTTATCACTAACAAAAAAAAACAAAACCCTCTGAAGTATCTGTCAGTCTGTGTGGTTACACGGGCCATGAGTAACCGACCTGATTGAAATTAAAAACACTCCATCTCGTCACGATCGGTTCTGCTTACAGCTTTGTCCTACATGCTGGCGGACTACCAGGTACAGTTGTGTTCATAATAATAGCAGTATGTTTAAAAAGGTGTTTAAAAAACTTCAAAATTCCTCAAATAAATTGTATTTAATGAACACAAATGCATTGAAGACACTTTCACGTTCTATTTCAAAGCAAGAAAATTGGAAAAAGTCATTGAATTTGATAATATTTTACAGAAAGTCAAGAAATATAATGTTAAAAAAAATAGCAGTGTTGACATATTTCTTTACAAACTCAAAGAAGTACTGTATAAACTAAGAAATGCTTGAAGATTCAACTTTCCTGAGAATAACAAACTCATATTTAGTTGCATAACCACGGTTTCTGATGACTGCTTCACATCTGTGGTACATGGAGTCGACCAACTTCTGGCACCGGTCAACAGGTATTGCAGCCCAGGACAATTGTACCACGTTCCACAATTCTTCTGCATTTCTTGGTTTTGCCTCATGAACAGCATTTTTTGTCAGCCCACAAATCTTCGATGGGATTAAGGTCCGGGGATTGTGCTGGCCACTCCATTACTTCAGTTATTTTTGTCTGGAACCAGGATTTTGCTCGCTTGCTGGTGGGTTTGGGGTCGTTGTCTTGTTGAAACACCCATTTCAAGGGCCTTTCCTCTTCAGCATACTGCAACATGACTTCTTGCAGTATTCTGATGTACTCAAACTGATCCATGATCCCTTGTATGCAATGAATAGGACCAACACCATAGTATGAGAAACATCCCCATACCATGATGCTTGCACCACCATGCTTCACTGTCTTCACTGTGTACTGTGGCTTGAATTCAGTGTTTGCAGGACGTCTGACAAACTGTCTGTGGCCCTTGATACAAAAAGAACAATCTTACTCTCATCAGTAATATACCTGTACCTGTTTTTTTCACACAATCAATGACTTCACTAATTTAACTCAGCACTGCTATTTTTTTTAACATTATATTTCTTGACTTTCTGTAAAATATTATCATATTCAATGACTTTTTCCAATTTTCTTGCTTTGAAATAGAATGTGCAGTGTCCTCAATGCATTTGTGTTCATTAAATACAATTTATTTGAGGAATTTTGAAGTTTACTCACCTTTCTAAACCTTTTTAAACACCTTTTTAAACATACTGCTATTATTATGAACACAACTATATCTGGCTGTGAGATTAAACACAACAAGTGAGTCAACAAATATTTGCAAGTGTTTAGTTCTCAACAGAGAAAGCGTTAAGAAAAACTCACTCAAAAAAAAAAAAAAACAAAACGCACCGGATGGGGATTTTTTTTGTCGGTAACGTTACAGGTTCAGTATCAGATCCGAGGCGTTATTTCCTGAGTGGAACGGTGGCGGTGAAGTTCGGAGAGCAGCTGCCCCGCCGGGGATGTGACCTCAGCCCTGAAGTGGTCTCAGCGTGGCTGATTGACGTTATCTCAGCTGTAAATCTCCTGCTGCTAATTCAGCCGAGGGACTCGCGTAGACCTCGCATAACTGATTTCTCCTGACTGACCACCAACGTTCCGAGGCCTGCGCGACAGTCGGGCTGAACTTTTGCCGTTATCAGCCAAACTGTGAGGCGAGGCGACGGGTTTTGGAGAGTTTTTCTCACGTTGAGCATCAGTTGTGGTTTGTTTACAGGATGTGATAGCTCCAATATTTGGTTTGGTTTCATGTTTCTTAAGAACTTCATCATCCAATTTGACATTTCCATGATTTTGCTCTGTTATCTGGATTCAATTCTGTTTGACCAAAAGTAACATTTGTCAGAGATGAAAAACATTCCCAGGGCTGATGCTTCGGCCCACCAGCAGGTTGACTCACCAACATTACCGTCAACAATGCACACATAAGATACATTTAAAAGAACAACCAACAAAACTGGTTACTTTTTCAACAAATGCAGCGCCAAAGAGCTTCATTCTGTCAGGTGAGATGCTGTTTTGCAGATTCTGCTGGCAGCATGTCGATAAGATGGAGAAGAAAAACAAGGAAACCAACGTGCCGCACATTCTGTACAAGTAAAATCAGGGGTAAAAGTTTAAACACAGCATTCCGGTCACCCTGCTCTGAAAATGGAATTTGGCCAAAACAGAAGTAAAATTTCTTGTGAAAACAGCCTCACCTGCCCTGACCCAAAATGGCACCGGAACGAAACAAACTTTAGGACAGACTTCAGTGAAGTGGACGCTTCCAAATCCAGTCTTGTTTAAAAAGATTAAACAACTATTTCACAAGAAAGGGAAAGGGAAGTACTTTCTGCCTTTGTTTTTCTCATCTCACTGGCATCTTTGGCTCCTCCACGATGCAGATGAAGGCGACCTGCTCCCGCGGAACCGATCGAATCACTTTCCGACAAAGTAAGCAACCAAACAAACCTTTACTTGCGGCAGCAGCGTGAGTCTCCAGACTGGAATTCTGATGAGGTGGTCGGCGTGACATCGCCGTACAAGACTCGGTTCTGTTTTGATGCCGGTGGTCCATCATTCCTTGGCAGAGTCATTCCTGTCAGCAGGCGTCAATCAATCACCAGGGACATCCGTCTTAATTAAATAAAATATTTAGAAGATGAAAAACAAAAATATTTTAAATGACTCCAGACTATGAGTCTTGTCAAGAAATCTGTTGGTCGGCGTCATCTGCAAAACACATTTTTAGCAGTTGAATAAAAGCGGTGATTTGTTGGATCACCGAAGAAAAATGCAAGAAAATATTCAAAAACAGGAGGAAAAAATAGCCCTGAAGCATCTTAACCGTCACTTGATCCTCCAGTCGCCAGGAGTAGAAGGCCCTGAACGTTACCGCTGTTGAGAAAACCGAATGGAATCAAGCTGATGTGTCAGAATGACAGGAGACCGCAAGAAAACCAGATGGCTTTTTTTCCCTCCTTTGCTGACTTTGTGAGGCAGCTGCCTGTTTGATGCCACAGGTTTAACAGGGACTTACGGAATTTCAATGGAATTATTGAAATTATTATTGGAATTGGAATTAATTAGTTTCACCGTCCAGGTTTTTTTTGCCTGTATTAACTTAAAAAAAGAAGATTGTTTTAGTTGCAAAGTCATTAAAAACTCTCCAATTGCACACGTACCACGTTCTATAAATAAATATGATATAGATATTTATATACTATAGGTATTTGCAGATTCAGACCTGCAGCAGCTTCAACACTATCTTTTCAGCTTCTGCAGGCCACGTGAGAAGGCTAAGATACATCCCAGCATGAGAAAAAAGGCCTTTCGAAAAGCATCATGAAGCCAAATTTCGGATAAAAGGGGGAAATGGGAACGAGAGGCCCTTTAACACACATTCACATGCGGTTTTTACGTAACCCCCTCGATATTTGTCCATCCAGGGCTTCGAAACGAGGGGCGATCTGCGCCGCACTTGTTTACTGTTTATACCCGGGCCGAATGTTCCTGCCAGTGTTGAGCTTCCAGCCTTCTGACGGAGGAGATACAACATGCCGACAACATCTGCGCGCCGTTCCTAAGCGATCGCTTTATTATTGTGTTTCCTAACATCACATGCTATCTCGTTCAGATCTGAAATGATGAATTGTCCAATAAAATAAAAAAAGGAAAAAAAAATGATATCATTTTTGGAATCTGATTTTTTTTTTTCTTTTCTTTTCGGTTAGACTCAATAATTCACTGTTCTCCTTCCAAACAATATTAAACTCTATTGGAGGAATTGGGTTATTAGATTTATCCTACCGTTTTCCTTTTTTCGTCTTCCTGTCAGCACTCAGCTCCACTCAGGCATGAGCTGAGTTTAAAAAGAACAAATGAGAATAAAAAAAAAAAAATGTGTGGCATTGTGAAAAGTGGTGGAAACTGCAAACTACATATTTACTTTGACCCTCCCTCCCCTCACCCCAGCCCTCTCCCAATCCCAGGGATATACCCCCTACCTTTATTTTGACGGAGCCTTGTGTATTAGGGAGTTCTGGATGACTTGTTGTGTATTATTCCACCCCGGGAGCTTTGAAGGTGCGCGGACTGGCTGCACGTAAGGTCACCACAGGATCTCCCCCTTTAATGGTTGCAAGCTGTTGGCTGCATTTGTGGAGAAGCAGGAAGAGGGGAGAAAGAACGAGCACACGCACACACACACACACACACACACACACACACACACACACACACACACACACACACACACACACACCAGTTGTGCAAGGAATCCCTTTCGTTGAGATGCTGGAAGGAGTCGAGGGCACCAATTATATGGCTCTGCGGCGCGGGTCCCTCTCAAACTGCGTTCCTGTTGGAGGCTCTTTCTGTTCTTTCCCTTGGTCGGCCCGTGTTGTTGGTGACGGGGTCTCCACAAGGTGCCCAGATCCCTTTGAAGCGCTTTTTTACGGCCCTCGGTCTGGCACGGCGAGGCCTGATACGTGACTCAAGTGTGAGTCAGAGCCGATGGCCGGCACCGGCGTTTCCGACGTGCCGGTCCAAGTCACATCTCATTAACGACACTAATAATAGCAACAATTAGAAAGAAAGAAAACGTGTGTCTCTCTCTCTCCTTATATAAATATATTTTTATTTATGGGGATCATTTTGTTCCAGACAGATTCTGTTTGCTATTACCTCCAAAGTGGCCGTCGCATTCTTACAGACTATCTTTTGTTGGAACTCGCACGGCGTTGACTAATCGCCGTTGAATCACTTTCTCCTCCCTTTGGTTCCATTAAGCTGTAGATCAAACGTCACACGACTGGAAGCCATAAAGTGCTTCAACAATGCTATTATTATTTATTTATTTATTTATTTATTTTACGGCCGAGGTGAACTAAGTTGACCAAATTTTCTTCCGGACTCATTTTTTCCCCTTTTTTACCGTCAAGGGGCCGAGGCACAAGATAGGAGATGGGGAATTTCTCCGTCACGGCGGCGTGCTGACCTCCACGCCACCTCCAAATGCAGCGGACGTGCGCATGCTAACAGAAGCACTGTTCCAAAAAAAAACAAACAAAAAAAAAAACCATAAGATAAACAACAAATGAGCGATACTAACTGTGCGCTGCAGACGGGAAGGTCCAACAGTTCTACAGTTTGGGTTCCAGGATGTTAGATGGTCTTTTCCCAACATATCGTAGGGTGAAGGTGGGGTCGCTCCCTGCCAGTCTACAACCTACAACCTATGTTGTAGGTTGTAGGCAGTTGTCTTTCCCTCATTCTGTCATTTACTTTTCACGTGAACGACCACTGGTTCCATATTTGCACGTCACAAAACGAGTTCCGAGTTCTGCAAAAAACAACCCCCCCCTAATTCTCCCCAAAATGCATTTTTGTCCACTTTAAATGTCCTGAAAGAATTGATGGTTTCGCCTCCTTCCAACAGTGCTTCCATTGTGTCAGTGCACCCTGCGATAGCCTGGTCCCCCCTTCCCCAGACTTGTGCCCCTTGCTCACCTTTTTACCTTTAAGTAAGCCCACAGGCTGACACACACAAATACACACACACGCGGGCACACACACATGCAGCAAAGAGAGGAACTCTGTGTTATTTCGACCTGTTCCTGAGATGGAAGGATGGGCCTCTGACAAGGTCTGCATTTTTCAGAGGGGCTTTCATGTTGCTGTTAGTGGGTGTCCTCCACCTCCACTCTCCTCCTCCTCCCCCCACATTAAGCCCTCCCCCGGCCCTGGGACTTGGGGGCTGCACAAGGAGGGCCCCCCAGGCCCACAAGGCCAGCCAGTCCCATTTCCAAGCCACCGTGAGTGGAGAAGCGGAGTCGGGGCCCCAGATGTGGCAGCTGGCCCAGCCACCCTGGAGGTCAAGGTCAGAGGAAACCATGTCAAATTTGCCACCCACCGTCATTTTCGAGATAGAGAGATAAACAAAAGTGCCCCTGGCGGGAAGGTGAGGTGTCGGAGGGGTTGCGCAAAGGGGAATAAAGAGGGAGAGAGAGTGTAGCAGGCGAGCCAGATGGAACCTTTACCAAAACCCTTTCTCCCTTACCCATCTGGCCAAGAGCCCGTAGAAGGCGATTGGAAAGAGGAGGTGAGCAAGTTGGAGGGTGACTGGGTGCAAAAGGAGTTGTGCGTCACCGCCGCCGCCACCACCACCGAGATCCTTCTCCAGTGGTTTTTCTCCCTCACCTGCCTCTTGGTAATGGAACCAAGCCGATGAAGTTCTGGGATCAGCTGAAGACGCCGCCCCATTGGAGGTTGGCAAGACGGATCATCGAGACGTTTTTAGAGATGCATGTCTCGCACGGCACTGCACTGCACTGCACTGCACGGTGAAGCCAAGGAGACAAAGTGACAGGGAGACAATTTTCAGCCAAGAGCCGTCCAATCCGCTCGCCTCGACCGCGTCCGTGTTCATGACCTCAAAACACCACAGAGGAAACACTGTTCCTGCGATTGACAGCTGTTTGTGAAGTGTGTCCGCCAACTCCTCCTGCCCCCCCCCCCCCCCTGCGCCCCGCCCCTCCCCGAGCTTGTAAAGTTGCTGCAAGCCGTCCTCGGTTTTCTCAGAGGGACCCTGGGCTCTGCCCACCTGGCCCTCACATTAGGAAACACCTCCCGCACACAAACAACTCACTTTAAAACGGCTTTTCAAAGGCCAGCCTGCGTCACTGCTCCTCAGCGACCAGCAGCAGCAGCAGCAGCAGCAGCAGCAGCAGCGCTGCCGCCACCCACACCGTGTCAGTTCACACACCCGCTGCCCCACAAATCACCCACTCCCACCCACCAGCTATCCGTCTTGCTTCCTGTGTTTTGCATTTAGGCCACCTATAACATTTAACACTTGAACTTTACACTCGTGCGAAAGGTCAAAAGGCCAAACGAAAGCTTTCAAGTCAGGATATGGCCTTTTTTTTTTTTTTTTTAAATAACTTGTCCACATACAATTTAAAAAAAACAAAAACAAACTCAAGATGCTGGTAACTTTATGTTCAAAACAAGGAATTCTGTCAACTGCCACGAAGTCCCATACAATATATATATATATATATATATATATATATATACATATATATATATATATGTATATATATATATATATATATATATATATATATATATATATATATATATATATGTATGTATATATATATATATATATATATATATATATATATATATATATATATGTATATATATATATATATATATATATATATATATATATATATATAAAAAGCAGATTTAAGGTGTGGTTTCTTCAGGTTTGAACCACCAGGGGGCAGTTCTGGCCTGGCTTTTGTGTTGTTTTTATTTAGGCAAAAAACAACTTAATTTGTGTATATGACGGTAATACAAATGCTATATATAAATATAAATATGTGCGTGTGTGTGTGTGTGTTTGTATATGTATATATATATATATATATATATATATACATGGTGGAGTGAAAGATCTAATTTTTCTTTTGTTAAGCACTGAATAATATTTGCTCAATGTTTTCTTCAAACAAAAGCTACTCCAAAAATCAACTTCTCCTACTACTCCTTTAAAATAATTCTTGCCTATAAGAATGACATCTCTATTGTCTGGTACCGGGGCTTAGCCGCTGTGAGCTCCTGCAAAGAGCGCCCCCCATTGGCTGGTGGCGGTACCAGCACTGCTCAGATGGGTCTGAGAACAGGCAGACGTGTCCTTCGTCTCGTCTGCTGCCTGCCCACCCGACCTCCCGTGACTCGGGCCGCATGTGTTCCTTCTTTGGCCTGGAGGGTTGGGGGGCGGGGGCGGCGGGCGGGGGTTGGGACATTATGTCAACCCAAACAGCTGAACCCCCACCCCCACTAAAGCCTCCCGTACACTCCGGGAGGCCGGCAAACAAGGAAACAGCAGCTGGTGCCGCTGACGCATGGTCTGGTGTTATCCTGTGACGTCAAACACCAGAGGCGGATTGTCAGGTTCTGCTGCCCGTCCGTCGTTCGCTTTGAAATCTTGCACGGTGGAGGCCAACTTTATGGCTGTCGCACACGTTTCAAGTGCTGGTTGAGAAGTAGTCGAGTGAGAATTTGCCCGTTTAGATGCGTTTTGGGAATTTTTTTGTTCACCGAAACGACAGCGCGAACAGACGCGAGTCGAGTCTTTGCGTCGGAGATAACGGCCGTGCATTTAAACCAATCAGAGGGCTTAAAATCATCGGCTTTTGACTGACGTTTGCTGCTTGTGTCCCGCCCAGGTGATCCCCTTCCCCATGTCCTGCGACGTCCGGGACGAGTGCTCCTGTCGGGACCCCAACGCCGTGGAGAACAGGAAGGAGGGACACGTCCTGGCCCTGGGCTGACCCGCCCCCGCCCGGGGACCTGAGTGGCCCCTCCCCCAACCCCTCAGCTGACTCCGCCTCCTCCATCCTCCTCTCAGCCTCAGCCGGTTCCCTGCACACGCTGCTTCACGGGCATACCTCTCCATTCATACTGCAACCCCCCCGCACCCCCACCGACCGGCTCGGCCTCCTCTTCCTGCCCCGCCCTCAGCCTCAACGTCACGGAAGTATCTAGAACAGGCTGGAACTCATGAGACCCTCCTCCTCCTCCTCCTCCTCCTCCACCCCCTCCCCCTCTTACTCAAGAGAACTACATGTATCTGCTTAAAGAAAGAAAAAAAAAAGTAACCCCTGCAATATCATCATACGACACATATAAGCAGCAGCGGAGAAGAAAAAAAATAGTAAATATGTGAAACAGACATTTTTTTTTTCGAAAGGGATATTTAAACAAAAAAAAAGGAAAAAAACACAACAACAAAGAACCGAAAAAGCAAAGCGAAAAACATAAGCAAGCGTAGGTAGCATGCCTTTTGTTGGGTTTCTGTGCTGACTTGAGTGTCTCCGTTCCTGAGCTCGGCTCTACAATCACACGGTTGAACCAAAGGTGAATGGAAAAACGGTTGGGAGAGTCCGTCCATGTTCTTGCAAATATGAAGGGGATCACGGCTCAGAGTGATTCCTCGGACACAATGAAGGCGTGTTGAAGACTTAGTTTTTTCTTTTTCTTTTTTCTTATTTTCTTTCTTTTTTTTTTTTTTTTTCTTAAAAAAAGGGGCCACTGGTTTGTGCTTTAAGTCTGTTCCTTCCTTCTGTTTTGGGTTTTCCAGCTGGTCAGACATTCTGCGTCTCTATCTGTGTCCCTTTTCCACTGCGGTGTGTTTCTTCACAGGCACATTCAGAGGCCGGAGAGGTTCTATTCCGAGCGTGGCGGGAAGCGAGACGGTCGGGGAGTGAAGAAAGAAAGAAAAAAAAAAAAAAAAAAAAAAAGCCGCAGATTTGATGAAAAAAAAAAGAAGGTCCAAAAGAAAACGTGCACACAGACACACCACACGAACGAGACGTCAGCCTGCTCGACAGTAACACTATCTCCTCAAATTTTATACTTAGTGCAAACTCCTGAATGAAAACCTGTTTTGTTGTTTTAATACCCCGGCATGGCTTCTGCTACTGTGTTTGCTGCTACTCATCATCTCCACGACATCAATACAATATCTGTACTGGGTCCAGACGATCCGTGTCTGCCTCTGCTGCTTACAGTACCTCCTCAAAGCATCCACATCACACTCGTTATCCACCGTCGAAACCTTGTCGAAAGCATCGTGCGTTCAAATGACAGAGAGAGAGAGGGAGGGGGAGAGAGAGAGAGAGAGAGAGAGAGAAAGAGAGAGAGAGAGAGAGAGAGAGAGAATGCACTAAGAACTTTACAAAAAAAAAAAAAGACCAACAAAACCCAGAACCTCACTCATCATCTCCCTTCGAGCCCCAACAACAACCATCGGCCAATGCAACACGACTTCAGCAGACCAAGACTTAAAGAATGTCAGCGATAACACCTCACTGCGGGTCGGAGGGGGGCGGTTCCACTCTCGGTTCTGACTCCTCCCTCACGGCGCTCGACGGCGTTCACATTTTGGTTTCGGGGGCCGAGAGTGAAACCGTCTGCCTGCCCCGTTTGGAATGTAGTCCAACACTTTGTCGATGTTCTTTTGTTCATTTTTTTTTTCTTTTTTTTTTTTCAATTTTTAATTTTTCCATCTTGCTTTGTTGCGTTGCACAGTCACAAAAACACACTGACACACAATTTCACACACACACTCAAGCAAGAGAGTAAAGGGGGTTGGATGGATGAGTTCAGATGATGAGAGGGATTATCTCACACACACACACACGATAGGGCAACAAATGCATCCGCGTGGCTCCACATGACATTTGGATGTACTGTACGTCAGACACAGCGAATGCAACATGTAACAACCCCCCAACCCCACCCCACCCCCGCTCCCCAACCATAACCTTCATAGTTTTGTTTCTGCTAGCGTTTAGCGTTAGCTCGTCGCGTTCGTCTCTGCAGTAAAAAGTGCACTTGGTCGTTCCCACCAGCGCTTTTCAGTATTGTGAACCCGAATCAGTCAGACTTTTTTTTTTTTGCATTTTAATTCTTACCTATTTTTTATTTGACTATTTTAAAGCTGCTGCAATGGCTTTGTGTTTTCAACCATGCCCGCCGTAGAACTCCACTTCCTGTTCAGCTGAAACCGCCGCGAGGACCGCGAGCGTCAGTAGGCTTTTCATTCTATCACCGCAACAAGAGGTATTATTTTATCATTACATAAACGCTTATTATGAACTCAATAAATGTGTAAGTGTACAACATGTTGATAGAGAGGAGCGGCGTCTGCGAGCGTTTTTTCTTTTTTTTCTCGCCGCGCTCAAATTCATTTTTGTTTGTTTTTTACACAGCGTCACAAACAGTGTTTTTACAATTGACCTCAGTTACTGCACTTTTTTTTTCTTTTTTTTTTTTGAAGTTGTCATGTAAGAAAGACGTATATACCTGTCAGAAAATGTCAAGAAGCTGCTGCTATCGTCGGCACGGCGCTCTGAAAGCGAGTGCGCGACGCTCCGAGTCTTTGCCTCCCTCTTGTGCTCCCAGCTCGACTCTTTCTGTTTTCCGTGTACAGCCAACACATTCCCTTCCCTCTCTCACACAATGTCCGCTCCACACGGCGACGTAGGGAGGAACCGTCGCCGCGCAAACCAGCCGGAAACGCAGAAAAATAGAGGATGCACCTCGTCACGCTGTCGCTCGTATGGGGGGGTGGGGGGTGGGGGTGGGGGGGGGTCGTACTGTCTGGTGGATACGGCAAGAAGAGTCAAAAAGCATCCAATGAGTGACTTGAAGCTAACCTGTAAATTCCAAACTTTAGTGCAGAAAGCGTCAACGGAGTCGATCACTTTGCTAAGGAAAGTAGATTGCAACACTTCAAATCTGAAATCTCAAAAAAAAAGTCCATTCTTGACCAGGGTTTGATTATTTCACAACTACGACTCGTTCAAGAGATCCACTCTAGTGTGCGTGGTGCTCTTTCAAACACTCGATTGAAAAAAAACAACAACAACAATGTGGATCAGCTTTGTGAGATGTTTGTCCAGGGAGATTTTCCACAACTTCCTACAAACAACAACAATCATGTGGAAAAAAAGAAAATAAGAAAGAAAGAAAGAAAGAAAGAAAGAAAGAAAGAAATCCCCTCTTAAGAGATTCCGTAACCCGAGTGCGACTCTGTAAATATCTGGCGGAGGGAAAATCTGCCACCGACACCAAACCGTTCCAGCCACTCTCCGCAAAACCCACCCAAAAAAAAACGCGTCACCGCTTTCACACAAAACCCAACCACACACCGTCACCGTCTCGACACCAAAAAGAACCCCCAAAAAACGAGGAAGAGTCAGGCTGCTACCAGACAAGGTACCTGGAAGCTAGTTAGCCAGCTAGCAGCGCTAACTGATGGAAGGAGTTGTGCATCGCATGAAGACGTCACCTCTCTACTGTAGTCACCACAGGATCCCTTTGCTGTACCTCATGCCTGTAACGTTTGCTGCTTCTATACATATATATATACATATATATATATATATATATATTATTTTTTTGGTATTTCTTTTTTGTGACTTTTTTTCCTTGTTTTGCGTCTCATAACGATGGTGTAAATAGTAGAACTATTTATTGAGAGTGTTATACTTTTTTAAGTTATATTTAATGTCCATGTAACTTATTTTTTACATTGATCGAATATACGAGAGGAGATTAAAAAAAAATGAAGAAAAAGAAACAAAAAAAAAATAAGGCAACACATCCATCGATTGTGAGTCAAAGCTGCCATTGTGTCGCCCCGTCATGATGATTTTCTTTGTGTAATGTACCCGGACACACGGCGCAGTGCACAGCCATCTTCTCTCTACCTAACCAGAATGTAAACTTCTTCTTTTTTTCTTTTTTTTTTTTGGTTTGTTTATTGTTGTTTTTTTCGTGCCGTCTTATCCTTCTTCTCTGTTTTGATTTGTTTAGTTTTTTTTCAACCGATGCATTAATCGGGAGAGATGTGCGATAGAAAAACACAGCTGCGTGCATACATACGCAGGCAGCAAACAGCGTTTCAAGATGGGAGAGCGGTGAAAGAAGAGGGGCCGTAGTCGTCTGAGGGTCGACGTGAAGGCAGGCGGAGGTCAGGAGGCGGCGGTGGGGGGGGTGGGGGGTGAGGAGGGTTGTTGGTGCTTTTCCTGGCCCGTCCCGCTGTTTGCCCAGGTGTAACGGTGTGTACTCACAGTGGAGGCAGGGGCGGCCCTGCGCTGACTGGCAACACGCTGAAGGCCCCCCCCCACCCCCTCCACACACTGCCTCATCTGTCACTGTCAGGTGCTGCGCCTGCTCCAGAGTGGATGTTTGCCCGGCTTAGGGAGCCTGTTTTTATTTTTATTTTATTTCTCTCTTATTTTGAAGTGGCGCTAGAGGAACACAGCGCCGCTCTAGAGACGTCGCTTATCACATAACCTGGTTTGTATCGCGGTTGTTTTGTTTTGTTTTTGTTTGGTTATTTACCCCCCCCCCCCCCCCCCCTTTTTCAAATCTCCCCTCCGTCCATCCCTCCGTCCATCCCTCCCTCCCCACCAACGAGCTTTGATACCTCCCCGCGTTCTCCGCCCGACAGTCGTCCCTTTGGTTCTAATTTAACACCTGCTTGTCGTCGTGAGCGCTCGTCTAAAAATGGCAGCGACTTTGTAGTGTCGAAAAATGGTGACGTCGTCGCTGCCGCCGCGGGGTGGAGAGAGAGAGGGGGAGAGAGAGAGAGAGAGAGAGAGAGAGAGAGCCCCCCACCCCCCTACCCCCTCCGGTTCTCGCTCGGATTGTCGCGGAGGGAGTGGTTGGTTGGGGGTGCAGGACGGGTGGGGGGTTAAAATTATATCAAAGGAAAAAAAAAAAACAGAAAACTGATGTGCCATCTTGTTGTAAGACATTTTCTTTGTGCATTGTAACACATGAAGTACCTCTCACGAGCCTCTGCTAATAGAATGGTCCACTTACGTCTGTTCTCCCCGAGAACCCTGCATACAAAGAAGTGAATTGTCCCTTTTTCTTTTTTCTAAGTGGGAAGTACAACAAAGTGTATTTACATATTATATGGATATCTAGTGGTATTACTGCGATGTTTCGTACCCAACTGCTCAACAAATATATTTTAAGATGTAAATAATATTATATAATGATTGTATTTGCAAAAAAAAAAAATCATGTACTAACTGTTTGAGAGTAGCTCTTGGATTGATTTTTATCATAGCTATTATATACGAAAAGATGAACCGTGAATATGTTGTGCATTGTGTCAAAGTATCACCTGCAAGACAGAACAAAAAAACAAAACAAACAAACAAACAAAAAAAAAAGACCTGTGATGCTTTACCACACCACTTGCTGTCGGCTCTTATTTGTTTTTATTGCGGCTTAGTGCAAGCACTGTTGTCAGTTGTTCAAAAACAATAACAAAAACCCACAAATTTACCCATGGAGTCCTGACTTATTTATTTGTTTTCAAAGTCAACGGGGGTCACGCGAGGTCACGTCCCGGGGCTCCAGAACCGATCTTTGGAAGCGACCCCCTGATCCGCGACACCGCCTGATCCTTTTGTCGTGCGTCCAGAAATTCACTTCAAATTGAGTTGACTGGCACTGACCCACCAATCAACTGACCGACCAACTGACCAATCAATCAACCAATCGACCGATTGATTGATTGATTGATTGATTCTTATCCCAATGCCCTTTGTTTCATTTGATTTCATGTTTTTGGCTGAATAATATTTCACCAACACTG
Organism: Nelusetta ayraudi; assembly: GCF_046127955.1. NCBI lineage: Eukaryota > Metazoa > Chordata > Actinopteri > Tetraodontiformes > Monacanthidae > Nelusetta > Nelusetta ayraudi. Next base: position 2,081,278 of record NW_027466126.1, on the reverse strand, counting down.
TAAAGGGGCGTCGTCAGACTCAGTAGTCCCTCCCCCCTGTGACGGCCTCCTCTCTCTTTGGTTCTTACACAGTATGCACTTTTTCAGGCACATACAGTATAACAGCAGACTAGACCATCATGTTTTGTTTTTTTTCCCCTTCTACCGTTGACATGTTTTTTTTTTTTTTTCTCTCTGTTTTTCGCAGTTGCAATTATATCTATTTTTTGGTGCTCGAGTACATGGCAAAAACATGTCTGATGTGTACTATATTTTCATAAGGAAGAATCATAAAGATGAGTATCATGTTCATTTTGCTGTCATTTATTGTGTAGAAATAAAACACTGGGTAAAGTGAACATTCAGCCTGAGAGGCGTGGTCAGTTCTTTGTGTCGTCGTTATTACCCCTGCTGCGGTTGTGTTGTTGTTGTTTTTTTTTATTCCGTCCTCCGAACAAAATCCCCAACTCATCGTCCACAGTGCGGCGGCGGCCTCGCTTGCCTCTCGGAAAGCCGAATATCCCTCTGACGTTCCAGCGATATTTCACGGTCTGCGGAGCCAAAGGCCTTTGCCAGATCAACAAGCGCAGCTACACAGCACACTTTGCGAGTGGTGGCAAAAACCAAAAACAAAGAGTGCAACTAGTTTATTGCACGTTAAAGGGCTAATGTGTACTCATAAATACTTGTAAGGTAAATCATGCGGTAAACATCACTGCGAGGCTTGTTTTTCTTTTCACATCGGCGTCTTCATTACCCCCCCCCTTTTTTTTTTTCCTATGATGCCGATTTATCCAAGCCTCCGATGATTTTCCGCCCCCCCCCCCCTCCCCCACTACCCACGGGGGACGCTTTCTCCACCGAGGCCCATTTTATCAGCTGATCAAAAAAAAAAAAAGATTGAAGTAAACGGCAGATTGTATCCAACGCTGCTGCCACATGTATGGCCGAGTGCTGAAAGCCTCAGAGTTAAAAAATATCTCAGTCAAACTATGTTGTTTACGAGCCAGTGGTATGCAATTTCATGAGACGTCTACGTCCATGTTTTTCTTTAATAATAAGAAAACGAATATATCTGGAAGCTCGTATGTGGTCAATCATCATATCTCTGTTGTCACAATATTATTAGCACCGAATCTGGTATTATTGGAACGCTCGTACGCTTTCCCCTTCCAAGAGCATCACATTTTGTAGGGATCGTGCATTTGTTGGATAAACACCACGGCTGAGAAGTGCGTGAGGTCCCGAGGAAAAACAGCCAAATTTCCTTCCAATTGAAAAAAGGAAAGAAAACAGTTGTGGCTCTTCGCCTGTTGGTATCAACCATGCTGTGTTGATTTGTGGGGATTTGATGATTAGGCTTCATCAGTAACACGGAATAAACAAAAAAATCAGGAGGCTCAATAGCCAGTGGCGGAACCGCACAAAGTCACCACAGCTCTCAAACTCACCCAACAACACAAAACAATACATTCAGTGCCCGCAGAAGAATCAAATGTTTTTGAATGGGAGGGGAATTCTGAACATTTTCTTTGGAAATTTGAGACCTGGTCATAAAAAAAATAAAAAAAAATAACTTGGGTCACTGTAGGGGAGGCACGTGAACAAGCTTTACAGTGAAACCACACTCAGTACTGATGATTAAGTGAAAACATGGCCAAACATAAAATTCCAGACTTTTTTTTTTAATTTTTATTATTATTCCTGTTATTATTTTCTGAGGACTTTTACACTTGGCCTAGAAAAAAGATTTTTCCAAATGCAGTTTTGTCATTTCTTACGAAAATGAGCATCTCATCTCAAAGGCCCAGACAGATGAATGGAAGTCCTTAGATATACATGGTTGTCTGTAACATGACAAAAGGCAACCTTTCGGTGGCACATGTCAGGCAGATGTGTCACATGACAGCAATTTGGTGGTTGGAAGTTGCCAGTAATCACCCATGTGAGCAAAGGCCCGTCGCTGGTGGTGTGTGGTCCACTGGTGATTTGTGTCACATGCCACTTCTGTCGGGCATGTGACAGTCATTCGAGTCACGCCAGTTCACGCCAATATCGGCAGATGACAGTCGGCGTATGTAAGCCATCTGATATGGCTGACATGCCACAAAGGAAAGGAACGTGTTTAAGTATGGCATATATCATTTTCAGCAGTATCACACAACAGGAATTGTTGAGACATATAGACAAACTGCACAACTGACGAATTGAACAAAATTTATTGCCATGGAATTCAACTGGTGGGATGACATAAATGACAATAATGAGACTCGTCTGATTATATATATATACACATTTTTAATTTCACATTCGTCAGAAAAAGACAATCAAAGCCACATAATAATACACATCTTTTTACAATTAAAATTTTACAGTTCCAAGAATGACATGACAGGGAAAAATAAAGGCATTGTTCATCCTCATTTGAACCATGTTCATGGCTTTCAAAATACAATATTTAGCTTGGGAATAAGAGGATTTGAACCAATCACAGATTCCGTGCGATTCCGTGGACGGCGCCCCACCAGTGCATGGACGCAAGAAGGAAAACTTGTTTAGGACACAGAAAATATTCCCCAAGATTGCTAAAACATTATATTTGCGTACCTCTGAATGCCCTGGTTTCCCTAAAATAAATAAATAAATACATAAATAAATAAATAAATAAAAATCAGTCTGCTCACTCCTGTTTCTATTTCAGTCTCATTTAAACGTTGTTACCGTGTTTCTGCTGACGTCATGTGACACTGCACCTCATTTACCTTGAGTAACGACATTAATCACAAGGGTCCATTTCCTGATATGAAAAAAGAAATTGCCCTTGTTTTTGACCACCGTTGTCATTTTCTCACCATCGCATTACAACAATGATGACAAAAGGATCCTACATATCAGCACTTAACAAATTATTATTTAGTATATATTGTCAATATAAAGTCTAGGAAAGGATATTTTCAAATGTCACAACCACTTTGTGATCGCAGGTTTATTGAACTGGGCTGTGGATGGCACGCGTGTTAACACTGTTAGCACTTCTCGATTGAAATAAATCATTAAAAGTGATAAAAAATACTACAGTTTCCCCACATGGCGACTTTAATTCTCTCTTCGACAACATGACTTTCAAAATGGCTTTGACACGTTTCGCTTTGTCTTCTCGAATGAAGGTATAAAGGCAAATAACTTGCGTTTTTTTTTTAAACCTTTTTTTGTGTGTTCCAGTTAAGCACCGAAAGGAACTACAATAGTACATTCAAAAGTATTTAAGCCAACCAGCGCCATCTTGGCTGAATCGTATATTTACAAACACTGCAGTTTCTTGTTGATATGTGCAATCACTGGCATTTTGCATTTGAGAAATATGCTCCTTTTTGTTCTTTTTTTTTTTTTTTTTTTTCAAAACTCCATCTTCTGTATTATAACAAAAGTAGGTCACGCAAAAAATATCTCATTTTGTCTCCCCCCCCTGCTTCCCCCGGTAGCTTTAAGATAATGTCCAGTGAATTCCGAAGTTTCTAAGATCTCCAGGATTAAAAATAAAAATAATAAAAAAGCTACCAGTCACTCAAAGCCACCTGCTGCAGAGGGAGGGGCCTGCGAGGTACATCCATCACTGATGTCATTTTTGCAGAGCCGGGTGGAGGAGGTGGTCGGGGCAGGGGGCAAACAAAAACAAACAAACAAACAAACAAACAAACAAAAAGCAACACAAACTCGGGTCTCATCGGAGTTTGGTGCTGCTGTATGTGTTGCGCTGTACAGAGATGAGCTTCTCCATGCAGGTGGTGCGGCTCTCGTG